>NC_060178.1:20189516-20539051 GCF_021184085.1 Oncorhynchus gorbuscha
AGAGTTACACAACAGCACTTCCAACCGAGCAAGCTGTAAAAGCAATGTTGAAAAGACAATTCCCTGCATGACTGACGACAGAAGGCTTATTACAATTTCAGAGGTGCCAGGTGTGTTTGATTCCTCTTCCCAGTGTCCTTGTGTCTGGAGTGACACACCCACCTTGATTTCTTTATTTATTAACCTTGACAAATCAAATCTGGATCTCTCAGGTCAAGCAAAGTGCATGACGATACTAACGCAACACCCTGCTACAACTCAACTCTCCGTGAAGGGAAAGAGGTATGGACTGTAGGTGCGAGTAAGGATGACAAAAGGCAGAATTTTTACCGTTTACTAGGAATGTATTCCTTCACGCGGTAATATGAGGAAAAGGGGCTGGACGGAACCAGTGCAAAGAAAGTAAATATTAAAGCCCCTTCTATCTAACCTGCCTACCCACTACTTACCTAATTTAGCACCACTTGGTGCCCTAACCAAAATACAGTGGGTGGTCCACCCAGGTCTTACCTTGTGTGCCTAGACAGTGAATATACTACGGGTATATGTATGCCCGCGGGCCTCTTGCCTAAGCACTCCCTAGGTAACTTCCCCTTGATCTCTCAGCAATCGCTTTCTGCAATGACCTCCCAGCAATGATCTCTCTCCTGAACAACAGAATACTGGCTTTTATAACTGGAGAAGGAGTCTAATGGGATACAGCTGTAACTTGACGAGGGGGCAGGGTCAGCTCCAATTGGTTGACCGTGGAGTCAACCAATCAGCTGCTTGGGGGATTTCAGGAAGCCATTAACTGAAATACACACATGCAAATACACAGACTACAACAGAGAAACTGGGGAACGTAACAATGTAACAGTATAGCTTCCGTCCCTCTCCTGGGCTCAAACCATGGAACCCACTGCACACATCAACAACTGACACCCACAAAGCATCGTTACCCATCGCTCCACAAAACCCGCGGCCCTTGCAGAGCAAGGGGAACAACTACTTCAAGGTCTCAGAGCGAGTGACGTCACAGATTGAAAAGCTATTAGCGCGCACCCCGCTAACTAGCTAGCCATTGCACATCGGTTACACTCACCCCCGTTTTTCCCCCTTTTCCGCAGCAACCAGTGATCCGGGTCAACAGCATCAATGTAACAGTATAGCTTCCGTCCCTCTCCTCGCCCCTACCTGGGCTCGAACCAGGGACCCTCTGCACACATCGACAACAGCCACCCTTGAAGCATCGTTACCCATCGCTCCACAGAAGCCGCGGCCCTTGCAGACATGGCCCTTGCAGAGCAAGGGGAACAAATACTTCAAGGTCTCAGAGCGAGTGACGTCACCGATTGATAGCGCGCTAACTAGCTAGCCATTTCACATCGGTTACATGTACACACACACAGTGTCTGTATGTTGCATCTCGGCCAAGGCCGCTTTAACTAACTATTGAATGGGCACAGAGAGAATCTCTGCAGAGTCTGGGTAAGATCGTTTGTAGTGAAATTATTATAGTCATCAAACCCTATAGTACAGCAGCTGATGATGTCTTTACCATAAACTATGTATGATGAAATAAGCACAAATGAAATCAATATAACTCTCATAAATTTGAGGGATAATTTTACCTCAGGCTAGAGTACAGTGACAGACAAATTTACCCTTGTGTTTCTAGAAGTGCCATTTCTCATACTTTGTGAGTGGGGCTGCTGGGTAATAACTCGAGCCACTTGGAGTTGTATCGTATTTGCTCCTTCCTTCTATTCTACTGGGAATCAGAAAGAGACTCTGCTGCTATCAGAACAAAGTATCTCCACAGTCAGCCAGCCAGCCTGAGCAGGCCCTGGGTGTGTGTGTGTTTTGGTATCCCCAGAGTTGTCAGGCCATGGGCCGCATCTTCATTTGGCCCGCTGGATGGTGACCTTGGCACTCCCTTCCTCAGCGTGTCAGGACTGTGTAATGAAGACTTCAGGGTCAGTCAAACTAATTTTAATAAATTGCCGTGCAGTGACTGAAAAGCAGGAATTCTAATCCCCTTGCATATTCGTTGGCACATTCATTCTTATCAGCAGGTGAAGCAGTTGTGGATGTGACTGTGTAGAGTGGATGTGACCGTGTAGAGTGGATGTGACTGTGCAGAGTGGATGTGATTGTGCAGAGTGGCTGTGAGTGTGTAGAGTGGATGTAAGTGTGTAGAGTGGATGTGACTGTGTAGAGTGGATGTGACTGTGTAGAGTGGATGTGAGTGTGTAGAGTGGATGTGACTGTGTAGAGTGGATGTGACTGTGTATAGTGGATGAGACTGTGTAGAGTGGATGTGAGTGTGTAGAGTGGATGTGAGTGTGTAGAGTGGATGTGACTGTGTAGAGTGGATGTGTGTGTGTAGAGTGGATGTGACTGTGTAGAGTGGATGTGACTGTGTAGAGTGGATGTGACTGTGTAGAGTGGATGTGTGTGTGTAGAGTGGATGTGACTGTGTAGAGTAGATGTAACTGTGTAGAGTGGATGTGAGTGTGTAGAGTGGATGTGACTGTGTACAGTGGATGTGACTGCATGTAGAGTGGATGTGACTGTGTAGAGTGGATGTGACTGTGCAGAGTGGATGTGACTGCGTGTAGAGTGGATGTGACTGTGTAGAGTGGATGTGACTGTGCAGAGTGGATGTGACTGTGTAGAGTGGATGTGACTGTGTAGAGTGGATGTGACTGTGTAGAGTGGATGTGACTGTGTAGAGTGGATGTGACTGTGTAGAGTGGATGTGACTGTGTAGAGTGGACGTGACTGCGTGTAGAGTGGATGTGACTGTGTAGAGTGGATGTGACTGCATGTAGAGTAGGTGTGACTGTGTAAAGTGGATGTGACTGTGTAGAGTGGATGTGACTGTGTGTAGAGTGGATGTGACTGCGCAGAGTGGATGTGACTGTGTGTAGAGTGGATGTGACTGTGTAGAGTGGATGTGACTGTGTAGAGTGGATGTGACTGTGCAGAGTGGATGTGACTGTGTAGAGTGGATGTGACTGTGTGTAGAGGGACTGTGACTGCGTGTAGAGGGGATGTGACTGCGTGTAGAGTTCCTGTGACTGTGTAGAGTGGATGTGAGTGTGTAGAGTGGATGTGACTGTGTAGAGTGGATGTGACTGTGTAGAGTGGATGTGACTGTGTGTAGAGTGGATGTGACTGCGTGTAGAGTGGATGTGACTGCGTGTAGAGTTCCTGTGACTGTGTAGAGTGGATGTGAGTGTGTAGAGTGGATGTGACTGCGTGTCCTGCGCGGGCCTGTCGCGCTGCCACCTCCTCGTTTCCTGCTCTGCTCACAACAAGCTCTTTTAATAAAAACGGCAACATCAATATCTGAGGTGAAACCTTTAAGAAAAACATTCCAAAGTTGTCCTTATTCTTCACTTAAGGGGGAGTGACATTTAATAGTCCCCACAGGTCAAAAGAGGCTAACAAGGCTCCCAGCTGCTTAAATAAGATACCTCTGTATTTTCAACATCCCTGGGCTGGGGTCTATTGGGGTCTGCCGTACGTCTGCCTACAAGAGGCCAGGACAGAACCACAACACCTTCAACATGTCACTGTGCTGAGATAGCCACGAGAAGAAATGAAGGTACACACTCTCAGAAGGGGTCCCATGTTTTGTGTGTATTTTCTTCCAGTAGGGAGGTACACACTCTTGGAACTCGGATTTTAGACAAATATAAATTGTTCTGAAAGAAAAGGAAGTTTAATCTTGAATACGGTACATAAGAAAGATACTGTACAGTTTGTGTGTAGTGTGTGTACTCTAAGGGATTTCAGAGTATCTAAATCAGCAGTCATGTCAATGTATAACCTTGCCCCTCACACAACCCTACCCACACACCCCTACCCAAACAATGATACCCACACAACCCTACCCCTCACACAACCCTACCCACACAATCCTACCCACACAATGTATATGTATATGGAGTGGATCAGAGGGCAAGGTGTAAAGGGCAAACAATGCTCCTCCTACATCTCCACTCCTCTTGTTTCTCTCTCTACCACTCCATATCCTTCCTTCCCTCTTCTCTAGTACAGTAATTAATACGGAGCGTTGGCCTTAGGCATTGCTGCCTTCTCCAACAAAATAGGCCTGCTTGCCACTGGCCACTAACAGATCCCTATCTCAGGAGTTTTAAATGATTCAAACATTTGCCCTTTGCTGTTCCTGTGGCAGGGCTAGCCTCCCTCCTTCCCCACTCCTCATCTCCTTTCCTCTCCTCCTCCTCCCTTTGCATTGCTCCAGGGTATGCTCCAGCCTCCCAACACACTGATTTAGTAAATGAACACACTGACTAGGCATTTTCATCACTGTTGTTATTCACTCTGATTCCTTTGTTATGGTCACAAGCGTGTTGCTCGAAGCTTAATTGCCAATTCAATGGAAATAGGAGCTTTTTGTTGTTGTTGAAGGATATATCCGAGTGGAAGTAAAAGTCCAATCTGAATAAGTAGAGCACACACCTACACCCAGCTCTACGTGTACATAAAACCCAGCCTGAGGTAAAATAGTGTGAGGGACCACACACTGACAGATCCACAGACAAGAGAACACCTAACTGAGGTACTATTCTCTTGTTAGAAACAGGATACCAGGAGATGTATTTAAATGTAATTGGGTTGGTGTTCTCGTTCCCTTGGCACCAAGTGAAGCAAAATAAAGAGGGGGGGAAATGTCCTGATGTGCCTCCAGATTTCCTGTGAGGCGGAGAGAGGGGGGGGGGGGGGGGTCAACATGGCATTCCCCTGTTAACTCTGTGCCTCTAATGGCTGTTAACTAAAGAGGAGCTGGCCTACAATAAATACATTAATTACACAGCAGCAGCAGTAGCAGTAGCAGCTCAGGGCTAAACTATACTGGGCTGGACTGTGTTGTGCTGAGCTAGGCTGGGCTTTAAGTTGGGCAGGCCTTGTGGGTCCTTAGCTGGATGCAGGGTCTCCTGAGAGCTGCTCTCTGCAATCCCCCAGCCTCATTAATTATGCAGAGAAGGTCCGTCTCCCATCAACTATGTCCTTTTATGCCTTTTATATCTGACATTATCTCTTAGTAGCTATTTCTTACATCCCATAATGAGTAGGTTATTACTTCAGACAGCAGAGATAGAGGGGGAGAGAGGAGAGAAAGTGGAGGGAGAGAGGATGGAGGGAGAGAGAGAGGGGAGGAATGGAGAGAGGATGGAGAAAGAGAGAGTGATGGATAGAGAGAGAAAGCTAGAGGGAGGGGGAAAAAGAGGGAGAGAGTGAGAGAGGAAGAGGGAGAGAGGATGAGAGAGGGGAGTAGAGAGGAAGGAGGCGAGGGAGAGAGGGAGAGAGGGAGAGAGGGAGCGGATCAAGGGAGGCAGGAGGGAGAGAAGAGAAGCAGGAAATGAGGAGAGAGATGAGGGAGGGAGAGAGAGAGGAGAGATGAAGGAGGGAGAGAGAGAAGTAGAGATGAGGGAGAGAGAGAAGGAGAGATGAGGGAGGGAGAGCGAGAGAAGGAGAGATTAGGGAGGGAGGGAGAGAGAAGGAGAGATTAGGGAGAGAGAGAGAAGGAGAGATGAGAGAGAGAAAGAGAGAGAAGGAAAGATGACGGCGGGAGAGAGAGAGAGAAGGAGAGATGAGGGAGAGAGAAAGAATGAGATGAAGGAAGGAGAGAGAGAGAGAAGGAAAGATGAGGGAGGGAGGGAGGTAGGGAGGTAGGGAGGGAGGGAGGGAGGGAGATGAGGGAGGGAGATTAGGGAAGGAGAAAGGGGCCAGGGAGAGAAGTGAGGTAATGGGGGATTGGATAGAGACAGAGGTCCATCCCAGCCCAGAGGTTGTTAACATTTAGCGTTTATACTATTATGACCCTGGTCAAATCAAATAACTTGTCAGGTTTCTGTCTGCTGTTTATCTGGGCCCTCCCCTGGGTTGCGGGGTGGCGGTGCCAATACATACATAAATAGAGCATCAGCCCCCTGCTGACATATCTGAGACAGCACCTGACGCATCAGGAGAGGAGAGCGCCCTCTTCCTCTCTCTCTCTCTCTGTCTTTCTCTGCTGCCCAATAAGATTGATTTGGAGAAGGAAGATCAAAGAGCCCTGAACGGCAGCTATCAGGAAGATGGCGGGAAAGAGATAGAGGAAGGGGAGAGGTAGAGAGAGAGGAGGGGAGAGGTAGAGAGAGAGGAGGGGAGAGGTAGAGAGAGGAGGGGAGAGGTAGAGAGAGAGGAGGGGAGAGGTAGAGAGAGAGGAGGGGAGAGGTAGAGGAGGGGAGAGGTAGAGAGAGAGGAGGGGAGAGGTAGAGAGAGAGGAGGGGAGAGGTAGAGGAGGGGAGAGGTAGAGAGAGAGGAGGGGAGAGGAGGGGAGAGGTAGAGAGAGGAGGTGAGAGGTTGAGAGAGAGGAGGGGAGAGGTAGAGAGAGGAGGGGAGAGGTAGAGAGAGAGGAGGGGAGAGGTAGAGAGAGGAGGTGAGAGGTTGAGAGAGAGAGGTGGGGAGCGGTATAGAGAGAGCAAGGGAGAGGAAGAGAGAGAGGAGGGGAGGGAGAGAGAGAGAGAGAGAGAGAGAGAGAGAGAGAGGGGAGTGTGAGAGCTGTCAGTCAACCCCACAGGATTGGAGACTGAGCTAAGACTAGTGGGAGACTGCTGGGTGGAGCGTGCCATGGTGGCCTCCATTTATCTCTCTCTCTTTCTATTTCTCTCACTTGCTCTTTTCCAATCTCTGTTTCTCTTGGTCATCTTTCTCTCTCTTTCTCTCTCCGATCTCGTTATGTATTCATCTCTCTCTTTCTCCTTCCCTGACTCTCTCTCCATCCCTCTCTCCCTCCTCCCTCTCTCGTCCCGTCTTGGTGAGGCCAAGAAGAGGGCCAAGCCCCATTAATCTCTCATCTAATAACAGTGGTAATGTTACACATAATTTGAAAGAAACAGGAAAATGATCTAATAAGTTATCTTATATGGGTTCCCCCTCCGCCGAGCTTCAATCCCAAGGACATTGATGTAAAAGAGACAGAAGCCGGGGTAGAAACGACCGGCTGGCCGGAGGGAGAAATGGACAACGTGAGATATTTCCTGCTATCGACCTTCTAGTCAGGGACATGCATAGATTTCTGTACCTAGAAGATAAGTGGCTTTGATAAAGTAGGTTAGCATTGATTAATCCATGAAAACTTGGGACTGCCGAGTTGAAGTTAATGAGTAAGGTTTCCTATTTTCTCTGCAATCTCTCCCGTCGTTCATTTCACCAGCAGAGCCCAGAGGCCCGGCAGGTAGGCACGCCTCCCAGACCCTCGGTTAGCCCAGCCGCCTGTGATTTTATGGGAAGATGGCCAATCAATGAAGTTGACATTTGTTACTGTGAAAGATTCACAATGCAATTTCCGTCTAACGGATGTATAGGACTCCTAAGGTGCATATATAGGAGGTTGAAAGGTCAGAGCTAATCTGTAAGGAATGCCGGGTATTTACCTACTGTGGCAAGAAAAAGTATGTGAACCCTTTGGAAATACCTGGATTTCTGCATAAATTGGTCTAGGTCACAACAATAGACTAATACATTCGGCTTAAACTAATAACACACAAACAATTAAACATTTTCATGTCTTCATTGAACACACTATGTAAACATTCACAGTGTAGAGTGGAAAAAGTATGTGAATCCTTGGATTTAATAACTGGTTGACCCTCCTTTGGCAGCAATAACTTTAACCAAATGTTTTCTGTAGTTGCGGATCAGACCTGCACAACGGTCTGGAGGAATTTGGACCATTCCTCTTTACAAAACTGTTTCAGTTTAGCATTATTATTGGGATGTCTGGTGTGAACCATTCTGTTGAGGTCATGCCACAGCATCTCAATCGGGTTGAGGTCAGGACTCTGACTGGGCAGTTCCAGAAGGCATATTTTATTCTGAAGAAGCCATTCTGTTGTTGATTTACTTCTGTGTTTTGGGTCAATGTACTGTTGCATCACCCAACTTCTGTTGAGCTTCAATTTGCGGACAGATAGCCTAACATTCTCCTGCAAAATGTCTTGATAAACATGGGAATACATTTTTCCATCGATGATAGCAAGCTGTTCAGGCCCAGAGGCGACAAAGCAGCCCCAACCCATGATGCTCCCTCCACCATACTTTACAGTTGGGATGTGGTTTTGATGTTGCTGTGCTGTGCCTTTTTGTCTCCATACAGTGCTGTGTGTTCCTTCCAAACAACTCAACTGTAGTTTCATATCTTGCCAGTAGTGCTGTGGAACAATGTTTTTTTTTGGACAGCAGTGGCTTCTTCCGGAGTCCTCCCATAAACACCATTCTTGTTTAGTGTTGTACGTATCGTAGACTCATCAACAGAGATGTTAGCATTTTCCAGAGATTTCTGTAAGTCTTTAGCTAACACTAGGATTCTTCTTAACCTCATTGATCATTCTGCGCTGTGCTCTTGCAGTCACCTTTGTAGGACGGCCACTCCTAGGGAAAATAGCAACAGTGCTGAACATTCTCCAATATGTATTGCCGCGAACTGATGAACATCAAGGATTTCAGAGATACTTTTGTGACCTTTTCTAGTTTTATGCTAGTCAACATTCTTAATCTTAGGTCTTCTGAGATCTCTTTTGTTCAAGGCATGGTTCACATCAGGCAATGCTTCTTGTGAATAGCAAACTCAAATTTTGTGAGTGTTTGTTTTAGGGCAAGGCAGCTTTAACCAACATCTCTAATCTCATCTCATTGATTGGACTCCAGGTTAGCTGACTCCTGACTCCAATTAGCTTTTGGAGAAGTCATTGGCCTAGGGGTCCTCATACTTTATCCAACCTACACTGTGAATGTTTAAATTATGTATTCAATATAGACAAGATAAATCCAATAATTTGTGTGTTATTAGTTTAAGCACACTATGTTTGTTTATTGTTTTGACTTAGATGAATGGCAGATCAAATTTGATGATCAATTTATGCAGAAATCCAAGGGTTCACATACTTTTTCTTGCCGCTGTACTCACCCAGGAATAAAATACACGATCTATACACATGCCATGGAGGTAATGGAGGAGCAATCACACACACGCACTGACACACACACACACACACACACATGCACGCACGCACGCACACACACACACACAAAGACACACACACACACACACAACCATCTCCCCTTGCAAAGTAATTTCCCTCCTATTCCAATAAACAGAGAACATCTTCTTGTCTCTTCTCCACATAATCAAGTTTTGTTACTTGCCATATTGAATATCATTCAGGGATAAGAAAATCCCGACATCTAGATTCTGGCTGAACAATCACCTTTGTATCATGTAACGATGGAAATAACAGGGTTTTAAATTCCCATCTGCATCATTTAATGTGGTATGACAGTCCTTTGAACTTACGCTATGGTGAAGGAATGCAAACAAAACAGCACATTGACTGTATGCATCAGTCACATTTAGCCCAACCTTGAAAAGGAACAGCACTTCCCCGGGCTGAAGCCAACCAGAGAGAGAAAAGAGATAGAGAGAGACAGGCTGGATAGAAATACCTTTCTCACTTTCTCAGTGCATCACTCTCTTTCAGCAACACCTCTCTTTTGCTCTCACTTTCTCTCTTTCTGTTTTCTCCTGCTAATCCATCTATCCACCCACTGCTCTCTCTCTGTCGATCTCACTCTCTTTCTCCCTCTCTCCGTCATAAACAGACAGTGCTCTGGAGCCTCCTCCCTATCTCTTTCCCTGTTGATCTCATCGTCACCAGCAGCTGTGTGTAGGAGGGAGCGGTAAATGTCCAATATTTGGTAGCCGGCTACACAGCCTATGTAACATTTTAACCTCTTTGGTTGCACAGGTTGGTACTCCACCGCCTTGACTGCAGGCATTAGCCACGTTATTATCCTGAGAGCAAGAACACCAAATACACTAGACACATTATTATCCTGAGAGCAAGAACACCAAATACACTAGACACATTATTATCCTGAGAGCAAGAACACCAAATACATTATTATCCTGAGAGCAAGAACACCAAATACATTATTATCCTGAGAGCAAGAACACCAAATACATTATTATCCTGAGAGCAAGAACACCAAATACATTATTATCCTGAGAGCAAGAACACCAAATACATTATTATCCTGAGAGCAAGAACACCAAATACATTATTATCCTGAGAGCAAGAACACCAAATACATTATTATCCTGAGAGCAAGAACACCAAATACATTATTATCCTGAGAGCAAGAACACCAAATACATTATTATCCTGAGAGCAAGAACACCAAATACATTATTATCCTGAGAGCAAGAACACCAAATACATTATTATCCTGAGAGCAAGAACACCAAATACATTATTATCCTGAGAGCAAGAACACCAAATACATTAGACACATTATTATCCTGAGAGCAAGGGCACCAAATACATTAGACACATTATTATCCTGAGAGCAAGAACATCAAATACATTATTATCCTGAGAGCAAGAACACAAATACACTAGACACATTATTATCCTGAGAGCAAGAACATCAAATACATTATTATCCTGAGAGCAAGAACACCAAATACACTAGACACATTATTATCCTGAGAGCAAGAACATCAAATACATTATTATCCTGAGAGCAAGAACACCAAATACACTAGACACATTATTATCCTGAGAGCAAGAACACCAAATACATTATTATCCTGAGAGCAAGAACACCAAATACACTAGACACATTATTATCCTGAGAGCAAGAACATCAAATACATTATTATCCTGAGAGCAAGAACACCAAATACACTAGACACATTATTATCCTGAGAGCAAGAACACCAAATACATTATTATCCTGAGAGCAAGAACACCAAATACACTAGACACATTATTATCCTGAGAGCAAGAACACCAAATACACTAGACACATTATTATCCTGAGAGCAAGGGCACCAAATACATTATTATCCTGAGAGCAAGAACACCAAATACATTATTATCCTGAGAGCAAGAACACCAAATACATTATTATCCTGAGAGCAAGAACACCGAATACATTAGACACATTATTATCCTGAGAGCAAGGGCACCAAATACATTAGACACATTATTATCCTGAGAGCAAGGGCACCAAATACATTAGACACATTATTATCCTGAGAGCAAGAACACCAAATACATTATTATCCTGAGAGCAAGAACACCAAATACATTATTATCCTGAGAGCAAGAACACCAAATACATTATTATCCTGAGAGCAAAAACACCAAATACATTAGACACATTATTATCCTGAGAGCAAGGGCACCAAATACATTAGACACATTATTATCCTGAGAGCAAGAACACCAAATACATTATTATCCTGAGAGCAAGAACACCAAATAGATTAGACACATTATTATCCTGAGAGCAAGGGCACCAAATACATTAGACACATTATTATCCTGAGAGCAAGGGCACCAAATACATTAGACACATTATTATCCTGAGAGCAAGAACATCAAATACATTATTATCCTGAGAGCAAGAACACCAAATACACTAGACACATTATTATCCTGAGAGCAAGAACATCAAATACATTATTATCCTGAGAGCAAGAACATCAAATACATTATTATCCTGAGAGCAAGAACACCAAATACACTAGACACATTATTATCCTGAGAGCAAGAACACCAAATACATTATTATCCTGAGAGCAAGAACACCAAATACACTAGACACATTATTATCCTGAGAGCAAGAACATCAAATACATTATTATCCTGAGAGCAAGAACACCAAATACACTAGACACATTATTATCCTGAGAGCAAGAACACCAAATACATTATTATCCTGAGAGCAAGAACACCAAATACACTAGACACATTATTATCCTGAGAGCAAGAACATCAAATACATTATTATCCTGAGAGCAAGAACACCAAATACACTAGACACATTATTATCCTGAGAGCAAGAACACCAAATACATTATTATCCTGAGAGCAAGAACACCAAATACACTAGACACATTATTATCCTGAGAGCAAGAACACCAAATACACTAGACACATTATTATCCTGAGAGCAAGGGCACCAAATACATTATTATCCTGAGAGCAAGAACACCAAATACATTATTATCCTGAGAGCAAGAACACCAAATACATTATTATCCTGAGAGCAAGAACACCAAATACATTAGACACATTATTATCCTGAGAGCAAGGGCACCAAATACATTAGACACATTATTATCCTGAGAGCAAGGGCACCAAATACATTAGACACATTATTATCCTGAGAGCAAGAACACCAAATACATTATTATCCTGAGAGCAAGAACACCAAATACATTAGACACATTATTATCCTGAGAGCAAGGGCACCAAATACATTAGACACATTATTATCCTGAGAGCAAGGGCACCAAATACATTAGACACATTATTATCCTGAGAGCAAGAACACCAAATACATTATTATCCTGAGAGCAAGAACACCAAATACATTATTATCCTGAGAGCAAGAACACCAAATACATTATTATCCTGAGAGCAAGAACACCAAATACATTAGACCTATTCCCTGAAACTCTCAAGGTCCCGGTTCGAGGGAGAGGACCAGTTTGTTTCAGGAGAGGACCAGTTTGTTTCAGGAGAGGACCAGTTTGTTTCAGGAGGGGACCAGTTTGTTTCAGGAGAGGACCAGTTTGTTTCAGGAAATACACCAGACCAGTTTCCTGACATTTTTCAGGAGGGGACCAGTTTGTTTCAGGAGAGGACCAGTTTGTTTCAGGAGAGGACCAGGATGTTTCAGGAGAGGACCAGTTTGTTTCAGGAGAGGACCAGTTTGTTTCAGGAGAGGACCAGTTTGTTTCAGGAGAGGACCAGGATGTTTCAGGCGGGAGAGGACCAGTTTGTTTCATGAGAGGACCAGTTTGTTTCAGGAGAGGACCAGTTTGTTTCAGGAGAGGACCAGTTTGTTTCAGGAGAGGACCAGTTTGTTTCAGGAGGGGACCAGTTTGTTTCAGGAGGGGACCAGTTTGTTTCAGGAGAGGACCAGTTTGTTTCAGGAGAGGACCAGGATGTTTCAGGAGAGGCCCAGTTTGTTTCAGGAGAGGACCAGTTTGTTTCAGGAGAGGACCAGTTTGTTTCAGGAGAGGACCAGTTTGTTTCAGGAGGGGACCAGTTTGTTTCAGGAGAGGACCAGTTTGTTTCAGGAGAGGACCAGGATGTTTCAGGAGAGGACCAGTTTGTTTCAGGAGAGGACCAGTTTGTTTCAGGAGAGGACCAGTTTGTTTCAGGAGAGGAACAGGATGTTTCAGGCGGGAGAGGATCAGTTTGTTTCATGAGAGGACCAGTTTGTTTCAGGAGAGGACCAGTTTGTTTCAGGAGAGGACCAGTTTGTTTCAGGAGAGGACAAGTTTGTTTCAGGAGAGGACCAGTTTGTTTCAGGAGAGGACCAGTTTGTTTCAGGAGGGGGACCAGTTTGTTTCAGGAGAGGAACAGGATGTTTCAGGAGAGGACCAGTTTGTTTCAGGAGAGGACCAGTTTGTTTCAGAAGGGATCAGTTTGTTTCAGGAGAGGACCAGTTTGTTTCAGGAGAGGACCAGTTGGTTTCAGGAAAGGACCAGGATGTTTCAGGAGAGGACCAGGATGTTTCAGGAGGGGACCAGGATGTTTATGAGGGGACCAGTTTGTTTCAGGAGAGGACCAGTTGGTTTCAGGAGAGGACCAGGATGTTTCAGGAGGGGACCAGTTGGTTTCAGGAGAGGACCAGGATGTTTCAGGAGAGGACCAGGATGTTTCAGGAAGGGACCAGTTTGTTTCAGGAGAGGACCAGGATGTTTCAGGAGGGGACCCGTTTGTATCAGGAGAGGACCAGTTGGTTTCAGGAGAGGACCAGGATGTTTCAGGAGGGGACCAGGATGTTTCAGGAGGGGACCAGTTTGTTTCAGGAGGGGACCAGGATGTTTCAGGAGGGGACCAGTTTGTTTCAGGAGAGGACCAGGATGTTTCAGGAGAGGGCCAGTTTGTTTCAGGAGAGGACCAGTTTGTTTCAGGAGAGGACCAGTTTGTTTCAGGAGAGGACCAGGATGTTTCAGGAGAGGACCAGTTTGTTTCAGGAGGGGACCAGGATGTTTCAGGAGGGGACCAGTTTGTTTCAGGAGAGGACCAGTTGGTTTCAGGAGAGGACCAGGATGTTTCAGGAGAGGACCAGTTTGTTTCAGGAGAGGACCAGGATGTTTCAGGAGAGGACCAGTTTGTTTCAGGAGAGGACCAGGATGTTTCAGGAGAGGACCAGTTTGTTTCAGGAGAGGACCAGGATGTTTCAGGAGGGGACCAGTTTGTTTCAGGAGAGGACCAGGAAGTTTCAGGAGAGGACCAGTTTGTTTCAGGAGAGGACCAGGATGTTTCAGGAGGGGACCAGTTTGTTTCAGGAGAGGACCCGTTTGTTTCAGGAGAGGACCAGTTTGTTTCAGGAGAGGACCAGTTTGTTTCAGGAGGGGGACCAGTTTGTTTCAGGAGAGGAACAGGATGTTTCAGGAGAGGACCAGTTTGTTTCAGGAGAGGACCAGTTTGTTTCAGGAGGGGACCAGGATGTTTCAGGAGAGGACCAGTTTGTTTCAGGAGAGGACCAGGATGTTTCAGGAGAGGACCAGTTTATTTCAGGAGAGGACCAGTTTGTTTCAGGAGAGGACCCGTTTGTTTCAGGAGAGGACCCGTTTGTTTCAGGAGAGGACCAGTTTGTTTCAGGACAGGACCAGTTTGTTTCAGGAGGGGACCAGTTTATTTCAGGAGAGGACCAGGATGTTTCAGGAGAGGACCAGTTTATTTCAGGAGAGGACCAGTTTGTTTCAGGAGAGGACCCGTTTGTTTCAGGAGAGGACCCGTTTGTTTCAGGAGAGGACCAGTTTGTTTCAGGACAGGACCAGTTTGTTTCAGGAGGGGACCAGTTTGTTTCAGGAGAGGACCAGGATGTTTCAGGAGAGGACCAGAATGTTTCAGGAGAGGACCAGTTGGTTTCAGGAGAGGACCAGGATGTTTCAGGAAAGGACCAGTTTGTTTCAGGAGAGGACCAGGATGTTTCAGGAGGGGACCAGTTTCTTTCAGGAGAGGACCAGGATGTTTCAGGAGAGGACCAGTTTGTTTCAGGAGAGGACCAGTTTGTTTCAGGAGAGGCCCAGTTTGTTTCAGGAGAGGACCAGGATGTTTCAGGAGAGGACCAGTTTTTTTCAGGAGAGGACCAGTTTGTTTCAGGAGAGGACCAGTTTGTTTCAGGAGGGACCAGTTTGTTTCAGGAAGGGGACCAGTTTGTTTCAGGAGAGGACCAGTTTGTTTCAGGAGGGGACCAGGATGGTTCAGGAGGGGACCAGTTTGTTTCAGGAGAGGACCAGGATATTTCAGGCGGGAGAGAACCAGGATGTTTCAGGAGAGGACCAGTTTGTTTCAGGAGAGGGCCAGGATGTTTCAGGAGGGGACCAGTTTGTTTCAGGAGAGGACCAGGATGTTTCAGGAGAGGACCAGAATGTTTCAGGAGAGGACCAGTTTGTTTCAGGAGAGGACCAGTTTGTTTCAGGAGAGGACCAGGATGTTTCAGGAGAGGACCAGTTTGTTTCAGGAGAGGACCAGTTTGTTTCAGGAGAGGACCAGTTTGTTTCAGGAGGGGGACCAGTTTGTTTCAGGAGGGGGACCAGTTTGTTTCAGGAGAGGAACAGGATGTTTCAGGAGAGGACCAGTTTGTTTCAGGAGAGGACCAGTTTGTTTCAGGAGGGGACCAGGATGTTTCAGGAGAGGACCAGTTTGTTTCAGGAGAGGACCAGTTTGTTTCAGGAGAGGACCAGTTTGTTTCAGGAGGGGGACCAGTTTGTTTCAGGAGGGGGACCAGTTTGTTTCAGGAGAGGAACAGGATGTTTCAGGAGAGGACCAGTTTGTTTCAGGAGAGGACCAGTTTGTTTCAGGAGGGGACCAGGATGTTTCAGGAGAGGACCAGTTTGTTTCAGGAGAGGACCAGGATGTTTCAGGAGAGGACCAGTTTATTTCAGGAGAGGACCAGTTTGTTTCAGGAGAGGACCCGTTTGTTTCAGGAGAGGACCCGTTTTGTTCAGGAGAGGACCAGTTTGTTTCAGGACAGGACCAGTTTGTTTCAGGAGGGGACCAGTTTGTTTCAGGAGAGGACCAGGATGTTTCAGGAGAGGACCAGTTTATTTCAGGAGAGGACCAGTTTGTTTCAGGAGAGGACCCGTTTGTTTCAGGAGAGGACCCGTTTGTTTCAGGAGAGGACCAGTTTGTTTCAGGACAGGACCAGTTTGTTTCAGGAGAGGACCAGTTTGTTTCAGGAGGGGACCAGGATGTTTCAGGAGAGGACCAGTTTGTTTCAGGAGAGGACCAGTTTGTTTCAGGAGAGGACCAGTTTGTTTCAGGAGGGGGACCAGTTTGTTTCAGGAGGGGGACCAGTTTGTTTCAGGAGAGGAACAGGATGTTTCAGGAGAGGACCAGTTTGTTTCAGGAGAGGACCAGTTTGTTTCAGGAGGGGACCAGGATGTTTCAGGAGAGGACCAGTTTGTTTCAGGAGAGGACCAGGATGTTTCAGGAGAGGACCAGTTTATTTCAGGAGAGGACCAGTTTGTTTCAGGAGAGGACCCGTTTGTTTCAGGAGAGGACCCGTTTGTTTCAGGAGAGGACCAGTTTGTTTCAGGACAGGACCAGTTTGTTTCAGGAGAGGACCAGTTTGTTTCAGGAGGGGACCAGGATGTTTCAGGAGAGGACCAGTTTGTTTCAGGAGAGGACCAGTTTGTTTCAGGAGAGGACCAGTTTGTTTCAGGAGGGGGACCAGTTTGTTTCAGGAGGGGGACCAGTTTGTTTCAGGAGAGGAACAGGATGTTTCAGGAGAGGACCAGTTTGTTTCAGGAGAGGACCAGTTTGTTTCAGGAGGGGACCAGGATGTTTCAGGAGAGGACCAGTTTGTTTCAGGAGAGGACCAGGATGTTTCAGGAGAGGACCAGTTTATTTCAGGAGAGGACCAGTTTGTTTCAGGAGAGGACCCGTTTGTTTCAGGAGAGGACCCGTTTGTTTCAGGAGAGGACCAGTTTGTTTCAGGACAGGACCAGTTTGTTTCAGGAGGGGACCAGTTTGTTTCAGGAGAGGACCAGGATGTTTCAGGAGAGGACCAGTTTATTTCAGGAGAGGACCGGTTTGTTTCAGGAGAGGACCCGTTTGTTTCAGGAGAGGACCCGTTTGTTTCAGGAGAGGACCAGTTTGTTTCAGGACAGGACCAGTTTGTTTCAGGAGGGGACCAGTTTGTTTCAGGAGAGGACCAGGATGTTTCAGGAGAGGACCAGAATGTTTCAGGAGAGGACCAGTTGGTTTCAGGAGAGGACCAGGATGTTTCAGGAAAGGACCAGTTTGTTTCAGGAGAGGACCAGGATGTTTCAGGAGGGGACCAGGTTTTTTCAGGAGAGGACCAGTTTGTTTCAGGAGAGGACCAGTTTGTTTCAGGAGGGACCAGTTTGTTTCAGGAAGGGGACCAGTTTGTTTCAGGAGAGGACCAGTTTGTTTCAGGAGGGGACCAGGATGTTTCAGGAGGGGACCAGTTTGTTTCAGGAGAGGACCAGGATATTTCAGGCGGGAGAGAACCAGGATGTTTCAGGAGAGGACCAGTTTGTTTCAGGAGAGGGCCAGGATGTTTCAGGAGGGGACCAGTTTGTTTCAGGAGAGGACCAGTTTGTTTCAGGACAGGACCAGTTTGTTTCAGGAGGGGGCCAGTTTGTTTCAGGAGAGGACCAGGATGTTTCAGGAGAGGACCAGAATGTTTCAGGAGAGGACCAGTTTGTTTCAGGAGAGGACCAGTTTGTTTCAGGAGAGGACCAGGATGTTTCAGGAGAGGACCAGTTTGTTTCAGGAGAGGACCAGTTTGTTTCAGGAGAGGACCAGTTTGTTTCAGGAGGGGGACCAGTTTGTTTCAGGAGGGGGACCAGTTTGTTTCAGGAGAGGAACAGGATGTTTCAGGAGAGGACCAGTTTGTTTCAGGAGAGGACCAGTTTGTTTCAGGAGGGGACCAGGATGTTTCAGGAGAGGACCAGTTTGCTTCAGGAGAGGACCAGTTTGTTTCAGGAGAGGACCAGTTTGTTTCAGGAGGGGGACCAGTTTGTTTCAGGAGGGGGACCAGTTTGTTTCAGGAGAGGAACAGGATGTTTCAGGAGAGGACCAGTTTGTTTCAGGAGAGGACCAGTTTGTTTCAGGAGGGGACCAGGATGTTTCAGGAGGGGACCAGTTTGTTTCAGGAGGGGACCAGGATGTTTCAGGAGGGGACCAGTTTGTTTCAGGAGAGGACCAGGATGTTTCAGGAGAGGACCAGTTTATTTCAGGAGAGGACCAGTTTGTTTCAGGAGAGGACCAGTTTGTTTCAGGAGAGGACCAGGATGTTTCAGGAGAGGACCAGTTTGTTTCAGGAGGGGACCAGGATGTTTCAGGAGGGGACCAGTTTGTTTCAGGAGAGGACCAGTTGGTTTCAGGAGAGGACCAGGATGTTTCAGGAGAGGACCAGTTTGTTTCAGGAGAGGACCAGGATGTTTCAGGAGAGGACCAGTTTGTTTCAGGAGAGGACCAGTTTGTTTCAGGACAGGACCAGTTTGTTTCAGGAGAGGACCAGGATGTTTGAGGAGGGGACCAGTTTGTTTCAGGAGAGGACCAGTTTGTTTCAGGAGAGGACCAGGATGTTTCAGGAGAGGACCAGTTTGTTTCAGGAGAGGACCAGGATGTTTCAGGAGAGGACCCGTTTGTTTCAGGAGAGGACCCGTTTGTTTCAGGAGAGGACCAGTTTGTTTCAGGACAGGACCAGTTTGTTTCAGGAGGGGACCAGTTTGTTTCAGGAGAGGACCAGGATGTTTCAGGAGAGGACCAGAATGTTTCAGGAGAGGACCAGTTGGTTTCAGGAGAGGACCAGGATGTTTCAGGAAAGGACCAGTTTGTTTCAGGAGAGGACCAGGATGTTTCAGGAGGGGACCAGTTTCTTTCAGGAGAGGACCAGGATGTTTCAGGAGAGGACCAGTTTGTTTCAGGAGGGGACCAGTTTGTTTCAGGAGGGGACCAGTTTGTTTCAGGAGAGGACCAGTTTGTTTCAGGAGAGGACCAGGATGTTTCAGGAGAGGACCAGTTTTTTTCAGGAGAGGACCAGTTTGTTTCAGGAGAGGACCAGTTTGTTTCAGGAGGGACCAGTTTGTTTCAGGAAGGGGACCAATTTGTTTCAGGAGAGGAACAGGATGTTTCAGGAGAGGACCAGTTTGTTTCAGGAGAGGACCAGTTTGTTTCAGGAGGGGGCCAGGATGTTTCAGGAGGGGACCAGTTTGTTTCAGGAGAGGACCAGGATGTTTCAGGCGGGAGAGAACCAGGATGTTTCAGGAGAGGACCAGTTTGTTTCAGGAGAGGACCAGGATGTTTCAGGAGGGGACCAGTTTGTTTCAGGAGAGGACCAGTTTGTTTCAGGACAGGACCAGTTTGTTTCAGGAGGGGACCAGTTTGTTTCAGGAGAGGACCAGGATGTTTCAGGAGAGGACCAGAATGTTTCAGGAGAGGACCAGTTGGTTTCAGGAGAGGACCAGGATGTTTCAGGAGGGGAGCAGTTTCTTTCAGGACAGGACCAGGATGTTTCAGGAGAGGACCAGTTTGTTTCAGGAGAGGACCAGGATGTTTCAGGAGGGGACCAGTTTGTTTCAGGAGAGGACCAGTTTGTTTCAGGAGAGGACCAGGATGTTTCAGGAGAGGACCAGTTTTTTTTCAGGAGAGGACGAGTTTGTTTCAGGAGAGGACCAGTTTGTTTCAGGAGGGACCAGTTTGTTTCAGGAGGGGGACCAGTTTGTTTCAGGAGAGGAACAGGATGTTTCAGGAGAGGACCAGTTTGTTTCAGGAGAGGACCAGTTTGTTTCAGGAGGGGACCAGTTTGTTTCAGGAGAGGACCAGGATGTTTCAGGAGAGGACCAGGATGTTTCAGGCGGGAGAGGACCAGTTTGTTTCAGGAGAGGACCAGTTTGTTTCAGGAGAGGACCAGTTTGTTTCAGGAGAGGACCAGTTTGTTTCAGGAGAGGACCAGGATGTTTCAGGAGGGAGAGGACCAGTTTGTTTCAGGAGAGGACCAGTTTGTTTCAGGAGAGGACCAGTTTGTTTCAGGAGAGGACCAGGATGTTTCAGGAGAGGACCAGTTTGTTTCAGGAGAGGACCAGTTTGTTTCAGGGGAGGACCAGTTTGTTTCAGGAGGGGACCAGGATGTTTCAGGAGGGGACCAGTTTGTTTCAGGAGAGGACCAGGATGTTTCAGGAGAGGATCAGTTTATTTCAGGAGAGGACCAGGATGTTTCAGGAGGGGACCAGGATGTTTCAGGAGGGGACCAGGATGTTTCAGGAGAGGACCAGGATGTTTCAGGAGAGGACCAGTTTGTTTCAGGTGGGGACCATAATATTTAAGGAGGGGACCAGTTTGTTTCAGGAGAGGACCAGTTGGTTTCAGGAGAGGACCAGGATGTTTCAGGAGAGGACCAGTTTGTTTCAGGAGAGGACCAGGATGTTTCAGGAGAGGACCAGTTTGTTTCAGGAGAGGACCAGTTTGTTTCAGGAGGGGACCAGGATGTTTCAGGAGGGGACCAGTTTGTTTCAGGAGAGGCCCAGTTGGTTTCAGGAGAGGACCAGTTTGTTTCAGGAGAGGACCAGTTTGTTTCAGGAGGGGGACCAGTTTGTTTCAGGAGAGGAACAGGATGTTTCAGGAGAGGACCAGTTTGTTTCAGGAGAGGACCAGGATGTTTCAGGAGAGGACCCGTTTGTTTCAGGAGAGGACCAGTTTGTTTCAGGAGAGGACCAGTTTGTTTCAGGAGAGGACCAGGATGTTTCAGGAGAGGACCAGTTTGTTTCAGGAGAGGACCAGTTTGTTTCAGGAGAGGACCAGTTTGTTTCAGGAGGGGGACCAGTTTGTTTCAGGAGGGGGACCAGTTTGTTTCAGGAGAGGAACAGGATGTTTCAGGAGAGGACCAGTTTGTTTCAGGAGAGGACCAGTTTGTTTCAGGAGGGGACCAGGATGTTTCAGGAGAGGACCAGTTTGTTTCAGGAGAGGACCAGTTTGTTTCAGGAGAGGACCAGTTTGTTTCAGGAGGGGGACCAGTTTGTTTCAGGAGGGGGACCAGTTTGTTTCAGGAGAGGAACAGGATGTTTCAGGAGAGGACCAGTTTGTTTCAGGAGAGGACCAGTTTGTTTCAGGAGGGGACCAGGATGTTTCAGGAGAGGACCAGTTTGTTTCAGGAGAGGACCAGGATGTTTCAGGAGAGGACCAGTTTATTTCAGGAGAGGACCAGTTTGTTTCAGGAGAGGACCCGTTTGTTTCAGGAGAGGACCCGTTTTGTTCAGGAGAGGACCAGTTTGTTTCAGGACAGGACCAGTTTGTTTCAGGAGGGGACCAGTTTGTTTCAGGAGAGGACCAGGATGTTTCAGGAGAGGACCAGTTTATTTCAGGAGAGGACCAGTTTGTTTCAGGAGAGGACCCGTTTGTTTCAGGAGAGGACCCGTTTGTTTCAGGAGAGGACCAGTTTGTTTCAGGACAGGACCAGTTTGTTTCAGGAGAGGACCAGTTTGTTTCAGGAGGGGACCAGGATGTTTCAGGAGAGGACCAGTTTGTTTCAGGAGAGGACCAGTTTGTTTCAGGAGAGGACCAGTTTGTTTCAGGAGGGGGACCAGTTTGTTTCAGGAGGGGGACCAGTTTGTTTCAGGAGAGGAACAGGATGTTTCAGGAGAGGACCAGTTTGTTTCAGGAGAGGACCAGTTTGTTTCAGGAGGGGACCAGGATGTTTCAGGAGAGGACCAGTTTGTTTCAGGAGAGGACCAGGATGTTTCAGGAGAGGACCAGTTTATTTCAGGAGAGGACCAGTTTGTTTCAGGAGAGGACCCGTTTGTTTCAGGAGAGGACCCGTTTGTTTCAGGAGAGGACCAGTTTGTTTCAGGACAGGACCAGTTTGTTTCAGGAGAGGACCAGTTTGTTTCAGGAGGGGACCAGGATGTTTCAGGAGAGGACCAGTTTGTTTCAGGAGAGGACCAGTTTGTTTCAGGAGAGGACCAGTTTGTTTCAGGAGGGGGACCAGTTTGTTTCAGGAGGGGACCAGTTTGTTTCAGGAGAGGAACAGGATGTTTCAGGAGAGGACCAGTTTGTTTCAGGAGAGGACCAGTTTGTTTCAGGAGGGGACCAGGATGTTTCAGGAGAGGACCAGTTTGTTTCAGGAGAGGACCAGGATGTTTCAGGAGAGGACCAGTTTATTTCAGGAGAGGACCAGTTTGTTTCAGGAGAGGACCCGTTTGTTTCAGGAGAGGACCCGTTTGTTTCAGGAGAGGACCAGTTTGTTTCAGGACAGGACCAGTTTGTTTCAGGAGGGGACCAGTTTGTTTCAGGAGAGGACCAGGATGTTTCAGGAGAGGACCAGTTTATTTCAGGAGAGGACCGGTTTGTTTCAGGAGAGGACCCGTTTGTTTCAGGAGAGGACCCGTTTGTTTCAGGAGAGGACCAGTTTGTTTCAGGACAGGACCAGTTTGTTTCAGGAGGGGACCAGTTTGTTTCAGGAGAGGACCAGGATGTTTCAGGAGAGGACCAGAATGTTTCAGGAGAGGACCAGTTGGTTTCAGGAGAGGACCAGGATGTTTCAGGAAAGGACCAGTTTGTTTCAGGAGAGGACCAGGATGTTTCAGGAGGGGACCAGTTTTTTTCAGGAGAGGACCAGTTTGTTTCAGGAGAGGACCAGTTTGTTTCAGGAGGGACCAGTTTGTTTCAGGAAGGGGACCAGTTTGTTTCAGGAGAGGACCAGTTTGTTTCAGGAGGGGACCAGGATGTTTCAGGAGGGGACCAGTTTGTTTCAGGAGAGGACCAGGATATTTCAGGCGGGAGAGAACCAGGATGTTTCAGGAGAGGACCAGTTTGTTTCAGGAGAGGGCCAGGATGTTTCAGGAGGGGACCAGTTTGTTTCAGGAGAGGACCAGTTTGTTTCAGGACAGGACCAGTTTGTTTCAGGAGGGGGCCAGTTTGTTTCAGGAGAGGACCAGGATGTTTCAGGAGAGGACCAGAATGTTTCAGGAGAGGACCAGTTTGTTTCAGGAGAGGACCAGTTTGTTTCAGGAGAGGACCAGGATGTTTCAGGAGAGGACCAGTTTGTTTCAGGAGAGGACCAGTTTGTTTCAGGAGAGGACCAGTTTGTTTCAGGAGGGGGACCAGTTTGTTTCAGGAGGGGGACCAGTTTGTTTCAGGAGAGGAACAGGATGTTTCAGGAGAGGACCAGTTTGTTTCAGGAGAGGACCAGTTTGTTTCAGGAGGGGACCAGGATGTTTCAGGAGAGGACCAGTTTGCTTCAGGAGAGGACCAGTTTGTTTCAGGAGAGGACCAGTTTGTTTCAGGAGGGGGACCAGTTTGTTTCAGGAGGGGGACCAGTTTGTTTCAGGAGAGGAACAGGATGTTTCAGGAGAGGACCAGTTTGTTTCAGGAGAGGACCAGTTTGTTTCAGGAGGGGACCAGGATGTTTCAGGAGGGGACCAGTTTGTTTCAGGAGGGGACCAGGATGTTTCAGGAGGGGACCAGTTTGTTTCAGGAGAGGACCAGGATGTTTCAGGAGAGGACCAGTTTATTTCAGGAGAGGACCAGTTTGTTTCAGGAGAGGACCAGTTTGTTTCAGGAGAGGACCAGGATGTTTCAGGAGAGGACCAGTTTGTTTCAGGAGGGGACCAGGATGTTTCAGGAGGGGACCAGTTTGTTTCAGGAGAGGACCAGTTGGTTTCAGGAGAGGACCAGGATGTTTCAGGAGAGGACCAGTTTGTTTCAGGAGAGGACCAGGATGTTTCAGGAGAGGACCAGTTTGTTTCAGGAGAGGACCAGTTTGTTTCAGGACAGGACCAGTTTGTTTCAGGAGAGGACCAGGATGTTTGAGGAGGGGACCAGTTTGTTTCAGGAGAGGACCAGTTTGTTTCAGGAGAGGACCAGGATGTTTCAGGAGAGGACCAGTTTGTTTCAGGAGAGGACCAGGATGTTTCAGGAGAGGACCCGTTTGTTTCAGGAGAGGACCCGTTTGTTTCAGGAGAGGACCAGTTTGTTTCAGGACAGGACCAGTTTGTTTCAGGAGGGGACCAGTTTGTTTCAGGAGAGGACCAGGATGTTTCAGGAGAGGACCAGAATGTTTCAGGAGAGGACCAGTTGGTTTCAGGAGAGGACCAGGATGTTTCAGGAAAGGACCAGTTTGTTTCAGGAGAGGACCAGGATGTTTCAGGAGGGGACCAGTTTCTTTCAGGAGAGGACCAGGATGTTTCAGGAGAGGACCAGTTTGTTTCAGGAGGGGACCAGTTTGTTTCAGGAGGGGACCAGTTTGTTTCAGGAGAGGACCAGTTTGTTTCAGGAGAGGACCAGGATGTTTCAGGAGAGGACCAGTTTTTTTCAGGAGAGGACCAGTTTGTTTCAGGAGAGGACCAGTTTGTTTCAGGAGGGACCAGTTTGTTTCAGGAAGGGGACCAATTTGTTTCAGGAGAGGAACAGGATGTTTCAGGAGAGGACCAGTTTGTTTCAGGAGAGGACCAGTTTGTTTCAGGAGGGGGCCAGGATGTTTCAGGAGGGGACCAGTTTGTTTCAGGAGAGGACCAGGATGTTTCAGGCGGGAGAGAACCAGGATGTTTCAGGAGAGGACCAGTTTGTTTCAGGAGAGGACCAGGATGTTTCAGGAGGGGACCAGTTTGTTTCAGGAGAGGACCAGTTTGTTTCAGGACAGGACCAGTTTGTTTCAGGAGGGGACCAGTTTGTTTCAGGAGAGGACCAGGATGTTTCAGGAGAGGACCAGAATGTTTCAGGAGAGGACCAGTTGGTTTCAGGAGAGGACCAGGATGTTTCAGGAGGGGAGCAGTTTCTTTCAGGACAGGACCAGGATGTTTCAGGAGAGGACCAGTTTGTTTCAGGAGAGGACCAGGATGTTTCAGGAGGGGACCAGTTTGTTTCAGGAGAGGACCAGTTTGTTTCAGGAGAGGACCAGGATGTTTCAGGAGAGGACCAGTTTTTTTTTCAGGAGAGGACGAGTTTGTTTCAGGAGAGGACCAGTTTGTTTCAGGAGGGACCAGTTTGTTTCAGGAGGGGGACCAGTTTGTTTCAGGAGAGGAACAGGATGTTTCAGGAGAGGACCAGTTTGTTTCAGGAGAGGACCAGTTTGTTTCAGGAGGGGACCAGTTTGTTTCAGGAGAGGACCAGGATGTTTCAGGAGAGGACCAGGATGTTTCAGGCGGGAGAGGACCAGTTTGTTTCAGGAGAGGACCAGTTTGTTTCAGGAGAGGACCAGTTTGTTTCAGGAGAGGACCAGTTTGTTTCAGGAGAGGACCAGGATGTTTCAGGAGGGAGAGGACCAGTTTGTTTCAGGAGAGGACCAGTTTGTTTCAGGAGAGGACCAGTTTGTTTCAGGAGAGGACCAGGATGTTTCAGGAGAGGACCAGTTTGTTTCAGGAGAGGACCAGTTTGTTTCAGGGGAGGACCAGTTTGTTTCAGGAGGGGACCAGGATGTTTCAGGAGGGGACCAGTTTGTTTCAGGAGAGGACCAGGATGTTTCAGGAGAGGATCAGTTTATTTCAGGAGAGGACCAGGATGTTTCAGGAGGGGACCAGGATGTTTCAGGAGGGGACCAGGATGTTTCAGGAGAGGACCAGGATGTTTCAGGAGAGGACCAGTTTGTTTCAGGTGGGGACCATAATATTTAAGGAGGGGACCAGTTTGTTTCAGGAGAGGACCAGTTGGTTTCAGGAGAGGACCAGGATGTTTCAGGAGAGGACCAGTTTGTTTCAGGAGAGGACCAGGATGTTTCAGGAGAGGACCAGTTTGTTTCAGGAGAGGACCAGTTTGTTTCAGGAGGGGACCAGGATGTTTCAGGAGGGGACCAGTTTGTTTCAGGAGAGGCCCAGTTGGTTTCAGGAGAGGACCAGTTTGTTTCAGGAGAGGACCAGTTTGTTTCAGGAGGGGGACCAGTTTGTTTCAGGAGAGGAACAGGATGTTTCAGGAGAGGACCAGTTTGTTTCAGGAGAGGACCAGGATGTTTCAGGAGAGGACCCGTTTGTTTCAGGAGAGGACCAGTTTGTTTCAGGAGAGGACCAGTTTGTTTCAGGAGAGGACCAGGATGTTTCAGGAGAGGACCAGTTTGTTTCAGGAGAGGACCAGTTGGTTTCAGGAGAGGACCAGTTTGTTTCAGGAGAGGACCAGTTTGTTTCAGGAGAGGACCAGGATGTTTCAGGAGAGGACCAGTTTGTATCAGGTGAGGACCAGTTGGTTTCAGGAGAGGACCAGGATGTTTCAGGAAGACCCCATAGTGCCAGAGGGCCTTTAACAAGCCGTGTAAATCAGCACAGCATGGATAAATCTAATGGTACTGCAGAGGCCTGATATGCAGCACCGTAGTGTGCTGGCAGTCATAGGTACACAGACACATTCACAAATACGCGTGTGTGTTTCGTCTCTCATTTAGAAATGTTACACAGTACATGCATATGCTAATGTCGGTACATCATGTACATATTGTAACTGTGTGGTTGTTTTTGTCTTGCTCGGCCCTAGACTCATCAATCCATACTTCACTAACAGTGATGGGAGTGTGTATTTCCTTGTGTTAAAACACTCCCACACACACACACGTGCCAACACACAGACATAGTCTCCCTTTTATCACATACACACAAACATACACACCGTACAGACCCACAAGAGCCAACGTATCTTCCTAAACATGAAATGCATATAGGCAGGGAACAGTCTCCATCAATAACGCCGGCAGTCAGTGGCTCCACCACACTTAACTTCTAATAGGTTTTAATATTTCCTCCTCCCCATCAGAACATCTCCTCCCTCTGCAGATCTCTGATGATGATGAGGATGAAACATCTCCTCCCACTGCAGATCTCTGATGATGATGAGGATGGAACATCTCCTCCCACTGCAGATCTCTGATGATGAGGATGAAACATCTCCTCCCTCTGCAGATCTCTGATGATGATGAGGATGAAACATCTCCTCCCACTGCAGATCTCTGATGATGAGGATGAAACATCTCCTCCCTCTGCAGATCTCAGATGATGAGGATGAAACAACTCCTCCCTCTGCAGCTCTCTGATGATGAGCCTGACACATCTCCTCCTTCCCATGCAGCTCTCTGATGATGAGTCTGAAACATCTCCTCCTTCCCCTGCAGCTCTCTGATGATGAGGCTGAAACATCTCCTCCTTCCTCTGCAGCTCTCTGATGATGAGGCTGAAACATCTCCTCCTTCCCCTGCAGCTCTACTGATGATGAGGCTTAAAAATCTCCTCCTTCCCCTGCAGCTCTCTGATGATGAGGCTGAAACATCTCCTCCTTCCCCTGCAGCTCTCTGATGATGAGCCTGAAACATCTCCTCCTTCCCCTGTAGCTCTCTGATGATGAGGCTGAAACATCTCCTCCTTCCCCTGCAGCTCTACTGATGATGAGGCTTAAAAATCTCCTCCTTCCCCTGCAGCTCTCTGATGATGAGCCTGAAACATCTCCTCTTTCCCCTGCAGTTCTCTGATGATGTGGCTGAAACATCTCCTCCTTCCCCTGCAGCTCTCTGATGACGAGGCTGAGGAGATACAATACCATAACACCACTGTTGTTGCTGATGGAAAAGCTCAGACAAAGAGGAAGAGACCCCTGTGTGCCATCATCACCTGTCCCCTGTCTCCTTCAAACATGATCATCACAACAGCAGTACACTGTAGAGAGACAACTACACTGCTGGGAGTCTCTGGTTTACACTCAAGTAGTTAGGAGAGAAAGCAGAGCCTGTGGTAATGTGAGGTTTCTGTGAGAAACCTTGGTCATGGAGTGTGAGTGTATGGGGTAAAAGTAAGGTGAGGGTATTGGGTGAGAAAAGTGTGAGTGTATGGGGTAGGGGTACATGGTGAGCTATTCAGATGAGCCTGGATAGGAGTTTACTCAGACTCAGTAAATCACAACCCTGCCGAATCACTGACTTATATAGCTCACTGGACGGTGTGTGTGTGTTTATCTCTCTCTCAATCTTGTATTATACCAGTGTGTGTGTGTGTGTGTGTAGGTGTGTGCCTCTGTCCCCTGCAGCAGCAACACTGAAGGTCAGTGTGGTGGGTGAGTGGCTCTTGCAGGCCCTCTCTCTGACCCCCCATCTCAGGCCTGGGGACAGGTAGCCATCCCTGTCACATCCCACTATAGCCCTCCCTGCAGCACCGCTCTTAGTCACCCTGAGCACACACACACACACACACACACACACACACACACACACACACACACACACACACACACACACACACACACACACACACACACACACACACACACACACACACACACACACACACACACACACACACACACACACACACACACACACACACACACATCCCCCTGTCCCTCTTCCATCTGTGGGAAAGAAAACAAAGCATGTTCCTTCCCTTATGTGTTAACTTGGTGACCTTGTCCACATCCATTCAATCACTGAGGAAAAAGTACTATTACTCCAGCCTCTCTGCTCCTCTCTTCTCTCTGACAGTCAGGGAGACAGGCCACACCTTTAGAGTCTCCCCCAGCTGTCCATTCTCATCTTTACTACCGATGCATGGCACATGAAAAGGAGAGCACATTGCACAATTACTGCACAATTAATAACAAGGTGATATTTTATCAGGTCGGGGCTGCCACTGACAAACAAAAGATTGTTTGGCTCTGGTGTTGGGGTGTCAAAGAGAAGGACTCTTATTCTGATTTCTGATTTGGAATTGTGTGTGTGTGTGTTTATGTTTGTGAGATTGTGTGTGTGCTTGTGAGATTATGCGTGTGTTTGTGAGATTATGTGTGTGTTTGTGAGATTATGTGTGTGTTTTTGTGTCAGAGATAACACCCCATACCCCACATACACATTCCCCTGCACACACACACACACCTTCCCACTGCCCCAACACAACCAGCAGACTCGCACTGGGATTTGAGGTGGAATTAAATGCAATAGATAAGCAAGAGTAAATAAATCAAGTGGAAACTGATGAACAACAGGAGAAGAATTGCGACTGAGGCTCACTAATAAATATTTCAATACAATTTTCAATCTAATGCACAGAGGAGCCCTCTGTTGTGCACCCCCCTCCCACCACACGCACCACACTGGCCAACAACACTGTAACCCAAAATAACTTCCATCATCACCATAATCATCATCAACACCAACACCATCATCATAGTCATGACCATACTATTGATCATCTGGTGGACAAAGGGCATGAGAGTCACCCAGCTGTGTGACCCGTTATCCATCCACCCCTTGCTATCCTTCTGCGTCACCCCTTCTTTCCAGGGGGTTACAAGTCTTTATTAATTACTTTTGAAGTAGCAATTAATGCTGAATAATACATGAAGTACAGCTGTGCAAATGTGAATAAAGCCCATAATTAGGTGCTGAAGAGAAGGGGAAAGACTGCTAGTGCATATTAATGATTTCATTAAGCTGCAGCGCAGGCATCGGAAAGGGGAACTTGGAAACTGCGCTTAGATTCTGGAAGAAGAATAGCCCTAATAGAGTCTCAAACCAGTGCCATGGGCTAATGGGGTCTCAGCCTGGTGCCATGGGCTAATGGAGTCCTAGCCCGGTGCCATGGGCTAATGTAGTCTCAGCCCGGTGCCATGGGCTAATGGATTCTCAGCCCGGTACCATGGGCTAATTTAGTCTCAGCCCGGTGCCATGGGCTAACGGAGTCTCAGCCCGGTGCCATGGGATAATGGAGTCTCAGCCCGGTACATTGGCTAATTTAGTCTCAGCCCGGTGCCATGGGCTAACAGAGTCTCAGCCCGGTGCCATGGGCTAATGGAGATTCAGCCCGGTGCCATTGACTAATGGAGTCTCAGCCCGGTGCCATGGGCTAATTTAATCTCAGCCCGGTGCCATGGGCTAATTTAATCTCAGCCCGGTGCCATGGGCTAATGGAGTCTCAGCCCGGTACCATGGGCTAATGGAGTCCTAGCCCGGTGCCATGGGCTAATGTAGTCTCAGCCCGGTGCCATGGGCTAATGGAGTCTCAGCCCAGTGCCATGGGCTAAAGGAGTCTCAGCCGTGTGCCATGGGATAATGGATTCTCAGCCCGGTACCATAGGCTAATTTAGTCTCAGCCCGGTGCCATGGGCTAATGGAGTCTCAGCCCAGTGCCATGGGCTAATAGAGTCTCAGCACGGTGCCATGGGCTAATTTAGCCTAAGCCGGTGCCATCGGCTAATTTAGTCTCAGCCCGGTGCCATGGGCTACTGGAGTCTCAGCCCGGTGCCGGCTAATGTAGTCTTAGCCCGGTGCCATGGGCTAATTTAATCTCAGCCCGGTGCCATGGGCTAATTTAATCTCAGCCCGGTGCCATGGGCTAATGGAGTCTCAGCCCGGTACCATGGGCTAATGGAGTCTCAGCCTGGTGCCATGGGCAAACAGAGTCTCAGCCCGGTGCCATGGTATAATGGAGTCTCAGCACGGTGTCATTGACTAATTTAGTCTCAAACCAGTGCCATGGGCTAATTTAGTCTCAGCCCGGTGCCATGGGTTAATGGAGTCTCAGCCCGGTGCCATGGGCTAATGGAGTCTCAGCCCGGTGCCATGGGCTAATGGAGTCTCAGCCCGGTGCCATGGGCTAATGGGGTCTCAGCCCGGTGCCATGGACTAACAGAGTCTCAGCCCGGTGCCATGGGCTAATGGAGTCTCAGCCCGGTACCATGGGCTAATGGAGTCTCAGCCTGGTGCCATGGGCAAACAGAGTCTCAGCCCAGTGCCATGGTATAATGGAGTCTCAGCCCAGTGCCATGGATTATTTTAGTCTCAGCCCGGTACCATGGGCTAATTTAGTCTCAGCCCGGTGCCATGGGTTAATGGAGTCTCAGCCCGGTGCCATGGGCTAATGGAGTCTCAGCCCGGTGCCATGGGCTAATGGAGTCTCAGCCCGGTGCCATGGGCTAATGGGGTCTCAGCCCGGTGCCATGGACTAACAGAGTCTCACCCCGGTGCCATGGGCTAATGGAGTCTCAGCCCGGTGCCATGGACTAACAGAGTCTCACCCCGGTGCCATGGGCTAATAGAGACTCAGCCTGGTACCGTGGGCTAATAGGCTCTCACCCCAGCACCATGGGCTAATAGGGTCTTAGCCCTGTGCCATGGGCTAACGGAGTCTCAGCCCGTTGCCATGGTATAATGGAGTCTCAGCATGGTACCATGGGCTAATTTAGTTTCAGCACGATACCATGGGTTAATAGAGACTCAACCCAGTGCCATGGGCTAATGTAGTCTCAGCCCGGTGCAATGTGATAATGGGAGTCTCAGCCCAGTACCACAGGCTAATGGAGTCTCAGCCCTGTGCCATGGGCTAATTTAGTCTCAGCCCGGTACCATGGGCTAATGGAGTCTCAGCCCGGTGCCTTGGGTTAATTTAGTCTCAGCCCGGTACCATGGGCTAATGGAGTCTCAGCCCAGTATCATGAGCTAATGGAGTCTCAGCCCGGTGCCATGGGCTAATTTAATCTCAGCACAGTGCCATTGGCAAATTTAATCTCAGCCCGGTGCCATGGGCTAATTTAATCTCAGCACAGTGCCATTGGCAAATTTAATCTCAGCCAGGTACCATGGGCTAATGGAGTCTCAGCCCGGTGCCATGGGCTAATTTAATCTCAGCCCGGGCCACGGGCTAATTTAATCTCAGCCCGGTGCCATGGGCTAATGGAGTCTTAGCCCGGTGCCATGGGCTAATGGGAGTCTCAGCCCAGTACCACGGGCTAATGGAGTCTCAGCCCGGTACCATGGGCTAATTTAGTCTCAGCACAGTACCACGGGCTAATGGAGTCTCAGCCCGGTGCCATGGGCTAATTTAATCTCAGCACAGTGCCATTGGCAAATTTAATCTCATCCAGGTACCATGGGCTAATGGAGTCTCAGCCTGGTGCCATGGGCTAATTTAATCTCAGCCCGGTGCCACGGGCTAATGTAATCTCAGCTCGGTGCCATGGGCTATTGGAGTCTCAGCCCGGTACCATGGGCTAATGGAGTCTCAGCCTGATGCCATGGGCAAATTTAGTCTCAGCCCGGTGCCATGGGCTAATAGAGTCTCAGTCTGGTGGTACCGCCCAGTATCATGGGCTAATGTGGTCTCAGCCCGGTACCATGGGCTAATTTAGTCTCAGCCCGGTGCCATGGGCTAATGGAGTCTCAGCCCGGTGCCATGGGCTAATGGAGTCTCAGCCCGGTGCCATGGACTAATGGAGCCTCCACGCGCGGCTGCAGAGGGGATGTCAGCACACTGGGGATTAGTACTCCATTTGAAATTCTGATTTTGGCCCATCTTAAGTAGTGCACAAAGCTGGAGAGATCTGCTGAGACAATTCCTCACACTGCTAATCGATCCATAACTGTTCTGTGTTTTAGCACAGTAAGAGCCAGCAGGCAGAAGCACTCCTAGTATCTCTCTCCTAGAGCATGGAGAGTCATAGAGAGTGGGTTCTCACACACACACACACACACACACACACACACACACACACACACACACACACACACACACACACACACACACACACACACACACACACACACACACACACACACACACACACACACTGCTCTGTACCGCTCTGCACTACACTCCTGGGCATCACAACACTAAGTGTGTAAAGCCCAAAAATGGAAATGAGTCTATTTTACGGGCAGCATTCAAGGCCACACCTGGAGCTTGGCGGGCGCCCGGGTCTCCTGTGCTCTGATTTATTAGCGATGCTCGCACTAGGAGGCTGAGCTCTAACTCTAACACTACGTCACACACACACACACGCACACACACACAGACACACACAGACACACACACACACTCAGGGGACTGACGAGGCTCCAGGCCTGCAGATCAGACCTGCCACTGTCTATCAGCTTGATTAAGACAGTCGGGCTCCATATTGAAATGGCAAGGACATAATCACCCCCCCACCCACCCACCCACACACACACACACCCATACCCCTCGCTCCTTCTTGAATCTCAGTAATAAAAATACATTCCTTCCATATCACCCCACTCTTTCCCCCTCTCTCACTCTCTCTCTCTTCCCCTCTCTCAACCCCTCTCTCCCAACCCCCATCTCTCTGTCTCTCAGCCACTCTCTCGCTCCTCTCTTTAACAGCTGCTCTCTCTTTATTATCTTGTTCCTTCTCTCCGTCTGCCCTTTCTCTCTAATCCTCCGACTGGCGTTCACATTCACACACTATTCCCTCCAGAACTGTCGGGTTTTGTCTGACAAGCTTTAAGTTATTGGTTTGGGGCCTGGACTTATTTCTTTCTTTATTTAGTCTATTGGTTATTGTATTCTCAACAAATTTCAGCCAGCTGTATAATGAGAAGGATTTGGAGTGGTGTTCCCAGATGGAGATGCCTATGCAGCATAACAGTATGCTCAACTACACACCCCTCTTATTATTACTGACAACTGTTTTTTCTTTTCCCATTGTATGTATGCATTTGTAAGGAGTTGTAAGTGCATTGATGAGGCCACTTAACACTTACTAAGGCCATTCTTCAAATATACTACAACTGATGTGCCCTCTTTCATTAGAAGTATTGTTGATTGTTTTCTAATTTCAACCCTGTTTTGCTGTACAGTAGACCTCCTGGCCTGGCTTCACTGTGCTAATAGAGTGCTTCAGACCTACTCAGCTAATGGAGGTCCAGCAGTGACAGTATTTGGTGGTTTCCAATAATGTAGTAGAGCATAGGAAAATGAACAGGCTTTCTGATGGCCTGGTGTCAGCAGCCACACATTGAGCAGCCCACATGCCTCTGTGCTAATTGTGCAAATGAAGTGCACCCTGCCTGATCCAAACACAGGGCCCTGCCTCCTGACTCCGTGATGCTTTGATAGACCTGAGTTATAGCCTGCTCTGTGCGTGTGGGGGAGGAAGAGAGAGAAAGAGAGAGAAAGCGAGAGAGACAAAGAGAGACAGAGAGAGAGAGAGCGAGAGAGAGAGAGAGAGAGAGAGAGAGAGAGAGAGAGAGAGAGAGAGAGAGAGAGAGAGAGAGAGAGAGAGAGAGAGAGAGAGAGAGAGAGAGAGAGAGAGAGAGAGAGAGAGAGAGAGAGAGAGACAGAGAGAGAGAGAGAGAAAGAGAGAGAGAAAGAGAGAGAGAGAGAGAGAGAGAGAGAGAGAGAGAGAGAGAGAGAGAGAGAGAGAGAGAGAGAGAGAGAGAGAGAAATGCTATAGATGTCAGGAAAGTAGTTTAGAAACCTAACAAAAAAACAAATAGGCAACAACAAATGTAAACCCTTTAAGACAACTTCCTGGACAAAACATTTCACTGTAATAGTGAAGGTGTAAACTTGGCAGGATAAAAACAATGACAAATGGTTTGATGAATAATGCAAAAACCTGAGAAAGAACTTGAGAAACCTATCCAACCAAAAACATAGAGACCCAGAAACCCTGAGCCGACGCTTTCACTCTGGCGAATCACTAATACAATACAGAAATTTACTACAGAAAAAGAAGGAACAGCACGTCAGAAATCAGCTCGATGTAATTGAAGAATCCATAGAATCTAACCATTTCTGGGATAATTGGAACACACAAAACAAACAACAACATGAAGAGTTATCTATCCATAATGGAGATGTATGGATAAGCCACTTTTTGGCGTATAACAAAGAACAAAGAACAAAAAAATATACATGATCAATTACACATCACATTGAATGAACTACAGGACAAAATACAAACTCTCCATCCCAAAAAGGCCTGTGATGCTGATGGTATCCTAAATGAATTTATAAAATATACAGACCACACATTCTAATTGGCTAACTCCTTAACATCATCCTAAACTCTGGCATCTGGCATCCAAGGACTTATCACCCCAATCCACAAAGTGGAGCCAAATTAGACACCAATAACTATCGTGGGATATGCGTCAACAGCAACCTTGGAAAAATTCTCTGCATTACCATTAACAGCAGACTCATACATTTCCTCAGTGAAAACGATGTATTGAGCAAATGTCAACCAAATTACCAAATTTACCAAATTACCATTTGACAGATCACGTATTCACCCTGCACACCCTAATTGACAAACGAACCAAAACAAATTGGCATGAGGGTCTGCTATACAAAATGATGGAAAGCTGTGTTGGGGGAAAAACATATGACATTATAAAATCTATGTACACACGTGTGCAGTTAAACACATTTCTTTCCACAGGGCTGTGGGGTGAGACAAAGATGCAGCTTGAGCCCCACTCTCTTCAACGTATATATCAACAAATTGGCGAAGCCAGTAGAACAGTCTGCAGCACCCAGCCTCACCCTACTGGAATCTGAAGTCAAATGTCTACTGTTTGCTAATGATCTGGTGCTTCTATCCCCAACCAAGGAGGGCCTAGTGAAGCACCTAGATCTTCTGCACAGATTCTATCAGACCTGGGCCCTGACAGTAAATCTCAGTAGGACAAAAAATAATGGTGTTCCAAAAATGTCAATTTGCCAGTATCATAAATACAAATTCTATCTAGACACCGTTGCACTAGAGCACACAAAAAAATATACCTACCTCAGCAGAAACATCAGTACCACAGGTAACTTCCACAAAGCTGTGAACAATCTGAGAGACAAGGCAAGAAGGGCCTTCTATGCCGTCAAAAGGAACATAAAATTCGACATACCAATTAGGATCTGGATAAAAATAGATCAATCATTTATAGAACCCATTTCCCTTTATGGCTGTGAGGTCTGGGGTCTGCTCACCAACAAAGAATTCAGAAAATGGGACAAACACCAAATTGAGACTCTGCATGAAGAATTCAACAAATGCATGCAAATTAGACTGATTCCCGCTAATGATCCAAATCCTGAAAAGAGACGTTCAATTCTACAACCACCTAAAAGGAAGAAATTTCCAAACCTTCCATAACAAAGCCATCACCTACAGAAAGATGAACCTAGAGAAGAGTCCCTTAAGCAAGCTGGTCCTGGGTCTCTGTTCACAAACAGAAACAGACCCCACAGAGCTCCAGGACCGCAACAGCAACACAATCAGACCCAACCAAATCATGAGAAAACCAAAAGATGATTACTTGACACGTTGGAAAGAATTTACCAAAAAACAGAGCAAACTGGAATCCTATTTGGGCTTAAACAGAGAGTACACAGTGGCAGAATACCTGACTATGTACAGACTCAGTGAGCATAGCCTTGTTGTTGAGAAAGACTACCAAAGGCAGACCTGGCTCTCAAGAGAAGACAGGCTATGTGCACACTGCCCACAAAATGAGGGGCCAAATGAATGACCATATTATAGACATATTTCCCTAAGAATACCCAGACCCACAAAAAAATTCAAAAACAAATCCAATGTTGATAAACTTCCATATCTACTGGGTGAAATTCCACAGTGTGCATCACAGCAGCAAGATTTGTGAGCTGTTGCCACAAGAAAAGGGCAACCAGTGAAGAACAAACACCATTGTAAATACAACCCATATTTATGTTGATTTATTTTCACTTTTGTACTTTAAGTACAGTATTTACACATCGTTATAATACTGTACATAGCCATAATATGATATTTTAAATATCTCTATTCCTTTGAAACATTTGTGAGTGTAATGTTTACTGTCCATTTGTTATTGTTTATTTCACTTTTGTTTATTATCTATTTCAGTTGCTTTGGCAATGTAAACATTCAGTATGCTTCCCATGCCAATAAATCCTGTTGAATTTAATTTAATTTAATTGAGAGAGAGGGGGGGGGGGGCTCATGTAAATAATTCTTATGACATTATTATTTTATCGAGAGGACCATTTAGCTCCCAGGGACAGTTGTTATTGAGAGGCCCTATCTTGACCTAGCCCTTGCCCCAAGCAATGGCCCTATCCCTTGGCCCCTTGTCCTCCTGACCCTATAGGACCTCTCCCCACCTCCACCTCAAACATCCAATCTGCCAGCCAGATCGTATCACGGATCAATAGCTGTATCACAGGGAAGCCCTGCCGCCTGATACCAGTGGACAAGACAGGAAGTCCATTAGACTGCACTTAGCTCCATTACCATTGAGGAAACTGTGTACGGGAGACACGGAATGGAGCCGGGGCCTGGTGATAGACACACTAATACACAGCAACATGTCTGATTAACCTGTACATCCCCACAGGGATCTGTGTCCATCCAGCTACAAATAAAGATCAACAGGCACGTTTCTATGCCTGTCTGCCTGCGTTGGCCCGGCTGCCGGCGCAGGGGTCAGTGCGGCCTGTTATTGGACAAGAACCATAAACCAACATGACACTGCTCGTTGGAGTTTTACCTTGGCCCAATAACATTGATCAGGTTGGGCATCAGTCCTGAAATGTCGGGGGATCATTTCCCATAGGAGTTCCCCCCTCTGTGGGGTTTCTCTCTCTGTCTCTGTCTCTGTCTCTCTCTCTCATTCAATTCAATGGGCTTTATTGGCATGGGAAACATGTGTTAACATTGCCAAAGCAAGTGAAGTTGATAATATATACTAAGGTGAAATAAACAATGACAATGAACAGTAAACATCACACTCACAGAAGTTCCAAAATATTAAAGACATTACAAATATCATATTATATATATATACAGTGTTGTAACGATGTGCAAATGGTTAAAGTACAAAAGGGGAAATAAATAAGCATACATATGGGTTGTATTTACAATGGGGTTTGTTCTTCACTGGTTGACCTTTTCTTGTGGCAACAGGTCACAAATCTTGCTGATGTGATGGCACACTGTGGTATTTCACCCAGTAAATATGGACATTTATCAAAATCGGGTTTGTTTTAGAATTCTTTGTGGATCTGTGTAATCTGAGGGAAATGTGTCTCTAATGTGGTCATAAATATGGCAGGAGGTTAGGAAGTGCAGATCAGTTTCCACCTAATTTTTTGGGCAGTGTGCACATAGCCTGTCTTCTCTTGAGAGCCAGGTCTGCCTACGGCGGCCTTTCTCAATATCAAGGCTATGCTCACTGAGGCTGTACATAGTCAAAGCATTCCTTAAGTTTGGGTCAGTTACAGTAGTCAGGTATTCTGCCACTGTGTACTCTCTGTTTAGGGCCAAATAGCATTCTTGTTTGCTCTGTTTTTTTGTTAATTCTTTCCAATGTGTTAAGTAATTATCTTTTTGTATTCTCATGATTTGGTTGGGTCTAATTATGTTGCTGTCCTGGGGCTCTGTGGGGTGTGTTTGTGTTTGTGAACAGAGACCCAGGACCAGCTTGATAAGGGACTCTTCTCCAGGTCCATCTCTCTCTGATATTGCGGACTCACTAAACACAAATGCTTCGTTTGTAAATGATGTCTGAGTGTTGTGTGCCCCTGGCTATCCGTAAATTAAATAAAAACAAGAAAATGGTTCCGTCTGATTTGCTTAATTTAAGGAATTTGAAATGATTTATACTTTTACATTTACTTTTCATACTTAAGTATATGTTAAATCAAATACTTTTCATACTTAAGTATATGTTAAATCAAATACTTTTCATACTTAAGTATATGTTAAATGAAATACTTTTCAACTTTTACTCAAGTGGTGTTAAACTCTGTGACTTTCACTTTTACTCATTTTTACCCATCAACTAGTCATTTTCTATTAAGATATATTTACGTTTACTTTTCTACCACTGATTAGGGCCACTGTTTCTTAACTAGTTGATGAATACTGTACATGCATGTAATCAATTCAACAATAGACTACTCTACTGTATTCTAGGCCTATGTGCATTTTTGTGCTTTTTTAAGCCAGAAGTATCTGAAGTTTATGGTAATGTTGCACACCACCAGTTTGTGCATGTACTGTAGTCTACTGTACATACACCAGTGGAGGCTGCTGAGTGGGAGGACGGCTCATAATAATGGCTGGAACAGAGTGAATGGAATGGCATCAAACACAAGGAAACCATGTGATTCGGCTGCAGCTGTTACCACGAGCCTGTGCTCCCCAATTAAGGTGCCACCTACCTCCTGTAACAGACACCATTCACAGCAGCACCCATGCCCCGCATTCTGACATAGCATTTTATATAGGCTTGATGCGCAGAGCTTTGGAAGTAATGAAAGCTAGGGGAATCCATTTGAGCGGCTTGGATATGAGGTCAAAACCAAAGCCATTTCAGTTTTGACTCGGTGGTAAATGCAACTACGACCGCAGGTGAGAAGAACTTACGCAGCAGGTTAGGAGAATTAACATAGCAGGTTAGGAGACTTAGGATAAGGTTCGGAAAAGGGTTAAGGTTAGCTAAAACACTCTTCTAACCTGCTACCAAAAATCACTTCTGGTCATAGCTGTACTCCATCCAGTCACAACCCATTTCATCTTCACACTATTCAGATTGCGTGTGAAAATACAGACCAAATCAAATGTTAGCCATCAAGTGGTTCTTTTTCTGAAATGTTCAATGTGTGTAATGTTTTTCTGCTTTCAGAGTGCTTTTGAACTCTACTTGTAGAATATTAGGTCATGGTCTTGGAGATTTGTTTTCTTTATGCAGCAATAGTATATAACGTGGATAGCATTATGCTATCAAACCAATCAAGATGGCTGACAAGTTGTACAGATAACTGATGAGTGACATACACCAGCAAAACCAGATGAGTATGATCCAGTAGAGCAGTATTCAATAAAGAGTGTACCTTCAGCGGCTATATCACTCCAAACAAAGACCAAGAGAATCAGTGGCCCCCGCTCTTTGAAAAGTGACAGAGTTGGGAGAGATTTGACTGTCTGCAAATATTCGAAGGGGAGCCTGTAGGTGTGCACGTGTGTGTAATTATATGTATGTGCATGTAGGTGTGTGTGTGTGTGTGTGTGTGTGTGTGTGTGTGTGTGTGTGTGTGTGTGTGTGTGTGTGTGTGTGTGTGTGTGTGTGTGTGTGTGTGTGTGTGTGTGTGTGTGTGTGTGTGTGTGTGTGTGTGTGTGTGTGTGTGTGTGTGTGTGTGTGTGTGTGTGTGTGTGTGTATGTGGTTGTGTTAGTGCATGTGTGTGTATGTGCATCAATCGTGAGTGTGTGTGTGTGTAGTGCCGGGTGGGAGGATGTATGTCAGCCGGCTACAGGCACGTGTACACTGGCGTCTCTGAACTCCTCTTCAAAGACGCATTTGGCAGCTGCTTTCATGCCGCTGCACACTGGGCCACGACTGCACTCCACAGAGGGATGGGAGCAGGGGCCGCAACACATCGTAAACACAAACACACGAGGGGGGGCTGGACGTCTGATAATGTGTTTTTGTTTTCCACTATGTGTGAATGAATTTGGTTCACATCCATGTGAAGTAGGTTGAAGGGACTTGCATAGAGTATGTGAGTGGGTGTATTTTCACATATATTTGAGAGTGTATGTGTAATAGTGTGTGTGTACTTATCTGTGTGTGCTTGCGTGTATGTGAGTGGCATCCTAGCTAGCAGATGTGGTTCCTTGGAAGTTGTGAGAATGTATGTTTTTAGTTTGGGAACGTTCTGGGAATGTTTCCTGACCAGTAAAACACTCTGTGAACGGTTGCAGGTAGATTCTGAGAGTGTTTATACGTTTCATGGGAGGTTTTATTAACGTTCTGAGAACAGAAATTCAACTTTCACTGAATATTTCAATAAGATATTTGATAATACTGCCAGCTTATTTTGGGTTAACTTTTTTGAACTCCAAGCACAAATTAATTTCCTGGTGACATGGCATCAGTGAGATTTGAACATATAATATTTTGTTCTCTATCCGTGTAATTAATCCACTGCACCACCAGGATGGAGCTAGCGTGCCATGTTGTTGTTTTTTACATATACAAAGCTGTTCATTTTAGTCTATTCAAACAGAACCCATTTCAAAGAAAACATGCACTCATTAATATCAGGTGTGGCCAATTAGTGGGCAAACATTACTTTAAATAGAACCATCAGGAAACCTGTAGGAAACGTTATGCAGAAGTGCTGGGCCCGGTTACATAAAACAACTTAAGTGTTTCCCTTAAACGTTTACCTTAAGGAATAATTTCCCCTTGTTTAAGGGCATTGCATAGAGCCCCTCAAATATGTCCTTAGGTAAAGGCATACTTAAGGGGTTTTACAGTAGTTTGAAGGCATGTATGACAGAAAGATTATCTGGTTACTGTGGAGACGACCTGATTCACTGATGAAATGTCTGTTCTAAGAGATCACTTTCAATTTGTGAGGTAGCAAAATAGAACTACAATCAAGACAGGATAGCCAAATTGCTTCAGAAGATAATAAACAACATTTATTGTAATTACTTTTTTATCAACTTTATATTATTTTTCTAGTATGTCAATGCTAGCTTACAGAGTAGCTATAGCTAACTAGTCAGCTAGCGTTTTATGCAACCTGGCCCTGACATTCCCATAGAAGAACTTTATTTCTTAACATTCTCTGAACTATTTGACAACATTCTCAATGCCAAACCAGTTAGAGAACGTACCTAGAACATTACCAAATTGCAAATGAAATGTAACCATGTTTGAAGTTTTAGGAAACATTCTGTAAAAGTAATGAAATACCAAAGAACATTTTAAAAAATTGTCAAGTTCCTTAAATGTGCTGCGAACATTCCAAAACCAAACAACTATCCTGCACTATTTCCAGAAAGTTGTGGAAATTTGTCTGCAAAATAATCCTAGTACAACCACGCTCTCATCAAGCTCTAAGAAACGTTCTCAAAACGTTATGCGCTAGCTGGGGTAGCTCTGAATTCATTTTCCCTGAACAATGTTTCCACTTTTCTTCTAAAATACAAAAAACAAAAGGCCGTTCTCTCTGGGGATATAAGGGGTGCACATGATGGATTCAAATATCTGCTCCACAAAACCTTGTGTGGACACTGCTGTCGAGGGCAGAATTAAACCCATTGCTCACAAGGCAAAGGCTGTGATTCACAGCACAAAGTCTATCCAAATTGAAACCCCTTCCCCATTCTTGGACACCTCCTCATTCACCCACTCGCTACCCCACTCCTCTCCCCTCCAACTGCTCAGCTCTTTATCAGATTACAAGTTGCAGGGTGAGATAGAATGAGAATGAAAAAGAAGATAGAGGGCAAGAAATGAACAAGAAAAGAAAAGGGAAAATTGAGGCTTCAAACATAAGAACATAATAAAGGCTAAAACATTCAGCTTTTAATTAAAATTACCCATATCAGCGGAGATTCATTTGAAATTGTTTTGAGGACTTCACAAAGAGTAGCGGCGACTTACTTCACCAGTTCCCAGTGCCGATAAAACCAGTCACACCAGTGGAATTGCTATCTCCCAGTAATTCTATCTCTCTCTTTCTTTCACTTGATTTGTCTCTTCTTCTACCAACACATGGTGCCTTTCCTTCATTCCTTCCTCCCCCTCCTAATTTGTTCCTGGCTTCTTTTCTTTTCCACTTTTCTTTTCTTTCATGCCTTTTTTTCCTCCCACTTTTTCTTATTTCTCCTTGCTCTCAGCTTTTCACGTCCTTTTATCTCCACTTCATAGGGAATAACTGTGTGCTGGGTTGGGGATAATGAGGTTGTTCATCCAGAACTTCAAACCCTCCCTTCCCCAACACCCATTCGCCAGGATTCTAAAACAAACCTAATCCTGGAACAAATATTTTGACATTCAGACTCAGAGGAAGACAATTCCATGCTTCCATTCTGATTCATCTTCTGCAGAAAACCCTAAAATGATGTATGGTGGCAAATGAGAGGCGCCAATCAAAATGTTGCTTCTGCGTTTCTTTCTTTATCTGCATGCAGCGATCTCTTTGATCCTGATATTACCATGGTCCAGAAATAGAGATGGGATATTGTGCTTACATTCAAAGGGCTAGTAATTCAAAAAGAGAGAGGGCCTATCTGCTGTAACCCATTCAGCTGACCATGGAACAGGGTTGACATGGATCCTGGTAAATTGCTTGGGCAGCTTATTGTGCAGATAGATACACACAAACTCCACAATAAAGCAGATGAATATATGGTAATTACCCTAGTATAACACACTTTAATGCAACGCATTAGATTTATCATGACGATTACTCCCCTGCTTTAAGAGCTGTAAATCGGGCCATTCAAAGGCTGATGGTAGTTTTAGAACATTTGAAATCTATCTTAAAGGGAACTTCTCCTTGGCCATTATCATCATCATAATAATGTTTCTTGTTTCGCTGTTGATTGCGCCAGCAGCAACGAGATGCTGTGTGTGCACAGGCAGTGAATAAGAGGAGTGAGTCGGAGAGGCAGGGATTGAGGGATAGAGGGATGAAGGAAAGGGAGGGGGGGTTAAGAGATGAGTCTAGAGACGCCATGAGCAGTAATGAGGTAGCAGTAAAAATGAGACGGCATTGTGTTGTACTTTAGGGTACTTCATCTTTAAAATGAATAGTCCCTCAAGGGCCAGGTAGTTAATGCCATTTATTAATAGAAAGACAGGGCCAGCAGTTTGTGCCTGGGCCCTTCGAGAGCCCTTTGTTAAGGAGTCTGGACAGAGAGAGAGTGAGGGAGAGAGGGTTGAGAGAGAGTGAGAGAGGGTGGAAGAGAAAGAGTGAGGGGGAGATAGGAAGGAAGAGAGAGAATGCTGAGCCTGCCTATTGATTTTTGGAAGAGGTGTTCAGGGTACAGTTGGGACGTCTGTGAGCGTCTATAAAAAATAGTTTTATTGGATAGCGATGGCAATTAAGGTGGAATTGAGCAGTGTTGCCCTGGGAATTATCACAGGCTGTACCTCTCTGTCACTCCTAGGGCCAATGGCAGGGGGTTAGAGGCCAGGGTCTATTTAGGAGATCCCTCTAGACACCTCTTGACCAGAAAATTAGAGTTGTAATCAAATTTCAATGAGGGAGTACATCTGGGTGGAAGGAGGTCAAACATTAGTAGTTGAGTCATCCAAGACCTCATGTGGAGAACCTGTCTGTCTGCCTGTCTGCCGGTTTTTCTCTCTCTCCTGGAGGAAGGGAGGGGAGACAGAGGCAGGCCAATGCAGGCCCAGGCCCACGGTGACCCAGCGTATTAATGAGCCTGTGGCCATTACCTCCCTGTTAGCCTGCTCTGCGTTCAGCCATTTGTCATAAATTGGGGCCTGTCACATAAAGGCTGCCTGCGTGCGGTGCTGGCGGTGTGGTGTGGCGCGGCGTGTAGGGATGAAGGGCCCCAGCAGTGGCAGCCTAAGCTGTTTTCCGTGAGCGAGCATCTTTAGCTCCTCGCACCTCGCACCTCCCAACCTGTCAAATGGGTTTTATCACCAGAGGAATATCAGTCTTTATAAAGGTCCCACACAAAGGATGCACAGGGAAGGGATTTACTATGCAAATCCACCAGGCCAATGTTGTTCATGTTGGGGAAGTGTGACTGCTGCCATTTTTACACATCTACATCTCTGCATGCAGGCATGCTGTCAGGGTGTATCTAACTAAGGGCCATGTCGCTACTGATTGGTTGAATGATAGAAACATTTCTTACCTGAGTCAGAGCAGCACCAGAGGCAGAAGCATGGAGGAGAAAGAGAGAGAGGGGGAGAAAGACAAAGTTTGATTAGTTGTGGCCGTGTACAGTGTAAATGTTCACTGGTAGGCCTAACTATGGGCTGAGACTACAGAGCCGAAATACAGTTTTACACAGAAAAAGTAGACTTGTGAACTCAGAGCCTAAGATTTGAAATATGAACAGTGATTGTACATTAAATTCCAGGGTGGATACCACACTTAGTCACGCTCATTTGAAGATAATTAATAATAAGTAGCTAATAACTGACAGCATAATTTAAAAGACTGTTTAATTATTTTGCCCCCTCTCCAGGCAATGTTTCACACAAAAACAAAAACCTCACGTCGACTAAATACTGTATGTTCCGTAGCAACATACCATCTCATGGTGTAGTGGTGCGGTATGATTGATCATGTTAATATTGTGGTTGTGGAGTGTATCTATAAGTAGGTCACATCTGAAGCGTGCTATACTACAAGTTTGTGAAAATGTTATTTTGTTGTGTTTGTGTGTGTGTGTGTTTGTTTGTTCACCCGCAACCGCCCGCAATTGCATACAACCCATCCTCAACCGCCTGACTATATGTGATGAAGTGAAAAGGCCCCACCCTAACCTGCTAATATAGAAAATAATATAGAACATGTGCTTTAGGCTACCAACATTTTAGTAGACTATTTGTTAGTATAATTAGATGCATGCAGCTTCTCTTCTTCCATTATGTTGCCCTAGAAGACTAAATAAACCCTCGCTCACCAGAATAATGTCAAAAATCAATCAAATTAATGCTGACAATATTGACATCAGTAAAGTTATTTGTCATCTCTGCTGTATATCCGTATATCTGACATTTTATTAAATATAAGGAGTAGACATGCTCCAGATACGCATCTCTATAATTTCATATACGGAGCTAGGATATTCTCCGTAATGGGACAGTTTCTACATGTATCCAATCCGGACCCCAGAAATCTCCCTGATACCGTATGAGTCCAGGGAGTATAGCTGTATAAGGCCATAAGCAAACAGGAAACCGCTCATCCAGAGTCGGAGCTCCTAGTGGCCGGGGACTTTAATGCAGGGAAACTTAAATCCGTTTGACCTATTTTAGACCAGCATGTTAAATGTGCAACTACAGGAAAAAAAAAACTCTTGACCATCCACATACAGAGACGCATGCAAAGCTCTCCCTTGCCCTCCATTTGACAAATCTGAAGATTATTCTATCCTCCTGATTCCTGCTAACAAGCAAACACCAAAGCAGGAAGCACCAGTCACTAAGGTCAATAAAGAAGTGGTCAGATGACGCAGATGCAGGACTTTTGCTAGCACAGACTGGAATATGTTCCAGGATTCTTCCGATGGCATTGAGGAGTACACCACATCAGTCACTGGCTTCATCAATAAGTGCATCAATGACGTACGCTGACTGTACGTACATACCCAAACTAGAAGCCATGGATTGTGGACTATAAGAAAAGGAGGAACGAACACGCTCCCTTTCGCATCAATGGTGCTGTAGTGGAGCAGGTTGAGAGTATCAAGTTCCATATCACCAACAAACTATCATGGTCCAAACACAACAAGACAGTCGTGAAGAGGGAACGACAAAGCCTATTCCCCCTCAGGAGATTGAAAAGATGTGGCATCCTGACAGGTTGCATCACTGCCTGGTAATGGCAACTGCTCGGCCTCCGACCTTAAGACACTACAGAGGGTAGTGCGTACGGCCCAATACATCGCTGAGGCCAAGTTTCCTGCCATCCAGGACCTCTATACCAGGCGGTGTCAGAGGAAGGCCCTACAAATGATCAAAGACTCCAGTCACCCTATTCATAGACTGTTCTATCTGTAACCACACGGCAAGCGGTACCGGAGCGTCAAGTCTAGGTCCTTCTACCCCCAAGTCATAAGACTCCTGAACAGCTAATCAAATGGCTACCCAGACTATTTGCATTTCTTCTATGCTACTGCTACTCTGTTATTATCTATGCATAGTCTCTTTAATAACTATACTTACATCTACATATTACCTCAATTATATACCAAATTTGTAATATACCTCAAATACCATATTACAAAGAAAAACTTATTTTTTCATGGTCAAAATGGTAAATAACTAACCACAGGTTAATGAGAATGGTGTTCTTGAAAGGATGCACATAACTCTGCAATGTTGGGTTGTATTGGAGAGAGTCTCAGTCTTAAATCATTTTCCACACAAAGTCTGTGCCGGTATTTCGTTTTCATGCTAGTGAGGGCAGAGAATCTACTCTAACATAGGTACGTGGTTGCAAAGGGCATAAGTGTCTATTAGGGCTCGGCATCCCACAAGCGGGACAACTTCCGGTGAAACTGGAGGGTGCGCAATTCAAATATGTAATCATAGAAATTATGGATATTAAACATTTAGGTACATATAAGTGTTGTATATCGGTTCTTGTTAATCTAACTGCACAGTCCAATTTACAGTAGCTATTACAGCGAAAACATGCCATGCAATTATTTGAGGATGGCGCCCCACATCAAAATATTTTTCCCCCGGCACAGTTTTCATAAATTCACAAATAGAGATTAAATATCCAATTACATTTTAAAAATATTCCTCTGATTTATCATCCAAAGGGTCCCCGCTTTAACGTGTAGTGTCGTTTAACCTGTAGTGACACCCCATCCCGTGAACGGGACCGTTGTCATCATCTGACACTAATTAGCATAACGCAACAGACATAAATCTTCCTAGAAAATATTCCTATTCATGAAAATCACAAGTGAAATATATTGGAACACAGCTTAGCCTTTTGTTATCCTCTTAGGTCGACCCGACACGCAGGCGTCCCATCTAGACATCTGGAAATGCAAATGCGCTACGCTAAATGCTAAGAGCACTTGTTAAAACTCAAACGTTCATTAAAACACTGTTATGCAGGTGAATGAGGACCCAAAAGCGACTTGGCGAAAACAGAGTCTTTAATCCAGTAAAGTAAATCTACAATCATAAGGCATAATTCCACTCGTAATGACGAGAACAGACTGGAGACTCGATCAAGAACTGCAGGTTGCCTCGGGAAGGCACTTGAACGTAGCAGACTCAGACACCTGCTCACCACGCAGCATCTGAGGGAAACACGACACGACAGGGCGATACACAGACACAGCACGGTGAACAATAGACAAGGATCCGACAGGGCAGAAACGGAAAACAAGGGGAGAAATAGGGACTCTAATCAGGGAAAAAGATAGGGAACAGGTGTGGGAAGACTAAATGATTGATTAGGGGAATAGGAACAGCTGGGAGCAGGAACGGAACGATAGAGAGAAGAGAGAGAGGAAGGGAGAGAGAAAAAGGGGAACGAACCTAAAAAGACCAGCAGGGGAAAATGAACAGAGGGAAAAGCAAAATGACAAGACAATCTAAGACAAAACATGACAGTACCCCCACTCACCGAGCGCCTCCTGGCGCACTCGAGGAGGAATCCTGGCGGCAACGGAGGAAATCATCAATAAGTGAACGGTCCAGCACGTCCCGAGACGGAACCCAACTCCTCTCCTCAGGACCGTAACCCTCCCAATCCACTAAGTATTGGTGACCCCGTCCCCGAGAACGCATGTCCATGATCCTACGTACCTTGTAAATAGGTGCGCTCTCGACAAGGACGGGAGGGGGGAGGGAAGACGAACGGGGTGCGAAGAAAGGGCTTGACACAGGAGACATGGAAGACAGGATGGACGCGACGAAGATGTCGCGGAAGAAGCAGTCGCACAGCGACAGGATTGACGACCTGGGAGACACGGAACGGACCAATGAACCGCGGAGTGAACTTACGAGAAGCTGTCGTAAGAGGAAGGTTGCGAGTGGAAAGCCACACTCTCTGGCCGCAACAATACCTTGGACTCTTAATCCTACGTTTATTGGCGGCTCTCACAGTCTGTGCCCTGTAACGGCAAAGTGCAGACCTCACCCTCCTCCAGGTGCGCTCACAACGTTGGACAAACGCTTGAGCGGAGGGAACGCTGGACTCGGCAAGCTGGGATGAGAACAGAGGAGGCTGGTAACCCAGACTACTCTGAAACGGAGATAACCCGGTAGCAGACGAAGGAAGCGAGTTGTGAGCGTATTCTGCCCAGGGGAGCTGTTCTGCCCAAGACGCAAGGTTTCTGAAAGAAAGGCTGCGTAGTATGCGACCAATCGTCTGATTGGCCCTCTCTGCTTGACCGTTAGACTGGGGATGAAACCCGGAAGAGAGACTGACGGACGCACCAATCAAACGACAGAACTCCCTCCAAAACTGTGACGTGAATTGCGGGCCTCTGTCTGAAACGGCGTCTAACGGGAGGCCATGAATTCTGAACACATTCTCGATGATGATTTGTGCCGTCTCCTTAGCGGAAGGAAGTTTAGCGAGGGGAATGAAATGTGCCGCCTTAGAGAACCTATCGACAACCGTAAGAATCACAGTCTTCCCCGCAGACAAAGGCAGACCGGTAATGAAGTCTAGGGCGATGTGAGACCATGGTCGAGAAGGAATGGGGAGCGGTCTGAGACGACCGGCAGGAGGAGAGTTACCCGACTTAGTCTGCGCGCAGTCCGAACAAGCAGCCACGAAACGGCGCGTGTCACGCTCCTGAGTCGGCCACCAAAAGCGCTGGCGAATAGACGCAAGAGTGCCTCGAACACCGGGATGACCAGCTAACTTGGCAGAGTGAGCCCACTGAAGAACAGCCAGACGAGTGGAAACAGGAACGAAAAGGAGGTTACTAGGACAAGCGCGCGGCGACGCAGTGTGCGTGAGTGCTTGCTTAACCTGTCTTTCAATTCCCCAGACTGTCAACCCGACAACACGCCCATAAGGAAGAATCCCCTCGGGATCAGTAGAAGCCACAGAAGAACTAAACAGACGGGATAAGGCATCAGGCTTGGTGTTTTTGCTACCCGGACGGTAAGAAATCACAAACTCGAAACGAGCGAAAAACAACGCCCAACGAGCTTGACGGGCATTAAGTCGTTTGGCAGAACGGATGTACTCAAGGTTCTTATGGTCTGTCCAAACGACAAAAGGAACGGTCGCCCCCTCCAACCACTGTCGCCATTCGCCTAGGGCTAAGCGGATGGCGAGCAGTTCGCGGTTACCCACATCATAGTTGCGTTCAGATGGCGACAGGCGATGAGAAAAATAAGCGCAAGGATGAACCTTATCGTCAGACTGGAAGCGCTGGGATAGAATGGCTCCCACGCCTACCTCTGAAGCGTCAACCTCGACAATGAATTGTCTAGTGACGTCAGGAGTAACGAGGATAGGAGCGGACGTAAAACGTTCTTTTAGAAGATCAAAAGCTCCCTGGGCGGAACCGGACCACTTAAAACACGTCTTGACAGAAGTAAGAGCTGTGAGAGGGGCAGCAACTTGACCGAAATTACGAATGAAACGCCGATAGAAATTAGCGAAACCTAAAAAGCGCTGCAACTCGACACGTGACCTTGGAACGGGCCAATCACTGACAGCTTGGACCTTAGCGGAATCCATCTGAATGCCTTCAGCGGAAATAACGGAACCGAGAAAAGTAACGGAGGAGACATGAAAAGAGCACTTCTCAGCCTTCACGTAGAGACAATTCTCTAAAAGGCGCTGTAGAACACGTCGAACGTGCTGAACATGAATCTCGAGTGACGGTGAAAAAATCAGGATATCGTCAAGATAGACAAAAACAAAGATGTTCAGCATGTCTCTCAGAACATCATTAACTAATGCCTGAAAAACAGCTGGCGCATTGGCGAGACCAAACGGCAGAACCCGGTACTCAAAATGCCCTAACGGAGTGTTAAACGCCGTTTTCCACTCGTCCCCCTCTCTGATGCGCACGAGATGGTAAGCGTTACGAAGGTCCAACTTAGTAAAGCACCTGGCTCCCTGCAGAATCTCGAAGGCTGATGACATAAGGGGAAGCGGATAACGATTCTTAACCGTTATGTCATTCAGCCCTCGATATCCACGCAGGGGCGCAGAGTACCGTCCTTTTTCTTAACAAAAAGAACCCCGCCCCGGCCGGAGAGGAAGAAGGCACTATGGTACCGGCGTCAAGAGACACAGACAAATAATCCTCGAGAGCCTTACGTTCGGGAGCCGACAGAGAGTATAGTCTACCCCGAGGAGGAGTGGTCCCCGGAAGGAGATCAATACTACAATCATACGACCGGTGAGGAGGAAGGGAGTTGGCTCGGGACCGACTGAAGACCGTGCGCAGATCATGATATTCCTCCGGCACTCCTGTCAAATCGCCAGGTTCCTCCTGAGAAGTGGGGACAGAAGAAATGGGAGGGATGGCAGACATTAAACACTTCACATGACAAGAAACGTTCCAGGATAGGATAGAATTACTAGACCAATTAATAGAAGGATTATGACATACTAGCCAGGGATGACCCAAAACAACAGGTGTAAAAGGTGAACGAAAAATCAAAAAAGAAATAGTCTCACTGTGGTTACCAGATACTGTGAGAGTTAAAGGTAGTGTCTCAAATCTGATACTGGGAAGATGACTACCATCTAAGGCAAACATGGGCGTAGGCTTGTCTAACTGTCTGAAAGGAATGTCATGTTTCCGAGCCCATGCTTCGTCCATGAAACAACCCTCAGCCCCAGAGTCAATCAAGGCACTGCATGTAGCACCCGAACCGGTCCAGCGTAGATGGACCGACATAGTAGTACAGGATCTAGATGAAGAGACCTGAGTAGTAGCGCTCACCAGTAGCCCTCCGCTTACTGATGAGCTCTGGCCTTTTACTGGACATGAATTGACAAAATGTCCATCAAATCCGCAATAGAGGCACAGGCGGTTGGTGATCCTCCGTTCCCTCTCCTTAGTCGAGATGCGAATACCTCCCAGCTGCATGGGCTCAGTCTCTGAGCCAGAGGAGGGAGATGGTTGCGATGCGGAGCAGGAAACACCGTTGACGCAAACTCTCTTCCACGAGCTTGGTGACGAAGATCTACCCGTCGTTCTATGCGGATGGCGAGAGCAATCAAAGAGTCCACACTGGAAGGAACCTCCCGAGAGAGAATCTCATCTTTGACCACTGCGTGGAGTCCCTCCAGAAAACGAGCGAGCAGCGCCGGCTCGTTCCAGTCACTAGAGGCAGCAAGAGTGCGAAACTCTATAGAGTAATCCGTTATGGATCGATCACCTTGGCATAGGGAAGCCAGGGCCCTAGAAGCCTCCCTACCAAAAACTGAACGGTCAAAAACCCGAATCATCTCCTCTTTAAAGTTCTGGTAATTGTTAGAACAATCAGCCCTTGCCTCCCAGATAGCTGTGCCCCACTCTCGAGCCCGGCCAGTAAGGAGTGAAATGACGTAAGCAACCCGAGCTCTCTCGCTAGAGTATGTGTTGGGTTGGAGAGAGAACACAATATCACACTGGGTGAGAAAGGAGCGGCACTCCATGGGCTGCCCGGAGTAGCAAGGTGGGTTATTAACCCTAGGTTCCGGAGGCTCGGCAGGCCAGGATGTAACAGGTGGCACGAGACGAAGACTCTGGAACTGTCCAGAGAGGTCGGAAACCTGAGCGGCCAGGTTCTCCACGGCATGGCGAGCAGCAGACAATTCCTGCTCGTGTCTGCCGAGCATGGCTCCTTGGATCTCGACGGCAGTGTTACGAGCGTCTGTAGTCGCTGGGTCCATTCTTTGGTCGGATCCTTCTGTTATGCAGGTGAATGAGGACCCAAAAGCGACTTGGCGAAAACAGAGTCTTTAATCCAGTAAAGTAAATCTACAATCATAAGGCATAATTCCACTCGTAATGACGAGAACAGACTGGAGACTCGATCAAGAACTGCAGGTTGCCTCGGGAAGGCACTTGAACGTAGCAGACTCAGACACCTGCTCACCACGCAGCATCTGAGGGAAACACGACACGACAGGGCGATACACAGACACAGCACGGTGAACAATAGACAAGGATCCGACAGGGCAGAAACGGAAAACAAGGGGAGAAATAGGGACTCTAATCAGGGAAAAAGATAGGGAACAGGTGTGGGAAGACTAAATGATTGATTAGGGGAATAGGAACAGCTGGGAGCAGGAACGGAACGATAGAGAGAAGAGAGAGAGGAAGGGAGAGAGAAAAAGGGGAACGAACCTAAAAAGACCAGCAGGGGGAAAATGAACAGAGGGAAAAGCAAAATGACAAGACAATCTAAGACAAAACATGACAGTACCCCCCCACTCACCGAGCGCCTCCTGGCGCACTCGAGGAGGAATCCTGGCGGCAACGGAGGAAATCATCAATAAGTGAACGGTCCAGCACGTCCCGAGACGGAACCCAACTCCTCTCCTCAGGACCGTAACCCTCCCAATCCACTAAGTATTGGTGACCCCGTCCCCCGAGAACGCATGTCCATGATCCTACGTACCTTGTAAATAGGTGCGCTCTCGACAAGGACGGGAGGGGGAGGGAAGACGAACGGGGGTGCGAAGAAAGGGCTTGACACAGGAGACATGGAAGACAGGATGGACGCGACGAAGATGTCGCGGAAGAAGCAGTCGCACAGCGACAGGATTGACGACCTGGGAGACACGGAACGGACCAATGAACCGCGGAGTGAACTTACGAGAAGCTGTCGTAAGAGGAAGGTTGCGAGTGGAAAGCCACACTCTCTGGCCGCAACAATACCTTGGACTCTTAATCCTACGTTTATTGGCGGCTCTCACAGTCTGTGCCCTGTAACGGCAAAGTGCAGACCTCACCCTCCTCCAGGTGCGCTCACAACGTTGGACAAACGCTTGAGCGGAGGGAACGCTGGACTCGGCAAGCTGGGATGAGAACAGAGGAGGCTGGTAACCCAGACTACTCTGAAACGGAGATAACCCGGTAGCAGACGAAGGAAGCGAGTTGTGAGCGTATTCTGCCCAGGGGAGCTGTTCTGCCCAAGACGCAGGGTTTCTGAAAGAAAGGCTGCGTAGTATGCGACCAATCGTCTGATTGGCCCTCTCTGCTTGACCGTTAGACTGGGGATGAAACCCGGAAGAGAGACTGACGGACGCACCAATCAAACGACAGAACTCCCTCCAAAACTGTGACGTGAATTGCGGGCCTCTGTCTGAAACGGCGTCTAACGGGAGGCCATGAATTCTGAACACATTCTCGATGATGATTTGTGCCGTCTCCTTAGCGGAAGGAAGTTTAGCGAGGGGAATGAAATGTGCCGCCTTAGAGAACCTATCGACAACCGTAAGAATCACAGTCTTCCCCGCAGACAAAGGCAGACCGGTAATGAAGTCTAGGGCGATGTGAGACCATGGTCGAGAAGGAATGGGAGCGGTCTGAGACGACCGGCAGGAGGAGAGTTACCCGACTTAGTCTGCGCGCAGTCCGAACAAGCAGCCACGAAACGGCGCGTGTCACGCTCCTGAGTCGGCCACCAAAAGCGCTGGCGAATAGACGCAAGAGTGCCTCGAACACCGGGATGACCAGCTAACTTGGCAGAGTGAGCCCACTGAAGAACAGCCAGACGAGTGGAAACAGGAACGAAAAGGAGGTTACTAGGACAAGCGCGCGGCGACGCAGTGTGCGTGAGTGCTTGCTTAACCTGTCTTTCAATTCCCCAGACTGTCAACCCGACAACACGCCCATAAGGAAGAATCCCCTCGGGATCAGTAGAAGCCACAGAAGAACTAAACAGACGGGATAAGGCATCAGGCTTGGTGTTTTTGCTACCCGGACGGTAAGAAATCACAAACTCGAAACGAGCGAAAAACAACGCCCAACGAGCTTGACGGGCATTAAGTCGTTTGGCAGAACGGATGTACTCAAGGTTCTTATGGTCTGTCCAAACGACAAAGGAACGGTCGCCCCCCAACCACTGTCGCCATTCGCCTAGGGCTAAGCGGATGGCGAGCAGTTCGCGGTTACCCACATCATAGTTGCGTTCAGATGGCGACAGGCGATGAGAAAAATAAGCGCAAGGATGAACCTTATCGTCAGACTGGAAGCGCTGGGATAGAATGGCTCCCACGCCTACCTCTGAAGCGTCAACCTCGACAATGAATTGTCTAGTGACGTCAGGAGTAACGAGGATAGGAGCGGACGTAAAACGTTCTTTTAGAAGATCAAAAGCTCCCTGGGCGGAACCGGACCACTTAAAACACGTCTTGACAGAAGTAAGAGCTGTGAGAGGGGCAGCAACTTGACCGAAATTACGAATGAAACGCCGATAGAAATTAGCGAAACCTAAAAAGCGCTGCAACTCGACACGTGACCTTGGAACGGGCCAATCACTGACAGCTTGGACCTTAGCGGAATCCATCTGAATGCCTTCAGCGGAAATAACGGAACCGAGAAAAGTAACGGAGGAGACATGAAAAGAGCACTTCTCAGCCTTCACGTAGAGACAATTCTCTAAAAGGCGCTGTAGAACACGTCGAACGTGCTGAACATGAATCTCGAGTGACGGTGAAAAAATCAGGATATCGTCAAGATAGACAAAAACAAAGATGTTCAGCATGTCTCTCAGAACATCATTAACTAATGCCTGAAAAACAGCTGGCGCATTGGCGAGACCAAACGGCAGAACCCGGTACTCAAAATGCCCTAACGGAGTGTTAAACGCCGTTTTCCACTCGTCCCCCTCTCTGATGCGCACGAGATGGTAAGCGTTACGAAGGTCCAACTTAGTAAAGCACCTGGCTCCCTGCAGAATCTCGAAGGCTGATGACATAAGGGGAAGCGGATAACGATTCTTAACCGTTATGTCATTCAGCCCTCGATAATCCACGCAGGGGCGCAGAGTACCGTCCTTTTTCTTAACAAAAGAACCCCGCCCCGGCCGGAGAGGAAGAAGGCACTATGGTACCGGCGTCAAGAGACACAGACAAATAATCCTCGAGAGCCTTACGTTCGGGAGCCGACAGAGAGTATAGTCTACCCCGAGGAGTAGTGGTCCCCGGAAGGAGATCAATACTACAATCATACGACCGGTGAGGAGGAAGGGAGTTGGCTCGGGACCGACTGAAGACCGTGCGCAGATCATGATATTCCTCCGGCACTCCTGTCAAATCGCCAGGTTCCTCCTGAGAAGTGGGGACAGAAGAAATGGGAGGGATGGCAGACATTAAACACTTCACATGACAAGAAACGTTCCAGGATAGGATAGAATTACTAGACCAATTAATAGAAGGATTATGACATACTAGCCAGGGATGACCCAAAACAACAGGTGTAAAAGGTGAACGAAAAATCAAAAAAGAAATAGTCTCACTGTGGTTACCAGATACTGTGAGAGTTAAAGGTAGTGTCTCAAATCTGATACTGGGAAGATGACTACCATCTAAGGCAAACATGGGCGTAGGCTTGTCTAACTGTCTGAAAGGAATGTCATGTTTCCGAGCCCATGCTTCGTCCATGAAACAACCCTCAGCCCCAGAGTCAATCAAGGCACTGCATGTAGCACCCGAACCGGTCCAGCGTAGATGGACCGACATAGTAGTACAGGATCTAGATGAAGAGACCTGAGTAGTAGCGCTCACCAGTAGCCCTCCGCTTACTGATGAGCTCTGGCCTTTTACTGGACATGAATTGACAAAATGTCCATCAAATCCGCAATAGAGGCACAGGCGGTTGGTGATCCTCCGTTCCCTCTCCTTAGTCGAGATGCGAATACCTCCCAGCTGCATGGGCTCAGTCTCTGAGCCAGAGGAGGGAGATGGTTGCGATGCGGAGCAGGGAAACACCGTTGACGCAAACTCTCTTCCACGAGCTTGGTGACGAAGATCTACCCGTCGTTCTATGCGGATGGCGAGAGCAATCAAAGAGTCCACACTGGAAGGAACCTCCCGAGAGAGAATCTCATCTTTGACCACTGCGTGGAGTCCCTCCAGAAAACGAGCGAGCAGCGCCGGCTCGTTCCAGTCACTAGAGGCAGCAAGAGTGCGAAACTCTATAGAGTAATCCGTTATGGATCGATCACCTTGGCATAGGGAAGCCAGGGCCCTAGAAGCCTCCCTACCAAAAACTGAACGGTCAAAAACCCGAATCATCTCCTCTTTAAAGTTCTGGTAATTGTTAGAACAATCAGCCCTTGCCTCCCAGATAGCTGTGCCCCACTCTCGAGCCCGGCCAGTAAGGAGTGAAATGACGTAAGCAACCCGAGCTCTCTCGCTAGAGTATGTGTTGGGTTGGAGAGAGAACACAATATCACACTGGGTGAGAAAGGAGCGGCACTCCATGGGCTGCCCGGAGTAGCAAGGTGGGTTATTAACCCTAGGTTCCGGAGGCTCGGCAGGCCAGGATGTAACAGGTGGCACGAGACGAAGACTCTGGAACTGTCCAGAGAGGTCGGAAACCTGAGCGGCCAGGTTCTCCACGGCATGGCGAGCAGCAGACAATTCCTGCTCGTGTCTGCCGAGCATGGCTCCTTGGATCTCGACGGCAGTGTTACGAGCGTCTGTAGTCGCTGGGTCCATTCTTTGGTCGGATCCTTCTGTTATGCAGGTGAATGAGGACCCAAAAGCGACTTGGCGAAAACAGAGTCTTTAATCCAGTAAAGTAAATCTACAATCATAAGGCATAATTCCACTCGTAATGACGAGAACAGACTGGAGACTCGATCAAGAACTGCAGGTTGCCTCGGGAAGGCACTTGAACGTAGCAGACTCAGACACCTGCTCACCACGCAGCATCTGAGGGAAACACGACACGACAGGGCGATACACAGACACAGCACGGTGAACAATAGACAAGGATCCGACAGGGCAGAAACGGAAAACAAGGGGAGAAATAGGGACTCTAATCAGGGAAAAAGATAGGGAACAGGTGTGGGAAGACTAAATGATTGATTAGGGGAATAGGAACAGCTGGGAGCAGGAACGGAACGATAGAGAGAAGAGAGAGAGGAAGGGAGAGAGAAAAAGGGGAACGAACCTAAAAAGACCAGCAGGGGGAAAATGAACAGAGGGAAAAGCAAAATGACAAGACAATCTAAGACAAAACATGACAAACACACCTGCAGGGTACTGAATTAAAGCTACACTCGTTGTGAATCCAGCCAACAAGTCCGATTTTTAAAATGCTTTTCGGCGAAAGCATGAGAAGCTATTATCTGATAGCATGCAACACCCCTAAAGACCACAGGGGACGTAAACAAAATAATTAGCATAGTCGGCGCTACACAAAATGCAGAAATAAAATATAAAACATTCATTACCTTTGACCATCTTCTTTGTTGGCACTCCTAGATGTCCCATAAACATCACTATTGGGTCTTTTTTTCCGATTAAATCGGTCCATATATAGCCTAGAAATCGATCTATGAAGACTGTGTGATCAAGGAAAAAAACAGCGTTTTATAACGCAACGTCATTTTTTTAAATAAAAAGAGTTGACGATAAACTTTCACAAAACACTTCGAAATACTTTTGTAATGCAACTTTAGGTATTAGTAAACGTTAATAATCGATCAAATTGATCACGAGGCGATGTATATTCTATAGCTGTACGTCTTGAAATAATGTCCGGATAAACCTCAACCAAAATATCCGGTCGGAGACCGGAAGAAATGGGCTGTCTCTTGTTCGTTTGACTAAGAAACAAATCCTAGGCAAATGACAAGACTGTTGACATTGTGTGGAAGCTGTAGGTATTGCAACCTCGGCTCCAGGTAATGTGGTTTCTATTCAACAATACATTCAAGTGGTGCATTGATATATTTTCCAGTTTTCAGTGATCAGATTTTCCTGCGCTTTTCGATGAAACGCACGTTCTGTTATCATCACAGCCGTGATTTAACCTGTTTTAGAAACGTCTGAGTGTTTTCTATCCACACATACTAATCATATGCATATACTATATTCCTGGCATGAGTAGCAGGCCACTGAAATGTTGTGTGATTTTTAACAGAATGTTCGAAAAAGTAGGGGGTAAGATCAACAGGTTAATCACCCTGTCATCTCAGATTTTCAAAATATGCTTTACAGCCAACGCTAGACATGTTAGACAAGCATTTGTGTAAGTTTATCATAGCCTAGCATAGCATTATGCCTTGCTAGCAGCAGGCAACCTTGTCACGGAAATCAGAAAAGCAATCAAATTAAATTGTTTACCTTTGATGAACTTCGGATGTTTTCACTCACGAGACTCCCAGGTAGACAGCCAAAGTGAATTTTTTCCCAAAAGATTGTTTTTGTAGGCGAAATAGCTCCGTTTGATCTTCACGTTTGGCTGAGAAATCACCCGGAAATTGCGGTCACCACAACACCGAAAAAAATTCCAAATTAGCTCCATAATATCGACAGAAACATGGCAAACGCTGTTTAGAATCCATCCTCAAGGTGTTTTTCTAATATCTATTCGATAATATATCCATCGGGACAATTCGTTTTTCACTAGGACCGATTGGAGTAATGGCTACCTCTATATTTTAGGCGAGAATCTCTCTCGGAGCCACCATGTGACCACTTACGCAATATGGCCGTCTACGGCTATTCTTCAACTGAAATGCGTAAAACTACGTCACAATGCTCTAGACACCTTGGGGAATACGTAGAAAGCGAAAGCTCGTTGATGGGACATTCACAGCTGCATAGGGAGTCATTGGAACGCAGCTCTTTCAAAACCTGGGGCACTTCCGGATTGGATTTTTCCTCAGGCTTTCGCCTGCAACATCAGTTCTGTTATACTCACAGACAATATCTTTACAGTTTTGGAAATGTTAGAGTGTTTTCTATCCAAAGCCGTCAATTATATGCATATTCTAGCATATTTTCCTGACAAAATATCCCGTTTAAAACGGGAACATTTTTTTCCCAAAAATGAAATTAGTGCCCCCTAACACCAAGAGGTTAAAATCCTTCTTTATATCCCAAAAAGTCAGTTTAGTTGGCGCCATCGATTTGAGTAATCCAATTGTTCAGCATGCAGAGAAAGGAATCCGAAAATCTACCCCTGAACTTTGTTTCAACAAGTCAAAATACGTTTCTATTTACTCCTCAGATACCCTAAAATCTTAGCAAATTATAATATTTCTAATGAAAAAAGTATGTTCAATAGGAAACAGATTTAAGCAGGTGTGTCCTGTCTTCATGGCGCGCACAAAGACGAATTTCCAAGACTGTGTCCCTGTACTAAAACTGATATTTCTTATTCGTTTTTGAAGTTACAAGCCTGAAATCTTGAACATAGACTGCTGACACCCAGTGGAAGCCATAGGAATTGCATCCATGGAGCTAGATTTCAATATGACCTTATACTTGCCATTCTAAGAGGATGGTCACTCAACAAAAAAAATTATCGTTGGTTTTTCTTTGGATTTTCTCCTACCATATCTATTATGTTAAATTCTCCTACATTATTTTAACATTTCTACAAACTTAAAACGGTTTTCGTTCCAATGGTACCAATTATATGCATATCCTGGCTTCAGGGCCTGAGCAACAGGCAGTTTATTTTGGGCATGTCATTCAGGTGGAAATTGAAAAAAAAAGGGGCCTAGCCCTAAGCGCAATTTGCCAAGGCAGGATACTTTAAGCAAAGCTCAATTTAGAAATCTGGCAGAGGCTTCTGATTAAATAAAATGTTCACAGAACCGCTTGTGGCAAATTCAACCACACAATATTTCATGACCCTAAACCTGTCTGCCCAGCGGATATCACCATGGGAACTGTGGGTTTTGAGTCAACCCACGCATCACTAGTGTGTGTGTGTATGTTTGTTCTTCATTTTACTACATTATATGTAACATGATAGTAACTTGCACAGGCATTCTTGTGTGTTTTGCTTGTGTGTGTGAATATGCACCCTCTTCTATCATTTTGAGTGTGTATACAGACTGACAAAAAGACAGAGAGAGGAAGTTCCACCAGCCCCTAAGCCCGACTCCACTGCCTCTCTCCCCAAACCCTCACACTCTGCTCTGGGCTGAGATGAAGCCACTGCAACAGCCTCCTGCATGATCCTCCCACCACCATGACAATGTGCTTTAAACACATAAGTATTCATTGGCATTCCGTTTGCACATAACCCTTATATACTATCACCGCCATCTGCATTACCAGGAGCCAAGCTGTGCGCCTGGGTTTTCCTCCTCCAGCCTGTGCAAAGCCAGATCCCTGTGCCTGCGTCCAAGGCAACCTACACTTGGCATGCAAAGATGATGAAAAGTACAGCTTGCCTCTTGATGCTCGCTAGCACCCTCTCCCACTGGTGAGAAGTGTTCCACATAATCTGAGATCAAACCGTTTGTGTGCTGAGTGAGTGTTAGTTTTAGTTCACTGTGGTTACTAAAAGCACAGATAAAAGTAATATGCTATGATATTGAAGGTATAAGTTGGTTAAGTAGTAGCAAAGCACATAGCGTAACCCTGAATAGAACATTTGTTCATGCTCCCTTGTCATTCTTTGAACTTGGTTGATGTTTAATGGAGCGCATATGAGGAATTATTCATATAGCAGCTTTTATCCTACACCATACATTCCTGTTGCATCTCCCTCTGAGTGCTACTGTGTATCAGCACCAGCAGTGGACAGCTCCATAGACTCTCTCTTTGATATTAACCCTCCCTCAACCATTTTCTCCATTTCAATTTAACCCTGCATTCAACAAGCCTAACTTTTCTCTCTCCACTAATCCACTTTCAAGACACTGGCTGGGCCCTGACCAAGTAAACATTATATACTGTAGCTAATAATAGTGTCCCAGCTCTGGTTAAAAGTGCACTATATACATTTTGTATTTGTATTTCATTTCACCTTTATTTAACCAGGTAAGCTAGTTGAGAACAAGTTCTCATTTGCAACTGCGACCTGGCCAAGATAAAGCAAAGCAGATTGACACATACAACAACACACAGTTAAACATGGGATAAACAAAACATACAGTCAATAATAATGTCGAAAAAACTTAATCAAAAAGTCTATATACAGTGAGTGCAAATGAGGTAAGATAACGGAGTTAAGGCAATAAATAGGCCATGGTGGCTAAGTAATTACAATATAGCAATTAAACACTGGAATGGTACATGTGCAGAAGATGAATGTGCAAGTAGATACTGGGGTGCAAAGGAGCAAGATAAATAAATAAATACAGTATGGGGATGAGGTAGTTTGATGGGGTGTTTACAGATTGGCTATGTACTGGTGCAGTGATCTGTGAGCTGCTCTGACAGCTGGTGCTGAAAGCTAGTGAGAGAGATATCAGTCTCCAGCTTTAGTGATTTTTGCAGTTCGTTCCAGTCATTGGCAACAGAGAACTGGAAGGAAAAGCGGCCAAAGGATGAATTGGCTTTGGGGATGACCAGTGAGATAAACCTGCTGGAGCACGTGCTACGAGTGTGTGCAGCTATGGTGACGAGTGAGCTGAGATAAGGCAGGGCTTTACCTAGCAGAAACTTGTAGATGACCTGGAGCCAGTGGGTTTGGCGAGTGAGAGTGAAGCGAGGGCCAGCCAACGACAGCATACAGGTCGCAGTGGTGTGTAGAATATGGGGCTTTGGTGACAAAACGGATGGCACTGCATCCAATTTGTTGAGTAGAGTGTTGGAAGCTATTTTATAAATGACATCGCCAAAGTTGAGGATCGGTAGGATGGTCAGTTTTAAGAGGGTATTTTTGGCAGCATGAGTGAAGGAGGCTAAGTTGCAAAATAGGACATTTAATTTTGGATTGGAGATGCTTAATATGAGTCTCGAAGAAGAGTTTACAGTCTAACCACACACCTAGGTACTTGTAGTTATCCACATATTCTAAGTCAGAGCCGTCCAGAGTAGTGCTGCTGGACGGGCTGGCAGGTGCGGCATTGATCGGTTGAAGAGCATGCATTTAGTTTAACTTGCGTTTAAAAGCAGTTGTAGGCCACGGAAGGAGAGTTATATGGCATTGAAGTTTGTCTGGAGGTTAGTTAGCACAGTGTCCAACGCAGGGCCAGAGGTATACAGAATGGTGTCGTCTGCGTAGAGGTGGATCAGAGAATCACCCGCAGCAAGAGCGACATCATTGATGTATACAGAGAAGAGAGTCGGCCTGAGAATTTAATACTGTGGCACCCCCATAGAGACTGCCAGAGGTCTGGACAACAGGCCCTCCGATTTGACACACTGAACTCTATCAGAGAAGTAGTTGGTGTTCCAGGCGAGGCAATCATTAGAGAAACCAAGGCTGTTGAGTCTGCCAATAAGAATGTGGAGATGACAGAGTCGAAAGCCTTGGCCAGGTCAATGAATACGGCTGCACAGTAATACATAGGTAATGGGAGATGTTTTGGACACATCCACTCTCATTCAGATCACTAAACAGGTTTGGACAGATCTCCCTTTCAGAAAAAATCTGATGAGCTTCTGCCATGACTATTTCACTCTGCTTCTGGAAAGCTGTTTGTGCCGGAGGCGGAAACGCCAGAAACGCTGGCTGGGCTGAGAGCAGTAAGTGACTTTCATGTGCGATTTATAGTACCGTGAGGAAAGGGTTAACTTCCCAACCCCGAGCTTTCCAGTCGGCCACTCTGGAAGACTTTTGTGTGTAATTATTTAAAGGCCTTGTATTGCAGTCTGGATAGGGAGAACACGGCCGGGTGGAGGGAAGGAAGGAGGGAGGGGTGGAGGAACGATAGGGGAGGAACATTCCTGCTGAGAGGGATTCAGTCAGAGGTCAAGGTGAGGTATTTTAGCTATGTGGTGTAATTTCTGTGTTACGTAGCTAGCTGTACTGTCCTCTGCTCGGTACTACACTGACTGACTAGGGCTCAGGAGACTAGCCATGGGGATTTACTAACTGAAGAAATCCGTGCTGAACCAACAACACTACACAAACAGCACATAGCACTGCACAGGCCTCTGCCTTGCTCGGCACTGCAACACTCTGACGCAACAACCTGGAGCGAGTGTGCTTCAATGATGATAAACAAACAAGGGGGAGGGGAGAATGGCGATGCTGGGCAAATAAGACTCGTAGGGTTTTTTTCTCACACCGGATAGTTTAAGTTTGTTCAAAATGGATGTTTGAAGTTGGGGCTCGACTTAACACAAGTTGTTTGAAGAGTGATGCAAGAGCGGAGAGGGGGGGGTAAAGAAATGGTGTAGAGGCCTCCAGTGGTGCAGAGGAGATCCAGTGTGGAGGTTCTGGAGGAGAGGGGGAGCGGTTAGAAATCATGGCACACGTAGGGAGGCCAGAGTGAGGCTTGACCACCACGAGAGCCACCCAGGAATAGGAGCTCCGTCAGCTACTGTACACTACCACTAAGGCTTTGGTCGTGGTGCACTGCAGTGCAGACAACCAAACTGGACCTATAGAATAGAGCTAAAAACCTGTACAATATGTTTCACAGTGCTACTTACCGTAATATTAAATAAAGTGAGCAGTAAAACATACCTATCCAAATGACATATAAGGAAATTGGGTTTTCTTCACTCAAAATGTTTGGTCTTGGCATTAGGTTACAACAGACGGATCGATGGCTTAGCTCAGGACAAAACAGACAGGGTTGGCTTAGATTGTTGACCACATGTAAACTGTATTTAGTCTATTGAAAACTTAAATACTTTAGCACAATGAGCACTTGTTATCTCTCAAATACATTGTTACAATTGTTTTTTTAGCTAGCCTCTCTGGGATATGTGGGCATCCCACCTCTGTCATGTTTTGTCATTTATTATCTTGTCTTGTCCCTGTGCTTCCCATTCTATTCGTTTCCCTCTGCTGGTCTTATTAGGTTCTTTCCCTCTTTCTATCCCTCTCTCTCCCCCTCCCTCTCTCACTCTCTCGCTCTCTCTTCTCTCTATCGTTCCGTTCCTGCTCCCAGCTGTTCCTATTCCCCTAATCAATCATTTAGTCTTCCCACACCTGTTCCCGATCCTTTCCCCTGATTAGAGTCCCTATTTCTTCCTTTGTGTTCCGTTCCTGTCCTGTCGGTTCCTTGTCTAGAATTCACCGTGCTGTGTTTGTGTATCGCCCTGTCGTGTCGTGTTTTCCTCAGATGCTGCGTGGTGAGCAGGTGTCTGAGTCTGTCTGGTTCAAGTGCCTTCCCGAGGCAACCTGCTGTTCACCTGCTGTTCAAGATCGAGTCTCCAGTTTGTCCTCGTCATTTCGAGTGAAAGTTGTGTTTTTTGTTTGTATTTACTTTACTGGATTAAAGACTCTGTTTTCGCCAAGTCGCTTTTGGGTCCTCTTTCACCTGCATGACAGAAGGAACCGACCAAGGAATGGACCCAGCGACTTCAGACGCTCGTTACAGTGCCGTCGAGATCCAAGGAGCCATGCTCGGCAGACACGAGCAGGAATTGTCTGCTGCTCGCCATGCCGTGGAGAACCTGGCCGCTCAGGTTTCCGACCTCTCTGGACAGTTCCAGAGTCTACGTCTCGTGCCACCTGTTACTTCCTGGCCTGCCGAGCCTCCAGAACCTAGGGTTAATAACCCACCTTGCTACTCCGGGCAGCCCACTGAGTGCCGCTCCTTTCTCACGCAGTGTGAGATTGTGTTCTCTCTCCAACCCAACACATACTCTAGAGAGAGAGCTCGGGTTGCTTACGTCATTTCACTCCTTACTGGCCGGGCTCGAGAATGGGGCACAGCTATCTGGGAGGCAAGGGCTGATTGCTCTAACAAGTTCCAGAACTTTAAAGAGGAGATGATTCGGGTTTTTGACCGTTCAGTTTTTGGTAGGGAGGCTTCTAGGGCCCTGGCTTCCTTATGCCAAGGTGAACGGTCCATAACGGATTATTCTATTGAGTTTCGCACTCTTGCTGCCTCTAGTGGGTGGAACGAGCCGGCGCTGCTCGCTCGTTTTCTGGAGGGACTCCACGCAGTGGTTAAGGATGAGATTCTCTCCCGGGAGGTTCCTTCAGATGTGGACTCTTTGATTGCTCTCGCCATCCGCATAGAACGACGGGTAGATCTTCGTCACCGGGCTCGTGGAAGAGAGCTCGCATCAACGGTGTTTCCCTGCTCCGCATCGCAACCATCTCCCTCCTCTGGCTCAGAGACTGAGCCCATGCAGCTGGGAGGGATTCGCATCTCGACTAAGGAGAGGGAACGGAGGATCACCAACCGCCTGTGCCTCTATTGCGGAGTTGCTGGACATTTTGTTAATTCATGTCCAGTAAAGCCAGAGCTCATCTGTAAGCGGAGGGCTACAGGTGAGCGCAACTACTCAAGTCTCTCCATCAAAATCCTGTACTACTTTGTCGGTCCATCTACGCTGGACCGGTTCGGGTGCTACATGTAGTGCCTTGATAGACTCTGGGGCTGAGGGTTGTTTCATGGACGAAGCATGGGTTCGGAAACATGACATTCCTTTCAGAGAGTTAGAGAAGCCTACGCCCATGTTCGCCTTAGATGGTAGTCATCTTCCCAGTATCAGATTTGAGACACTACCTTTAACCCTCACAGTATCTGGTAACCACAGTGAGACTATTTATTTTTTGATTTTCCGTTCACCGTTTACACCTGTTGTTTTGGGTCATCCCTGGCTAGTATGTCATAATCCTTCTATTAATTGGTCTAGTAATTCTATCCTATCCTGGAACGTTTCTTGTCATGTGAAGTGTTTAATGTCTGCCATCCCTCCCGTTTCTTCTGTCCCTACTTCTCAGGAGGAACCTGGCGATTTGACAGGAGTGCCGGAGGAATATCATGATCTGCGCACGGTCTTCAGTCGGTCCCGAGCCAACTCCCTTCCTCCTCACCGGTCGTATGATTGTAGTATTGATCTCCTTCCGGGGACCACTCCTCCTCGGGGTAGACTATACTCTCTGTCGGCTCCCGAACGTAAGGCTCTCGAGGATTATTTGTCTGTGTCTCTTGACGCCGGTACCATAGTGCCTTCTTCCTCTCCGGCCGGGGCGGGGTTCTTTTTGTTAAGAAGAAGGACGGTACTCTGCGCCCTGCGTGGATTATCGAGGGCTGAATGACATAACGGTTAAGAATCGTTATCCGCTTCCCCTTATGTCATCAGCCTTCGAGATTCTGCAGGGAGCCAGGTGCTTTACTAAGTTGGACCTTCGTAACGCTTACCATCTCGTGCGCATCAGAGAGGGGGACGAGTGGAAAACGGCGTTTAACACTCCGTTAGGGCATTTTGAGTACCGGGTTCTGCCGTTCGGTCTCGCCAATGCGCCAGCTGTTTTTCAGGCATTAGTTAATGATGTTCTGAGAGACATGCTGAACATCTTTGTTTTTGTCTATCTTGACGATATCCTGATTTTTTCTCCGTCACTCGAGATTCATGTTCAGCACGTTCGACGTGTTCTACAGCGCCTTTTAGAGAATTGTCTCTACGTAAAGGCTGAGAAGTGCTCTTTTCATGTCTCCTCCGTTACTTTTCTCGGTTCCGTTATTTCCGCTGAAGGCATTCAGATGGATTCCGCTAAGGTCCAAGCTGTCAGTGATTGGCCCGTTCCAAGGTCACGTGTCGAGTTGCAGCGCTTTTTAGGTTTCGCTAATTTCTATCGGCGTTTCATTCGTAATTTCGGTCAAGTTGCTGCCCCTCTCACAGCTCTTACTTCTGTCAAGACGTGTTTTAAGTGGTCCGGTTCCGCCCAGGGAGCTTTTGATCTTCTAAAAGAACGTTTTACGTCCGCTCCTATCCTCGTTACTCCTGACGTCACTAGACAATTCATTGTCGAGGTTGACGCTTCAGAGGTAGGCGTGGGAGCCATTCTATCCCAGCGCTTCCAGTCTGACGATAAGGTTCATCCTTGCGCTTATTTTTCTCATCGCCTGTCGCCATCTGAGCGCAACTATGATGTGGGTAACCGTGAACTGCTCGCCATCCGCTTAGCCCTAGGCGAATGGCGACAGTGGTTGGAGGGGGCGACCGTTCCTTTTGTCGTTTGGACAGACCATAAGAACCTTGAGTACATCCGTTCTGCCAAACGACTTAATGCCCGTCAAGCTCGTTGGGCGTTGTTTTTCGCTCGTTTCGAGTTTGTGATTTCTTACCGTCCGGGTAGCAAGAACACCAAGCCTGATGCCTTATCCCGTCTGTTTAGTTCTTCTGTGGCTTCTACTGATCCCGAGGGGATTCTTCCTTATGGGCGTGTTGTCGGGTTAACAGTCTGGGGAATTGAAAGACAGGTTAAGCAAGCACTCACGCACACTGCGTCGCCGCGCGCTTGTCCTAGTAACCTCCTTTCGTTCCTGTTTCCACTCGTCTGGCTGTTCTTCAGTGGGCTCACTCTGCCAAGTTAGCTGGTCATCCCGGTGTTCGAGGCACTCTTGCGTCTATTCGCCAGCGCTTTTGGTGGCCGACTCAGGAGCGTGACACGCGCCGTTTCGTGGCTGCTTGTTCGGACTGCGCGCAGACTAAGTCGGGTAACTCTCCTCCTGCCGGTCGTCTCAGACCGCTCCCCATTCCTTCTCGACCATGGTCTCACATCGCCCTAGACTTCATTACCGGTCTGCCTTTGTCTGCGGGGAAGACTGTGATTCTTACGGTTGTCGATAGGTTCTCTAAGGCGGCACATTTCATTCCCCTCGCTAAACTTCCTTCCGCTAAGGAGACGGCACAAATCATTATCGAGAATGTATTCAGAATTCATGGCCTCCCGTTAGACGCCGTTTCAGACAGAGGCCCGCAATTCACGTCACAGTTTTGGAGGGAGTTCTGTCGTTTGATTGGTGCGTCCGTCAGTCTCTCTTCCGGGTTTCATCCCCAGTCTAACGGTCAAGCAGAGAGGGCCAATCAGACGATTGGTCGCATACTACGCAGCCTTTCTTTCAGAAACCCTGCGTCTTGGGCAGAACAGCTCCCCTGGGCAGAATACGCTCACAATTCGCTTCCTTCGTCTGCTACCGGGTTATCTCCGTTTCAGAGTAGTCTGGGTTACCAGCCTCCTCTGTTCTCATCCCAGCTTGCCGAGTCCAGCGTTCCCTCCGCTCAAGCGTTTGTCCAACGTTGTGAGCGCACCTGGAGGAGGGTGAGGTCTGCACTTTGCCGTTACAGGGCACAGACTGTGAGAGCCGCCAATAAACGCAGGATTAAGAGTCCAAGGTATTGTTGCGGCCAGAGAGTGTGGCTTTCCACTCGCAACCTTCCTCTTACGACAGCTTCTCGTAAGTTGACTCCGCGGTTCATTGGTCCGTTCCGTGTCTCCCAGGTCGTCAATCCTGTCGCTGTGCGACTGCTTCTTCCGCGACATCTTCGTCGCGTCCATCCTGTCTTCCATGTCTCCTGTGTTAAGCCCTTTCTTCGCACCCCGTTCGTCTTCCCTCCCCCTCCCGTCCTTGTCGAGAGCGCACCTATTTACAAGGTACATAAGATCATGGACATGCGTTCGGGGACGGGGTCACCAATACTTAGTGGATTGGGAGGGTTACGGTCCTGAGGAGAGGAGTTGGGTTCCGTCTCGGGACGTGCTGGACCGTTCACTCATTGATGATTTCCTCCGTTGCCGCCAGGATTCCTCCTCGAGTGCGCCAGGAGGCGCTCGGTGAGTGGGGGTACTGTCATGTTTTGTCATTTATTATCTTGTCTTGTCCCTGTGCTTCCCATTCTATTTGTTTCCCTCTGCTGGTCTTATTAGGTTCTTTCCCTCTTTCTATCCCTCTCTCTCCCCCTCCCTCTCTCACTCTCTCGCTCTCTCTTCTCTCTATCGTTCCGTTCCTGCTCCCAGCTGTTCCTATTCCCCTAATCAATCATTTAGTCTTCCCACACCTGTTCCCGATCCTTTCCCCTGATTAGAGTCCCTATTTCTTCCTTTGTGTTCCGTTCCTGTCCTGTCGGTTCCTTGTCTAGAATTCACCGTGCTGTGTTTGTGTATCGCCCTGTCGTGTCGTGTTTTCCTCAGATGCTGCGTGGTGAGCAGGTGTCTGAGTCTGTCTGGTTCAAGTGCCTTCCCGAGGCAACCTGCTGTTCACCTGCTGTTCAAGATCGAGTCTCCAGTTTATCCTCGTCATTTCGAGTGAAAGTTGTGTTTTTTGTTTGTATTTACTTTACTGGATTAAAGACTCTGTTTTCGCCAAGTCGCTTTTGGGTCCTCTTTCACCTGCATGACAACCTCGCCAACAGCCAGTGAAAGTACAGGGCGCCAAATTCAAAACAACAAAAATCTCATAATTAAAGTTCCTCAAGCATACAAGTATTTTACAACATTTCAAAGAAAAAATTCTCGTTAATCCAGCCACAGTGTCTGATTTAAAAAATGCTTTACAGTGAAAGCACCACAAACGATTATGTTAGGTCACCACCAACTCACAGAAAAACACAGCCATTTTTCCAGCCAAAGAGAGGAGTCACAAAAAGCACAAATAGAGATACAATTAATCACTAACCTTTGATGATCTTCATCAGATGACACTCATAGGACATCATGTTACACAATACGTGTATGTTTTGTTTGATAACGTGCATATTTATATAAAAAAAATCTAATTTTGCATTGGCGCGTTACGTTCAGTAGTTCTAAAACATGCGGTGATTGTGCAGAGAGCCACATCTATTTACAGAAATATTCATTATAAATGTTGATGAAAATACAAGTGTTATACGTGGAATTAGAGATATACTTCTCCTTAATACAACCGCTGTGTCAGATTTAAAAAAAAACGTACAGAAAAAGCAAACCATGCAATAATCTGTGTACAGCATTCAGACAACAAAGCAGAACAAAAAGATATCTGCCATTTTGGGTAGTCAACATTAGTCATAAATAGCATTATAAATGTTCACTTGCCTTTGGTGATCTTCATCCGAATGCACTCCCAGAAATCGCAGTTCCACAATAAATGTTTGTTTTGTTCGATAATGTCCATAATTTATGTCCAAATAGCTTCTTTTGTTAGGGTTTTTGGTAAACAAATCCAAAAGTGCGTTCAGGTCCAGCCGAACGTCGGACAAAAAGTTTAAAATGTTCTATTACAGCCCGTAGAAACTTGTCAAACTAAGAATAGAATCAATCTTTAGGATGTTTTATAATAAATCTTCAATAATGTTCCAACTGGAGAATTCCTATGTCTGTAGAAAAGCAATGGAACGAGAGCTAACTCTCTCGTGACCGTGCCTCGGAGCCTGTGGCACTCTGCCAGACACCTGACTCATTCCTCTCTCATTCGGTCCCACCTCACAGTAGAAGCCTGAAACAACGTCCTAAAGACTGTTGACATCTAGTGGAAGCCTAAGGAAGTGCAACATAACCAATATCCCACTGTATCTACAATAGGGGCTGAGTTTTAAAAAACTACAAGCCTCAGATTTCCCACTTCCTGGTTGGATTTTTCTCAGGTTTTCGCCTGCCATATGAGTTCTGTTATACTCACAGGTATCTTTCAAACAGTTTTAGAAACTTCAGTGTTTTCTATCCAATGCTACTAATAATATGCATATATTAGCATCTGGGACAGAGTAGCAGGCAGTCTACTCTGGGCACCTTATTCATCCAAGCTACTCAATACTGCCCCCCTGTCACCAAGAAGCTAGCAGCTAGCAAATGTTTTATTATCATTGACATGAAATCAGTCAAAACACCTCAAAACAAGACATGGTATCAAGAACAAGATGAAACTAGATGAAATGTGCCACTTACGATTCCCCACATGGCAGGTTCTTTCCATTGTTGCTAGCTATCTACGTAGCTAGCTATCTGGCCATCCAGAATCACAACAACACAGGGCCTTCTACCCCATTGAAGCACACACATTGTTTTCGAGGCGTTGTCAGCTAACCCATCTATAATACCTGATCCATTACATTCCACTCAGTAAGGTGGATGAAGACATAGAGTTTGGTTTTTCTCCATCATTAAAAACCCCTCCCCAATCCCCCTGATCAGTCACAAGTACACACAAACAAAAACTGGCACTCAAACACACACACACACACACAAACACAGACAAACACACACAGACACCTCTGACACACTAATCAGAATATGGTGTGCTATGGGTTCAGACAAAGCCCAATCACTCTTGTGATAATTGTGCCTCTCTGTCATGTTTGTCATTTATTATCATGTCTTGTCCCTGTGCTCCCCATGCTATTCGTTTCCCTCTGCTGGTCTTATTTGGTTCTTTCCCTCCTTCTATCCCTCTCTCTCCCCCTCCCTCTCTCACTCTCTCGCTCTCTCTTCTCTCTATCGTTCCGTTCCTGCTCCCAGCTGTTCCTATTCCCCTAATCATCATTTAGTCTTCCCACACCTGTTCCCGATCCTTTCCCCTGATTAGAGTCCCTATTTATTCCTTTGTGATCCGTTCCTGTCCCGTCGGTTCCTTGTTTTGTATTCACCATGCTGTGATTGTGTTTCGCCCTGTCCTGTCGTGTTTTTGCCTTCATCAGATGCTGCGTGTGAGCAGGTGGCTCTATCAACTACGGCCTGCGCCTACCCGAAGCGACCTGCAGTCTGTGGCCGCTTCTCTAGTTATTCCCCTCTACAGACTAGAGGATTTTGTTATTCCCTGTTTGGATTTAAATAAACTCTGTTTCTGTTAAGTCGCTTTTGGGTCCTCTTTCACCTGCATGACAGAAGGAACCGACCAAGGAATGGACCCAGCGACTTCAGACGCTCGTTACACTGCCGTCGAGATCCAAGGAGCCATGCTCGGCAGACACGAGCAGGAATTGTCTGCTGCTCGCCATGCCGTGGAGAACCTGGCCGCTCAGGTTTCCGACCTCTCTGGACAGTTCCAGAGTCTACGTCTCGTGCCACCTGTTACTTCCTGGCCTGCCGAGCCTCCAGAACCTAGGGTTAATAACCCACCTTGCTACTCCGGGCAGCCCACTGAGTGCCGCTCCTTTCTCACGCAGTGTGAGATTGTGTTCTCTCTCCAACCCAACACATACTCTAGAGAGAGAGCTCGGGTTGCTTACGTCATTTCACTCCTTACTGGCCGGGCTCGAGAATGGGGCACAGCTATCTGGGAGGCAAGGGCTGATTGCTCTAACAAATTCCAGAACTTTAAAGAGGAGATGATTCGGGTTTTTGACCGTTCAGTTTTTGGTGGGGAGGCTTCTAGGGCCCTGGCTTCCTTATGCCAAGGTGAACGGTCCATAACGGATTATTCCATTGAGTTTCGCACTCTTGCTGCCTCTAGTGAGTGGAACGAGCCGGCGCTGCTCGCTCGTTTTCTGGAGGGACTCCACGCAGTGGTTAAGGATGAGATTCTCTCCCGGGAGGTTCCTTCAGATGTGGACTCTTTGATTGCTCTCGCCATCCGCATAGAACGACGGGTAGATCTTCGTCACCGGGCTCGTGGAAGAGAGCTCGCATCAACGGTGTTTCCCTGCTCCGCATCGCAACCATCTCCCTCCTCTGGCTTTGAGACTGAGCCCATGCAGCTGGGAGGGATTCGCATCTCGAATAAGGAGAGGGAACGGAGGATCACCAACCGCCTGTGCCTCTATTGCGGAGTTGCTGGACATTTTGTTAATTCATGTCCAGTAAAAGCCAGAGCTCATCTGTAAGCGGAGGGCTACAGGTGAGCGCAACTACTCAAGTCTCTCCATCAAGGTCCTGTACTACTTTGTCGGTCCACCTACGCTGGACCGGTTCGGGTGCTACATGTAGTGCCTTGATAGACTCTGGGGCTGAGGGTTGTTTCATGGACGAAGCATGGGTTCGGAAACATGACATTCCTTTCAGAGAGTTAGATAAGCCTACGCCCATGTTCGCCTTAGATGGTAGTCATCTTCCCAGTATCAGATTTGAGACACTACCTTTAACCCTCACAGTATCTGGTAACCACAGTGAGACTATTTCTTTTTTGATTTTCCGTTCACCGTTTACACCTGTTGTTTTGGGTCATCCCTGGCTAGTATGTCATAATCCTTCTATTAATTGGTCTAGTAATTCTATCCTATCCTGGAACGTTTCTTGTCATGTGAAGTGTTTAATGTCTGCCATCCCTCCCGTTTCTTCTGTCCCTACTTCTCAGGAGGAACCTGGCGATTTGACAGGAGTGCCGGAGGAATATCATGATCTGCGCACGGTCTTCAGTCGGTCCCGAGCCAACTCCCTTCCTCCTCACCGGTCGTATGATTGTAGTATTGATCTCCTTCCGGGGACCACTCCTCCTCGAGGTAGACTATACTCTCTGTCGGCTCCCGAACGTAAGGCTCTCGAGGATTATTTGTCTGTGTCTCTTGACGCCGGTACCATAGTGCCTTCTTCTTCTCCGGCCGGGGCGGGGTTCTTTTGTTAAGAAGAAGGACGGTACTCTGCGCCCCTGCGTGGATTATCGAGGGCTGAATGACATAACGGTTAAGAATCGTTATCCGCTTCCCCTTATGTCATCAGCCTTCGAGATTCTGCAGGGAGCCAGGTGCTTTACTAAGTTGGACCTTCGTAACGCTTACCATCTCGTGCGCATCAGAGAGGGGGACGAGTGGAAAACGGCGTTTAACACTCCGTTAGGGCATTTTGAGTACCGGGTTCTGCCGTTCGGTCTCGCCAATGCGCCAGCTGTTTTTCAGGCATTAGTTAATGATGTTCTGAGAGACATGCTGAACATTTTTGTTTTTGTCTATCTTGACGATATCCTGATTTTTTCTCCGTCACTCGAGATTCATGTTCAGCACGTTCGACGTGTTCTACAGCGCCTTTTAGAGAATTGTCTCTACGTAAAGGCTGAGAAGTGCTCTTTTCATGTCTCCTCCGTTACTTTTCTCGGTTCCGTTATTTCCGCTGAAGGCATTCAGATGGATTCCGCTAAGGTCCAAGCTGTCAGTGATTGGCCCGTTCCAAGGTCACGTGTCGAGTTGCAGCGCTTTTTAGGTTTCGCTAATTTCTATCGGCGTTTCATTCGTAATTTCGGTCAAGTTGCTGCCCCTCTCACAGCTCTTACTTCTGTCAAGACGTGTTTTAAGTGGTCCGGTTCCGCCCAGGGAGCTTTTGATCTTCTAAAAGAACGTTTTACGTCCGCTCCTATCCTCGTTACTCCTGACGTCACTAGACAATTCATTGTCGAGGTTGACGCTTCAGAGGTAGGCGTGGGAGCCATTCTATCCCAGCGCTTCCAGTCTGACGATAAGGTTCATCCTTGCGCTTATTTTTCTCATCGCCTGTCGCCATCTGAGCGCAACTATGATGTGGGTAACCGTGAACTGCTCGCCATCCGCTTAGCCCTAGGCGAATGGCGACAGTGGTTGGAGGGGGCGACCGTTCCTTTTGTCGTTTGGACAGACCATAAGAACCTTGAGTACATCCGTTCTGCCAAACGACTTAATGCCCGTCAAGCTCGTTGGGCGTTGTTTTTCGCTCGTTTCGAGTTTGTGATTTCTTACCGTCCGGGTAGCAAGAACACCAAGCCTGATGCCTTATCCCGTCTGTTTAGTTCTTCTGTGGCTTCTACTGATCCCGAGGGGATTCTTCCTTATGGGCGTGTTGTCGGGTTAACAGTCTGGGGAATTGAAAGACAGGTTAAGCAAGCACTCACGCACACTGCGTCGCCGCGCGCTTGTCCTAGTAACCTCCTTTTCGTTCCTGTTTCCACTCGTCTGGCTGTTCTTCAGTGGGCTCACTCTGCCAAGTTAGCTGGTCATCCCGGTGTTCGAGGCACTCTTGCGTCTATTCGCCAGCGCTTTTGGTGGCCGACTCAGGAGCGTGACACGCGCCGTTTCGTGGCTGCTTGTTCGGACTGCGCGCAGACTAAGTCGGGTAACTCTCCTCCTGCCGGTCGTCTCAGACCGCTCCCCATCCCTTCTCGACCATGGTCTCACATTGCCTTAGACTTCATTACCGGTCTGCCTTTGTCTGCGGGGAAGACTGTGATTCTGACGGTTGTCGATAGGTTCTCTAAGGCGGCACATTTCATTCCCCTCGCTAAACTTCCTTCCGCTAAGGAGACGGCACAAATCATTATTGAGAATGTATTCAGAATTCATGGCCTCCCGTTAGACGCCGTTTCAGACAGAGGCCCGCAATTCACGTCACAGTTTTGGAGGGAGTTCTGTCGTTTGATTGGTGCGTCCGTCAGTCTCTCTTCCGGGTTTCATCCCCAGTCTAACGGTCAAGCAGAGAGGGCCAATCAGACGATTGGTCGCATACTACGCAGCCTTTCTTTCAGAAACCCTGCGTCTTGGGCAGAACAGCTCCCCTGGGCAGAATACGCTCACAATTCGCTTCCTTCGTCTGCTACCGGGTTATCTCCGTTTCAGAGTAGTCTGGGTTACCAGCCTCCTCTGTTCTCATCCCAGCTTGCCGAGTCCAGCGTTCCCTCCGCTCAAGCGTTTGTCCAACGTTGTGAGCGCACCTGGAGGAGGGTGAGGTCTGCACTTTGCCGTTACAGGGCACAGACGGTGAGAGCCGCCAATAAACGCAGGATTAAGAGTCCAAGGTATTGTTGCGGCCAGAGAGTGTGGCTTTCCACTCGCAACCTTCCTCTTACGACAGCTTCTCGTAAGTTGACTCCGCGGTTCATTGGTCCGTTCCGTGTCTCCCAGGTCGTCAATCCTGTCGCTGTGCGACTGCTTCTTCCGCGACATCTTCGTCGCGTCCATCCTGTCTTCCATGTCTCCTGTGTTAAGCCCTTTCTTCGCACCCCGTTCGTCTTCCCTCCCCCTCCCGTCCTTGTCGAGAGCGCACCTATTTACAAGGTACATAAGATCATGGACATGCGTTCTCGGGGACGGGGTCACCAATACCTAGTGGATTGGGAGGGTTACGGTCCTGAGGAGAGGAGTTGGGTTCCGTCTCGGGACGTGCTGGACCGTTCACTCATCGATGATTTCCTCCGTTGCCGCCAGGATTCCTCCTCGAGTGCGCCAGGAGGCGCTCGGTGAGTGGGGGTACTGTCATGTTTGTCATTTATTATCATGTCTTGTCCCTGTGCTCCCCATGCTATTCGTTTCCCTCTGCTGGTCTTATTTGGTTCTTTCCCTCCTTCTATCCCTCTCTCTCCCCCTCCCTCTCTCACTCTCTCGCTCTCTCTTCTCTCTATCGTTCCGTTCCTGCTCCCAGCTGTTCCTATTCCCTAATCATCATTTAGTCTTCCCACACCTGTTCCCGATCCTTTCCCCTGATTAGAGTCCCTATTTATTCCTTTGTGATCCGTTCCTGTCCCGTCGGTTCCTTGTTTTGTATTCACCATGCTGTGATTGTGTTTCGCCCTGTCCTGTCGTGTTTTTTGCCTTCATCAGATGCTGCGTGTGAGCAGGTGGCTCTATCAACTACGGCCTGCGCCTACCCGAAGCGACCTGCAGTCTGTGGCCGCTTCTCTAGTTATTCCCCTCTACAGACTAGAGGATTTTTGTTATTCCCTGTTTGGATTTAAATAAACTCTGTTTCTGTTAAGTCGCTTTTGGGTCCTCTTTCACCTGCATGACACTCTCCTTCAATCAGCAGCACAGTATTTGCATCAGTCACAATCTCCATTTCATCTTTCATCTCTCTGTCAGACCCAGACAGAACCAAAAGGTCTCTCTGACCAAAGGACATGCCAAACACATGCCTGTTATTAAACCTGCAAATTAAGGAAGAATGGAGAATACAACAAATTGACATTTTAATCAGGTCTATTCAAGCACTTCCCTTACATAAACTTTAACGATGGAGATCGGTTACTTCTTGCCACATGTCAGCAGAATTGTATCACGTGGAAAATTGCATTCAATAAAAAAAGGGTCATATAATCCCTCAACTGTGATATGAGTAACTCGGAGATGGGGGACAAATATTGATCGTTTACAACTATTAATATCCCTGTGTACACGCAGAGAGGATTGAGAGAGGAGTCCACATCATAATTCATGACTTCTCCCCTAATCCCTGTTTTACGCGCGTCAAAATTACATATATAGATGTTTTGCATGTGCCGTAATGCATGTGTCATGTAAGCGAAATTAGGCTCTGAATGATTGATAGGGCAGTTAACATTTTCTTGGGGAACACAGCTAGGTGGCATTGCTTCTATATTAAAGGTCAGGACAGGGCAGAGGATAGGGAGCCATCTCTGGAACAGGAGAATCCCACACCTCCTTACCAGGAAATGACTGAGATTTAGACTCAGATGAATCAATGCAGAGCAGGAGAAGCAGGAGAAATATGGCCCATGCAGACACATCAGGAAGAGGTGAAGTGCAGAATAATACTTTGACGTAAAAGGAACCGATTCAGGCGTGATGCATTGTGGTGTGACACCTCCTAGACACAGAGGCAGTATATCATCACACACACACTCACAGGGTATATCACAGGGTATATCCACAAGCAGAGCACACACACACACTCCAGCACTCACACACACACACTGCATTTATACATTCACAGGGTGCATCACACACACACACCACACACACACACACTCACACACACACACACACACACACACACACACACACACACACACACACACACACACACACACACACACACACACACACACACACACACACACACACACACACACACACACACACTGCATGTATACATTCACAGGGTATATCCACACGCAGAGCACACACACTCACTCACACACACACACACACACACTGCATTTATACATTCACAGGGTATATCCACACGCAGAGCACACACTCACACACACACACACACACACACACACACACACACACACACACACACACACACACACACACACACACACACACACACACACACACACACACACACACACACACACACACACACACACACACACACACATACACATCACACAGTCCTCTAGTGTGGGGCAGCAGAGATAAAAGCAGACAGAAGGATCAAATTAGATGATCTACGAAAGATATTAGTAATGACATTCATGAATATTTTATGGAATGTAGAGAATGTCATCATACAATTATATATAGGGAAATGAGGAAGGGATATAAAACAAACAGCATTAAACTTTGAACATGGCCCCCATGTCCAACAAATTGTGCCCAAGAATAAATAGGGTGGAGGGGGATAGGGAGGGAGGGCAGGAGAGCACTTTCTCACCCTGGCTGTTTCTGGGCCTGGGGAAGTGGAGGAGAAGTCCAGCACTGGCATTGCACAGCACACAGAGATACAGAGAGAGAGTGGGGACTCCCAGAAAGTCATTGCCATCAATATGTTTATCCGCAAATTGATCTGTCCCCACAGGCTGTGTTTAGTTGATTGTCTGTCGTGCATTAAACTAAAAGCCAGCAAAATGCTTTACATGCATAATGTGGGGCCCGGCATTAACATGGTGTATTTACAAGGGTTTCATATGGATGGGTGTGACTGAAGATGTGTCTGCATGCTGCTACCTTGGGACAAGATCCACTCCAAATGGAGACAGGGGACACCTGATACACCATCCTAATCACATTCACTCTGCTAACCAGTTTCCTTATATCATCTTAGTGACAGTGCATTCCACTTCTATATTCTCCCATATTCTCTATAAGCACAAAGTTCCCTAGTTGTCAGAAAGCTAGAAAGCTACAGTAGTGCAGTTTTTTTCTCTCTCTCTTTTTATATAATAGCCAGTGAACTTGTGTGTTCCATGGTGTATTTGTGTCATGACAGGTGAGGGCTATAAAAGGCCAGCTGAACGCAGCACAGATGGCCTGACAAAAATAGAAATAAAGAGATATGCTCGTTTTTATGGGGTTGGCACTTAGGAGCATGCAGATACGTGACCGGATTCAGAATCATGGGCATTTGACGCTAATTCCTAGTTCATAGTAGTGCCATTTGGATAATTTTTGTGTACAGAAATGCCTTCTTGAACATGTGAACATTCATAAGCCTTAATTACAAACTTGTATGGGATCCGTAAATATTACTAAACATATTAAATTATGAGCCTAGTTTAGTCAAGGAGGAAACACTGAGCTATGTAGGGAGAAAGGCAGGATCGATGATTGGCTGAGATAATGGAGGGGTTGGACATCACGAGAGATGAGTCCTCATTGGTCTGTCATGTCACAGGCTTCTGTCAAAATCAAATCAAATCAAAATGTATTGGTCGCGTACACAGATTTGCAGATGCTATCGAGCTCCAATAGTACAGTAATACCTAGCAATACAAAACAATACACACATAATCCAAAAACTAAAAAGACAGAAATTAAGAAATATCAGAACAAGAGCAATGTCAAAGTCTGGGATAGATAGATAGATAGATAGATAGATAGATAGATAGATAGATAGATAGATAGATAGATAGATAGATAGATAGATTTTTCGACATTTTGTTATGTTTCAGCCTTTTTCTAAAATGGATGAAATTACTATTTTCCCTCATCAGTCTACACACGATACCCCATAATGATAAAGCCAAAACAGGTTTTTAGAAATGTTTGCAAATGTATTCAAATTAAAAAACAGAAATACCTTATTTACATAAGTATTCAGACCCTTTTCTATGAGACTCGAAATTGAGCTCAGATGCATCCTACTTGATTGGAGTCCACCTGTGGTAAACTCAATTGATTGGACATGATTTGGAAAGGCACATACCTGTCTGTAACGGCGTTCGTCTGTTGAAGGAGAGTCGGACCAAAATGCAGCGTGGTGGTTACTCATGTTCTTTAATGAAGAATCGCGATACATGAAATAACTTGTAAATATACAAAAACAACAAACGGAACATGAAAACCTAGACAGCCTGTCTGGTGAACAACTACACAGAGACAGGAACAATCACCCACAAAATACACAGTGAAACCCAGGCTACCTAAATATGGTTCCCAATCAGAGACAACAAGAATCACCTGACTCTGATTGAGAACCCCCTCAGGCAGCCAAGCCTATGCAGACACACCCCTAATCAGCCACAATCCCAATGCCTACAAAAAAAACAATACGACAACACAATAAACCCATGTCACACCCTGGCCTGAACAAATAATTAAAGAAAACACAAACTACTAAGACCAAGGCGTGACACTGTCTATATAAGGTCCAACAGTTGACAGTGCTTGTCAGAGCAAAAACCAAGCCATGAGGTCGAAGAAATTGTCCATAGACATCCGAGACAGTATTATGTCGAGGCACAGATTTCTGCAGCATTGAAGGTCCCCAAGAACACAGTGGCCTCCAAATGTAAGAAGTTTGAAACCGCCAAGACTATTCCTAGAACTGGCCACCCAGGCTACACTGAGCAATCAGGGGAGAAGGGCTTTAGTCAGGTAGATCCTTCATGAAAAACTGCTCCAGAGCGCTCAGGACTTCAGACTGGGGCAAAGGTTCACCTTCCAACAGGACAACGACCCTAAGCACACAGCCAAGACAACGCAGGGGTGGCTTCGGGACAAATCTATGAATGTTCTTGAGCGGCCCAGCCAGACCACGGACTTGAACCCGATTGAACATCTCTGGAGAGACCTGAAAATAGCTGTGCAGCGACACTCCCCATTCAACCTGAGAGGATCTGTAGAGAAGAATGGGAGAAACTTCCCAAATACAGATGTGCTAAGCATGTAGCGTCATACCCAAGAAGACTCGAGGCTGTAATCACTGCCAAAGATGCTTCAACAAAGTACTGTGTAAAGGGTCTGAATACATATGTAAATGTGATATTTCAGTTTTCGATTTTTATTTTAATTGCAAAAATTCGAAAAACCTGTTTTTTGCTTGTCATTATGGGAGTATTGTGTGTAGATTGATGAGGGGGAAAAACTATTTAATACATTTTTGAATAAGGCTGTAGCGTAACAAAATATGGAAAAAGTCAAGGGCTCTGAATACTTTTCCGAATGCACTGTAGGCGAAAGGCTGAAAACTTTAATTTAACTTATTATGGCTGGGGGGCAGTATTGACTAGCTTGGATGAATAAGTTGCGCAAACTAAACGGCCTGCTCCTCAGTCTCAGTTGCTAATATATGCAAATTATTATTAGTATTGGATAGAAAAGACTCTAAAGTTTCCAAAACTGTCAAAATATTGTCTGTGAGTATAACAGAACTGATATGGCAGGCGAAACCCTGAGGAAAATCAAACCAGGAAGTGGCTTCTATTTTGTAAACTCCATGTTCCATAGTCGGCCTTTGCTCCATTTAACAGGATATCAACCAGATTTATTTTCCTATCGCTTCCTCAAGGTGTCAACAGTCTTTAGACATAGTTTCAGGCTTTTATTTTGAAAAATGAGCGAGAACGATAACATCGCGTCAATGTATGGCCGGGTGCCAGCAGTGTTTTGTATGCGTAACAGAGTTTGGGCTGCCATTGCCTTTCCTTCTCCTACTGATAAAGACAGTTGCGGTTGATATATTATCGATTATATATTTTAAAAACAACCTGAGGATTGATTATAAAAAATGTTCTACATGTTTCTGTGGACATTACGGAAACCATTTGGAATTTGTCTGCGTTGTCGTGACCGCTCTTTCTGTCTTTCTGAACATAATGCGCCAAACAAACTGAGGTATTTTGGATATAAAAATGATCTTTATGGAACAAAATAAACATTTATTGTGTAACTGGGAGTCTCGTGAGTGAAAACTTCCGAAGATCATTAAAGGTAAACAATTAATTTGATTGCTTTTCTGATTTTTGTGACCAAGCTACTTGATGCTAAGTGTACATAATGTTTTGTCGAGCGATCGATAAACTTACACAAACGCTTGGATTGCTTTCGCTGTAAAGCATATTTTCAAAATCTGACACGACAGGTGGATTAAAAGGCTAAGCTGTGTTTTCCTATATTGCACTTGTGATTTCATGAATATAAATATTTTTTGTAATAATGTTTGAATGCGGCGCTATGTAATTCAGCGGTTGTTGATGACAATTATCCCGTTAACGGGATTGTAGCCATAACAAGTTTTAAACCCTCCGGTCATACAGTAACATTTAACTTCTGAGTGATCCCTTCGCACGGCAATCCCGTTAAACCTCTCTGGGATATGTGGGACAGTAGCGTCCCACTTCGCCAACAGCCATTGAAATTGCAGGGCGCCAAATTCAAAACAACAGAAAACCCATAATTAAAATTCCTCAAACATACAAGTATTTTACACCATTTCAAAGATAAACTTGTTGTAAAACCAGCCACAATGTCTGATTTCAAAAAGGCTTTACGACAAAAGCACACCAAACGATTATGTTAAGTCAGTACCTAGTCACAGAAAAACAGCCATTTTTCCAGCCAAAGAGAGGAGTCATAAATAGCAGAAATAGAGATAGAAATAATCACTAACCTTTGATGATCTTCATCAGATTACACTCATAGGACTTCATGTCACACAATACATGTATGTTTTCTTCGATAAAGTTCATATTTTTATCCAAAAATCTCAGTTTACATATGCGCGTTATGTTCAGTAGTTCCAAAACATCCGGTGATTTTGCAGAGAGCAATTAACAGAAATACTCATAATAAACATTGATAAAAGATACAACTGTTATGCATGGAATTTTAGATCCACTTCTCCTTAATGCAACTGCTGTGTCAGATTTCAAAAAAGCTTTACGGAAAAAGCACACCATGCAATAATCTGAGTACAGCGCTCAGACAACAAAACAAGCCATACAGATATCCGCCATGTTGTGGAGTCAACAGAAGTCAGAAATAGCATTCAAATATTCACTTACCTTTGATGATCTTCAACAGAATGCACTCCCAGGAATCCCAGTTCCACAATAAATGTTTGAATTGTTCGATAAAGTCCACCATTTATGTCCAAATACCTGTTTGTGCGTTTAGTACACAATCCAAACTCCAGGCAAAAGTTCAGACGAAAAGTCATATTACACTCATATTACGCCACTCTGGCAGACCTCTGACTCATTCAGCCCTCCTTCACAGTAGAAGCAATCAACAAGGTTCTAAAGACACACAGACATCATTCAAACAGTATTATAAACTTCAGAGTGTTTTCTATCCAAATCTACTAATAATATGCATATATTAGAAACTGGGCCTGAGTAGCAGGCAGTTTACTCTGGGCACCTTATTCATCCAAGCTACTCAATACTGCCCGCCCATACCCAAAGAGGTTAACGGGATTGATTTGACAACACCCAGTGAAATAGCAGCGGGCCAAGTTCAAAAACAGAAATACTCATAAAAATAATTAATGAATTATACAAGTGTTATACATCGGTTTAAAGATTAACTTCTTGTTAATCCAGCCACAATGTCATATTTCAAAAGTGATAGGAACTGTAAGCAAGTGCCTTAGAAATCTAGATCCATATAGAAATCCCATTGAAAAGAGAGTGACCTCAAAAAAACATTTTCCTGGATGGTTTGTCCTCTGGGTTTTGCCTGCAAAATAAGTTCTGTTATACTCACTGCCATGATTTTAACAGCTTTAGAAACTTTAGAGTGTTTTCTATCCACATCTACCAATTATATGCATATCCTAGCTTCTGGGCCTGAGTAGCAGGCAGTTTACTTTGGGCACACTTTCCATCCGGACATGAAAATAGTGCCCCCTAGCCTTAAGAACTGATGTCCTTGCAACAGATACTACAGTATTTCATTTTAAAGAGGCTGCATTTTCCTATATATTTTGTGCTGATTTTGACAGTTTCACGCATAGACAGGAAAGGCGTGGAGAACATCAGGATAAAATGTTTGGGCTGTTTAGATGTCAGAGTCCTCTCTGACCTGTTCTTTACACTCAATGTAATGCCATGGATTGATGTCAAGCATGTGTGCTGCCACACACACACAACATTTCAATGTGTGAGTGGCTTCGTGTCTCTGCTACATTTGACACCAAAACCTATGGACGCCAAATGAACATCAACACCACAAAACTATGGATTTCGACTTGTGTCTCTCACTGTCAGTGAAAGTGGCCATTATGTGAGGGGAGTGCGGCGGGGGTGGTAAAACGTAGTAGGATGAGAACTGTATTCAAATGGCACCTGTTGCCAATGTGCACATGTAGGCTGGGGAATAATTACAGTGATTTGCGGGAGGAGAGGAGTGTGTGGGTAATTGCAGTGTCTTGCCAGAGAAGGGGAGAGAAGAAGAGGACAAGGTGCTGCAATCTCACCCCTCAGAGGGAGCTGCGGCCGAGCTGCCTTCGTAACGCCACATCAAAGGGCCACAGCACAGACACCCACCGTCATTAACTCTCTGTTGCCACGGCAACACGTTGCCAAGTGATAGTGCCACTGACAGAGGCCCACCGTTGGCCTTCTCTTCTTATTAACCGTGGAGAGCAGAAGCACAAACATTAGGAATGATAATCAGAGAAGCCGAATGATGTCTAGGTACCAGGCGGTATACACACTGCCTGGCAAGCCCAAGACCCCAGATATTCTTCTAATGGATCGCCTTTAATAAAAGACACTCACCTGCCTCCCCTCACTCACTTAGCTCTGCTGTTTTGCCATTACTTCAGCCCTTACAAATGATGTTATTTCGTAAACGTATGAGCCAACACCCTCGGGATGGGCAGAGCTTGATGGAGAGAACGTGTATTATTGCATCAAGCCTTAGCATAGTGTAAAGCCTCAATGATCGGTGTTAAAGTGGAACTGACAGCATTTAAACTACTTTGCAGATATGAAACAAACAGACAATCATAATCATTGTCAAAAATGTCAAATTCTCACTTTATGCAACAAAACCAACTTAATAAGAGGTTTTAAAAATGGTTTATATTTGACTCAACATTCCATGACGTACACTAAGGCATTGTTGGCAGAATAGATGGGTGCAGTTCAATGCATGATTCATATAATTCACCAATACATGTCTAGGTAGTTATCAGGTTGTAAATCACAGCTGGCCTCATACATTGTTTGCTGCCTCCATTCAGGATGCAAAAGCGGACAAATGTAACTAAGGCTGGGAATGTCAATACAATCAAACTAGCAAGGTGAATGATCACATGTCAGTCATAATGTGGCTAATATGCTAGCGTATCTATTTATGTAGTAATCTAAAAACACAGAGCCTAACATTTACTAGTGTGGCTAGATATCTAGCTAGCTGCTAGGAGGACGCCATGTCATTGGAGGAGTGGCTGAGTGACTGACTTTTCCCCCTTGTATAATTTTTAGGTGGCTGCAAAGATAGAGATACACGTGTCATTTGGTTAGCTAGCAAGTCATATGAATCACTTTGCTAGCTAGCTATGCTGAACGACGATTATCCAGTTAGTATCTCTTGCCAATTCACTTTAGCTAGCTATCTAGGTTTTATTTACTGTAGTGTCAATTAATTGTCCAAACGCACGGCCGCTTTCCCACTCTATATTGCTATAGAATTTTCACAAATGCCTTAGTGTACATAATTCCCAAACGTTCTAAGAATTTTTCTGACAAGTCCTCACTTGTCAGAAAATGTTTTTTTTTTAAACGTAATATTCTTCCTGGTGGTGCATATGAACAGATTTTTATACGATTTCATGTTGCTAAAATGCTGTCTGTTCCACTTCAAGGTTTTCATTACCCAAAATGAGTAGTTGCTTTGTCATTTGGAGCTGGCATATCCCACAATCATCCTCACCTCTGTACCATCAATCAAGCGTTTAACTGCTGATGACCAGGCCCACATTTAAAGCAGCGAGCGCCACAATGCACAGGGAAAAATCATTGTTTGTTCAGTTATTCCAAGTAGCTCCACTCATGTGGGTGGAAGGAGGAGGGGAAATGTGAGCGGGATGTGGTATTGTTTTCCTGAGCAGCACTTCATTCTCCAGTCCATAACGTGTCATCCAATGCTCTAATGTAGCTCACAGAGCGTATCTAGGGGCCCAGACAATAAACTCCATATTATACCTATATTGCACCATCCATATCCTTGAGTGTGTGAGACACACACACACACACACACACACACACACACACACACACACACACACACACACACACACACACACACACACACACACACACACACACACACACACACACACACACACACACACACACACACACACAGATGTTTGACTCAAGCTTTAAATTTCATAAGACTCTTGGTCGACTGTAAACTAGGACAATTCCAAATCCCTACACACCTTCAGGACCGTAAGGCCTACTCCTGACTGTGCTGCTGAATAGCTGGAGTGGTGCCATTACATTTCCAATCTGTGGGTGCACAGGTCACCAGTCTCTGAGCTCCGGAGAAATATCAGCCCTCCTACTCTGCTCATGACCATGAGGGCATGGGAAATAGCGACTCGGCGCGGAAAACACCACTCTTCTCCACCTGTCTGTGGGATGTGATGGGGAGGGAGGGATGCAGCGGGACCAGCGCGCCAGTCAAGCAAATGATTTGCTCAGTAAAGTAAAGCTCCAAGTGGAACAACAGCTGAAAAGCCCATCCGGGTGGGAGCCAACCAAATCTCCTGCTTGGTTTGACAGTAATGGAGCTCCATGTTCAAGGAGAGAGATATACTAATGTACTGTTACTGCAAGGGATGGAAATAAAGCCTGGAATAATTGAAAATACTCCAAGGAAATGCATACGCATGGATCATGATGATGAAATAGTGGTGAAATGGTCGAACGGAGAGCTTAAAAAAGATATATATATAATACATGTACAAACTGTTAAATGATTTATGTAATATAACTACAAATAAGTGTGAAATATAGATGGCTATACTGAAAGAGTTCACCATACAACATTTCAGAGATTGCAATATCCTTGATCTGTACCTTTAGCTGGCGCCTATGTGCATCAGTGGTAATCCGGTTTGTTTACCGAAGCTGCACCAACATCATGTACAGGGATTTCTGAAATCTTAATATCCTGCTAGAAGACTGTCAGGGTGTGGCGGGCCAAGGAGCAGCCGGAGCCCTGGTACAAATTAAACAGTGTGGCCAGAGCAGGGAGCAGGGTGAGATGAGAGGAGGCTGAGAGGAGAGGAAAGCCAGATCAATAGCTTCATGGAATTAGCCCGGCTTTGAAAACACACCTGCCAATCATATTTACTGAGGGCTTTTTGCCATGGAGCGCTGCTCAATATTTAAAGGCCGGCCACACAGTGAAGAAATCTGATTGGTGCTTTAACGCGGCAGCAGCTGTCCGAGTTAATTTACCTCTAAAGGAATAGAAATGAGAAAACGAGGCCCCCCCTCCTCCAGAGAGGGTAACGCTTTGCTTCTCACTTCTTTTTCTGTTTTTTTATTTGTCATTTTTTTAAATTTTGTAGCCAGCGGATAGGTTTATGCAGAATTAAAAATGCAATTTAAACCATTGAGTACTGGTGTAAAACACAATTTATTCATGAAGGGTTGCGGCCAACTCTAAAGCCATTTCTTCGTGGCATTCTACCAAACAAGTTTCAACCTGAAACAGCCAAATAGGCACTTAGCCTTCAATACTTATCTCAACGGTATTGTTCTGTCTGTAACGAGATACAGAGAATTCCTACAAACTACAGGCCTATAATGGGCTGCCAATGCCTTACTGCAGTACCAGAGATACACTCAACTTCCCTGATCCTGTCCAGAAACAACCTTTAGTCATATCCTTCAGCCACGGGTAGATATGAAAGAATTTGATATAGGTACAAGCAACGAGCAAAAGTTGCTCCACCACAATATTGTAGTTGCTCTATCAGGAAATGTTCTTTACAAGCCTTATACCTCATCAGTCCTCAAATCTCCAAAAGTGTTGTAGTGGGTAAGGCCTAGGGGTTCATTTTGGACAAGGCTATGGTGGGTCCAGTCAATGACAGGCCCTAGTCAGTAAGCCCACCACAGTGTTTAATCCATGCAGAACCCAACACCCCCTACTGTGACCAGCTTGATATGCGTCTCCTCTGTGGGTGAAGGGCACTGCCTTTAGACCCACTAACACGCGATGACAAGGGCCTAACAAGGGGAGTTAACTAGCTCCTGAGCCCCGGTCGTATGGAGCCAGGCCAGAGCCCTGCCACCCGACCCCTCTCTGCCCCAGCTGACTGGAGGTGCCGGGCTAGCCAGGTGGGAACGGCACACACAATGAGCCAAGCTAACCATGAGGATGGCATGCACCGTGCGATTAAGGACACGGCACAGATGCCCACCTGCTCCTCTTGAACCTAGCTGTGCCTGGGGTGCCCTAATATGCTGTTTCCATCTGTTTCCTAGAAAGTGAAGGGCAGAGATGTCCAAATGCACAGACATTTCCCTGTCTAAGCCCATCCCACCGCCCCATCCTCCTTCTGCCCCATTACGTCCCTCCGCTCCCAGAGAAAATTGATGGAATAACACAATGTCACCCTCTTCCCTGAGTCCTCACATCGACTTAGCAGATCCCCGACTTTCAGCTGACAAACTACCATTGGACATGAGCACAATGAAAGAATGAGTGGCGCGAAAAGATGACAAAGCTTCTCAGCATGTCTCCTTTGATTTTCCTCAATCTTTCTCATTATCAAAGACAGGGCTGTCTGGAAATGCTTGTATTTGCACACAACATAAATGGCACACAGGAAAAGGGCTGGGCATCAGCAGAATGAGTAATGTTTACACATGGTATGATACATAGATAAATCAAATCCATTTGCTTTTGTCACGCTTCGTAGACAACAGGTGTAGACTAATAGTCAAATTATTACTTACGGGTCCATTTCCAACAATGCAGAGTTAATGATAAGATACGCAATTAAATTAAAAATAGAAATAGTGACACGAGGAATAAGTACACAGTGAATAACGAATACAAATAACGAGTAAAAATAACATGGCTATAGACAGGGAGTAGAAAATAACATGGCTTTATACAGGGAGTAGAAAATAACATGGCTATATACAGGGAGTAGAAAACAACATGGCTTTATACAGGGAGTAGAAAATAACATGGCTATATACAGGGAGTAGAAAATATCATGGCTATATACAGGAAGTAGAAAACAACATGGCTTTATACAGGGAGTAGAAAACAACATGGCTTTATACAGGGAGTAGAAAATAACATGGCTTTATACAGGGAGTAGAAAATAACATGGCTATAGACAGGAAGTAGAAAATAACATGGCTATAGACAGGGAGTAGAAAATAACATGGCTATAGACAGGAAGTAGAAAATAACATGGCTATATACAGGGAGTAGAAAATAACATGGCTATATACAGGAAGTAGAAAATAACATGGCTATATACAGGGAGTAGAAAATAACATGGCTATCTATATACAGGGAGTAGAAAATAACATGGCTATCTATAGACAGGAAGTAGAAAACAACATGGCTATATACAGGGAGTAGAAAATAACATGGCTATCTATATACAGGGAGTAGAAAATAACATTGCTATCTATAGACAGGAAGTAGAAAACAACATGGCTATATACAGGGAGTAGAAAATAACATGGCTATCTATAGACAGGGAGTATAAAATAACATGGCTAAAGACAGGAAGTAGAAAATAACATGGCTATAGACTAGACAGGGAGTAGAAAATAACATGGCTATAGACAGGAAGTAGAAAATAACATGGCTATCTATATACAGGGAGTAGAAAATAACATGGCTATAGACAGGAAGTAGAAAATAACATGGCTATCTATATACAGGGAGTAGAAAATAACATGGCTATATACAGGGAGTAGAAAATAACATGGCTATATACAGGGAGTAGATAATAACATGGCTATATACAGGGAGTAGATAATAACATGGCTATATACAGGGAGTAGAAAATAACATGGCTATCTAAATACAGGGAGTAGAAAATAACATGGCTATATACAGGGAGTAGATAATAACATGGCTATATACAGGGAGTAGATAATAACATGGCTATATACAGGGAGTAGAAAATAACATGGCTATATACAGGGAGTAGATAATAACATGGCTATATACAGGGAGTAGATAATAACATGGCTATATACAGGGAGTAGATAATAACATGGCTATATACAGGGAGAACCAGTACTAAGTCGATGTGCAGGGGTACGGGGTAATTGAGGTAGCTATGTACTGTACATTTAGGTAGGGATCAGTGACTTGGCAACAGGATAGAGTGTGTGTGTGTGTGTGTGTGTGTGTGTGTGTGTGTGTGTGTGTGTGTGTGTGTGTGTGTGTGTGTGTGTGTGTGTGTGTGTGTGTGTGTGTGTGTGTGTGTGTGTGTGTGTGTGTGTGTGTGTGTGTGTGTGTGTGTGTGTGTGTGTGTGTGTGTGTGTGTGTTGGGGTGTCAGTGTAAGTATCTGTGAGTGTGTGGGTAGAGTCCAGTGAGTCAGTGCAAGAGAGTTAGTGCAAAAAAGGGCCAATACAGGTAGTCCTGGTAGCCATTTGATTAGCTTCTTAGCAGTCTTGTTTAGAAGTCTTATGGTACATACATGGTACATACATATATACTGAACAAAAATGTAAACACAACATGCAAAGTGCTGTTCCCATGTTTTATGAGCTTACATTTTCCAAATGCACAAAAAGCGTATTTCTATCAAATGTTGTGCACAAATTTGTTAACATCCATGTTAGTGAGCATTTTATCCTTTGTCAAGATAATTCATCCACCTGACAGGTGTGGCACATCAAGAAGCTGATTAAACAGTATGATCATTGCACCTTGTGCACCTAAAAGGCCAATCTAAAATGTATCGTTTTGTCACGCAACACAATGCCACAGATGTCTCAAGTTTTGAGGGAGTGTATAAATGGCATGCTGACTGCAGGAATGACCACCAGAGCTGTTTCCAGAGAATTTAATGTTAATTTCTCTACCATAAGCCGACTCCGACATCGTAAAAAAAAATGGCAGTACATCTAACCAGCCTCAATACCGCAGACCACATGTAACCACGCCAGCCTAGGGCCTCCACATCCAGCTTCTTCACTTGCGGGATCTTCAGAGGGGTGAGGTGGTTGCTGAGGAGTATTTCTGCCTGTAATAAAGCCCTTTTGTGTGGAAAAACTCATTCTGATTGGCTGGACCTAGCTCCCCAGTGAGTGGGCCTATGCCATCCCGGGCCCACCCATGGCTGCTTCCCTGCCCAGTATTGTGAAATCCATAGATTAGGGCCTAACAAATGTATTTAAATTGACTGATTTCCTTATATGAACTGTAACTCAGTCAAATCTTTTAAATGATTGCATGTTGCGTATATATTTTTCTTCAGTATACATATGGTACATACAGTACATATATTTAAGCCCGTGTCCATCAAACAAACGGCAGTGGGATTTTGCTCTGCTGTGCTAAATGATTATTATCAGCACAAAGACTCTTTATTCTAATTGCCTTGTAAATAAACTTGCTTGTCATTACTTTTCAAGCCAATTACATGGTGCCTAATGGCAGCGCTTAATTAGCACACCCTTTACTGGAAAGAGACAGAGGAAAGAAAAGGAATGAATGGATGGAAGAAAAGAGAAAATGTTGGTGGGGGGGACAGGGAAGGGAGCGCATTCTCTGTCTAATTACACAGTCGTCAAGGTTCACAATGGCCACGGTCGCCCCACTCTGTCCCCTCTGTGGCTGTTGAGGGGGCCTTGACAATGGACCACTCAGCGGGGGTGACTCGGACCCCTAATAGCACTTCAGCATCCACGGCCTTCGCAGCTGGAGGACAGGAAACAGCAGAACACTCCTATACCTTTCTACTAACACCCCCACTCAGTCACTCACTTTCAGACAAACACGGCTACTGCTGGCATTTATTTGTTCACAACCATTCAACAATGAAAGGGTATTTATTTATTTTTCCTATATATTTCTGTCTCTGTGTATTTGTGCTACAATCACACCCTTCTGTTGTCCCTCTATCTCCCCTGTTGTCCACTGCCTGTCCTTAAAGAACGATAAAAAGTAGTATAGTTTGACAAAAATAAATAAACGTGACCCTGTCTCAGTCATTGTTCTCGTGGCTGTGGTTCTCATAAGGATCAAAAGTAAATGTGATGCAGAAGATTGCAGCAAGTAGCGAAAGAGCCAGTCTAGTATTTGCACGTATCATTCCTCTAGCACCTTTAATTATCTACAGTCAATACAGGGGCATTATAAAGCCACCAAAAAGCTCAGACCATTACCATCACCCAAGTGGCGGGCTGTATAAAATTAGAGCTCTTTTTATGCCCCGGCTATAGTGGAGACGCTAAGGAACATGTGAAAGCCGTTAAAGGGGAAGGCAAAAACACTGCAACTATCTCCAAGCTGGCATGGTTCCTCGGCTATTACAGGCCGTTACAGGGTGGAATGTCCCTTCAGCGGCTGCTGTGGCGGTGGCGTTATCGGCCAGGACCCGTCTGACGTGCTGGGTTTGTGATTACAGCCATGTTAAGGGCTGAGAGAGAGAAAGATCTGTAAGCCGAGAGATTACAGACCGGTCATTTACAGAAAAGGAGGGAGGGTGCAGGGGATTGAGGGGGAAGGGGCAAGGGGTGGTTGGGGTGACGGTGGGTTTAATATAAGAAACCTGCCAGCATAATCGCATTTCCCTTATCCTAGCCTGCATCAGCCTCAATGTGAAAAAAGTTTTAGTCTTATCTGCTGCCATTCTCCCGCTATCCGGCCCAATCAAATTTGCTTCGGCTAGTGGGATTGGCAGGGAAGGGAGGAATACAGGACTGATAAGGAAAAAAAATGTAGTTTTTATTTTATGTATTATTTTTTTAAATGATCGACTTGCTTGGCACGCTTATGTCCCTGGCATCAGGGCTGTCATGCAGTGGAGGCAGGGGAGTAGGCAGGCAAGCAAGCAGGCTGGATGGTCAGGGCCAGGGTGGGCTGGGCTGGTGGGAAGGGCCAGGGAGGGCTGGGCTGGATAGTCAGGGCCAGGGAGGGCTGAATAGTCAAGGCCAGGGAGGGCTGGGCTGGATGGTTAGGGCCAGGGAGGGCTGGTGGGAAGGGATAGTGTGTCTTCCAAGATGGCGTAGCAGTGGGATGTTTTGATTGTCTTGTCCCGTCCCTTGTATATATCGTTTCTTTATTCGTATGTATTTAGAAAATATTTTTTATATTTTTATCCCATTTTCCAATCTACGGACTGAACATACTCTCCTGCAACCTGCCTCACCCAATGTGGTACGGATCTGCTATTTTTATACTTTAGAACAGTAACCCCCTTCAGGAGTTAGCCAGCTAACTAGCTAGTAGCTAGTAGTCAGTTAGCCACTGCTAGTGGTCATCACCGTTAACTTGGACATCTGGAGGTAGGATGTTAGCAGTTAGCTAGCTGCTATCCGAGTGGCTAATCCTGGCTAAAGTCTCTGTCCCGAAGCAAGCACCAGTTAGCCTGTAGCTAGCCTCGAATCTAGGCCCATCTCCCGGCTAGCTGAAGAGATCTGTCAAGCCATTCCTGGGCTTCAATTACCTCTTTTGCCAATTGGCCTGGATACTTATCTACCGACACGGAGCCCCGCCGATCCATCACGACTGGTCTACCAACGTAACCATCCGAGGGGCTTTCTGTCCTGAAGCAAGCACCAGTTATCCTGGAGCTAGCCAAAAGCTAGGCCCATCTTCCCTCCACACACGCGGTGACTGCACCTGGCTTAAATGGTGCTTCTAGAGACAAAAACTCTCTCATCGTCACTCAATGCCTAGGCTTACCTGCACTGTACTCACATCCTACCATACCCATGTCTGTACATTATGCCTTGAATCTATTCTTCCGTGCCCAGAAACCTGCCCCCTTTACTCTCTGTTCCCATGCGCAATAGACGATCAGTTCTTATAGCCTTTAGCCGTACTCTTATCCTAATCCTCCTCTGTTCCTCTGGTGATGTAGAGGTTAACCCTGGCCCTGCAGCCCCCAGCATCACTCCCATTCCCCAGGCGCTCTCATTTGTTGACATCTGTAACCGTAAAAGCATTGGTTTCAAGCATGTTAGCATTTGAAGCCTCCTCCCTAAGTTTGTTTTATTCACTGCTTTAGCACACTCCGCCAACCCGGATGTCCTAGCCATGTCTGAATGCTGTGTCTGTGCCCGAAAAATTTGAGCTTCTACTTTAAAAATCCACCTTTCCAGAAACAAGTCTCTCACCGTTGCCGTTTGTTATAGACCCCCTTCAGCCCACAGCTGTGCCCTGGTCACCATATATGAAATAGTTGCCCCCCATCTATCTTCAGAGTTCGTACTGTTAGGTGACCTAAACTGGGACATGCTTAACACCAAGGTCATCCTACAATCTAAGCTAGATGCCCTCAATTTCACACAAATTATCAAGGAACCGACCAGGTACAACCCTAAATCCGTAACCATGGGCACCCTCATAGATATCATCCTTACTAACTTGCCCTCTAAATACACCTCTGCTGTCTTCAACCAGGATCTCAGCGATCACTGCCTCATTGCCTGCGTGCGTAATGGGTCCGCAGTCAAATGAACACCCATCATCACTGTCAAGCGCTCCCTAAAACACTTCAGTGAGCAGACCTTTCTAATCAACCTGGCCAAGTTTCCTGGAAGGATATTGACCTCATCCCGTCAGTTGAGGATGCCTGGTTGCTCTCCATCTTAAATAAGCATGCCCCATTCAAAAAATGTTAAAATAAAAACAGATATAGCCCTTTGTTCACCCCAGACTTGACTGCCCTTGACCAGCACAAAAACATCCTGTGGCGTTCTGCATTAGCATCGAATAGCCTCCGCGATATGCAACTCTTCAGGGAAGTCAGGAACCATTATACTCAGTTAGTTAGGAAAGCTAAGGCTAGCTTTTTCAAGCAGAAATGTGCTTCCTGTAGCACTAATTGCAAAAGGTTTTGGAGAATAAGAGCACCTCCTCCCAGCTGCCAAATGCATTGAGGATAGGAAAAACTGTCACCACCGATAAATCTATGATAATCAATAATTTCAGTAAGCATTTTTCCACGGCTGGCCATGCTTTGCACCTGACTACCCCTATACAGAAGGGCCATTCTGTATACATCTGGCCCTTCTTTGGACACTGTGCTAACAAACCTCCAAACGAGCTTCAAAGCCATACACCACTCCTTCCGTGGCCTCCAACTGCTTTTAAATGCTAGTAAAACTAAGTGCATGCTCTTCAACCAATTACTGCCTGCAACCTCCCACCTCTATGCTCTCGTTGGCTGGCCCTCACTACATATCCGGCGCCAAACCCACAGGCTCCAGGTTATCTATAAATCTTTGCTAGGTAAAGCCCTGCCTTATCTCAGCTCACTGGTCACCATAGCAACACCCACCCGTAGCACGTGCTCCAGCAGGTATATTGCACTGGTCATCCCCAAAGCCAACACTTCCTTTGGCCGCCTCTCCTTCCAGTTTTCTGCTGCCAATGACTGGAACGAATTGCAAAATCTCTGAAGCTGGTGTCCCCCTCTCTAACTTTAAACATCAGCTGTTAGAGCAGCTTACCGATCACTGTACCTGTACACAGCCAATCTTCTGTCATTATGAAGTGCTTTGAGAGACTAGTCAAGGACCATATCACCTCCACCCTACCTGACACCCTAGACCCACTCCAATTTGCTTACCGCCCAAATAGGTCCACAGACGATGCAATCTCAACCACACTGCACACTGCCCTAACCCACCTGGACAAGAGGAATACCTATGTGAGAATGCTGTTCATCGACTACAGCTCGGCATTCAACACCATAGTACCCTCCAAGCTCGTCATCAAGCTCGAGACCCTGGGTCTCGACCCCGCCCTGTGCAACTGGGTACTGGACTTCCTGACGGGCCGCCCCCAGGTGGTGAGGGTAGGCAACAACATCTCCTCCCCGCTGATCCTCAACACGGGGGCCCCACAAGGGTGCGTTCTGAGCCCTCTCCTGTACTCCCTGTTCACCCACGACTGCGTGGCCACGCACGCCTCCAACTCAATCATTAAGTTTGCGGACGACATAACAGTGGTAGGCTTGATTACCAACAACGACGAGACGGCCTACAGGGAGGAGGTGAGGGCCCTCGGAGTGTGGTGTCAGGAAAATAACCTCACACTCAACGTCAACAAAACTAAGGAGATGATTGTGGACTTCAGGAAACAGCAGAGGGAACACCCCCCTATCCACATCGATGGAACAGTAGTGGAGAGGGTAGCTAGTTTTAAGTTCCTCGGCATACACATCACAGACAAACTGAATTGGTCCACTCACACTGACAGCGTCGTGAAGAAGGCGCAGCAGCGCCTATTCAACCTCAGGAGGCTGAAGAAATTCGGCTTGTCACCAAAAGCACTCACAAACTTCTACAGATGCACAATCGAGAGCATCCTGGCGGGCTGTATCACCGCCTGGTACGGCAACTGCTCCGCCCTCAACCGTAAGGCTCTCCAGAGGGTAGTGAGGACTGCACAACGCATCACCGGGGGCAAACTACCTGCCCTCCAGGACACCTACACCACCCGTTGTTACAGGAAGGCCATAAAGATCATCAAGGACATCAACCACCCGAACCACTGCCTGTTCACCCCGCTATCATCCAGAAGGCGAGGTCAGTACAGGTGCATCAAAGCTGGGACCGAGAGACTGAAAAACAGCTTCTATCTCAAGGCCATCAGACTGTTAAACAGCCACCACTAACATTGAGTGGCTGCTGCCAACACACTGTCATTGACACTGACCCAACTCCAGCCATTTTAATAATGGGAATTGATGGGAAATTATGTAAATATATCACTAGCCACTTTAAACAATGCTACCTTATATAATGTTACTTACCCTACATTATTCATCTCATATGCATATGTATATACTGTACTCTACATCATCGACTGCATCCTTATGTAACACATGTATCGCTAGCCACTTTAACTATGCCACTTTGTTTACTTTGTCTACACACTCATCTCATATGTATATACTGTACTCAATACCATCTACTGTATGCTGCTCTGTACCATCACTCATTCATATATCCTTATGTACATGTTCCTTATCCCCTTACACTGTGTATAAGACAGTAGTTTTGGAATTGTTAGTTAGATTACTTGTTGGTTATCACTGCATTGTCGGAACTAGAAGCACAAGCATTTCGCTACACTCGCATTAACATCTGCTAACCATGTGTATGTGACAAATAAAATTTGATTTGATTTGATTTGATCTGTACATAGCCCACCCAACTACCTCATACTTACCCTCTTGCTCTTTTGCACCCCAGTAGCTCTACTTTCACATCATCATCTGCACATATATCACTCCAGTATTAATGCTAAATTGTATTTATTTTTGCCTCTTATGGCCTATTTATTGCCTTACCTCCCTACTCCTCTACATTTGCACACACTGTACATAGATCTTTCTATTTTCCATTTATTTTTGTGTTATTGACTGTACGTTTGTTTATGTGTAACTTTGTGTTGTTGATTTTGTCGCACTGCTATGCTTTATCTTGGCCAGGTCGCAGTTGTAAATGAGAACTTGTTCTCAACTGGCCTACCTGGTTAAATAAAGGTGAAATTAAAAATAAAATAAGTAAAAATAGCAGTGTGAAGCAGCTGGAGGTGGAAGGAGGCTGAGCTTCACTAAATCACAATTATGCTTTTCTCTCTCGCTTTCCATATCTAACGTACCTCACTACTATTGTGTAATGGGAGCCAGTCTGGAGGCTTTCATCTTTGGAGTGGAGTACATCTATGTCCCAAGAAATAAGCTGTCACCGCCATCACTCAAAAAGTCCCTTGACATTTACCTAGTATTTGTCATTCACATCTGACAAGAATAGGTTTGAAAAGCACATATGGTACATGGTCATGCAAATAGTGTGTATCTCATCTGGTATATAACAAATGTATGTACTTCTGTGCATGTGAGACAGAGTGTGTATGTGTATGTGTGTGTGCACAAAGGGGTGAGGTTTTATGTCCTCTCTTTGTGTGTGTCACTCTCCTACTCTGCAAACACAGTAAACAATCCCCTTCTCATTGCATGGTTAAATAATTCCTTTGAAAATAAAATTAAAATCCCTTTGAAAGGAAAATGTAATAAGCACACATTGATAAAGCCTCGACTTATGGAAAGAGCTTTGGGGCATGGAGATATGGACTTGCATTTTAAAGTTATATTTATATAAAGAACAGATGAAAAAAAACATCTGCGTTGGCCTTGACAACAGACGCTTCTCAACTCCATGTAAAGTGCTATAATATGTGTATGCATATTGCATAAACAAGATCGGAATCATTTAATATCTCACCATATTGGAACCCATATGAATATGTTTTAAATAAACATTATATATAACAACGATAGCTCATATCTCTGTAAACACACACATATTTGTTTTTAATGCAATATAAAGGAGTGTAACGTTGATGTATATGTTGATTCAAATGATTAAGCTCAATTTCTCCTCTCTTTCTGCATACCAGTTCATTCACTATAAACCACAGAAAATCATGTGGGAGGCAGTAATACACTTGTATGCATCTTGTATGAAAAAATATACCATTAATGCACTGGTATTCAAACCTTTTCAGCGGGGACCCCATTTATTCTCCCAAAATTTCTGGGGACGCCATTTTTATTGCGACCTCAGTACATTTAGATGTTTACATCAACAAATAACCTTTCATACATTGCATCTCTTATCAAAATGAAAATAAATACATTTACCCCATAAATACTCAATTTCTATGTTGTCCCATACATTAATCTATGCTCTTAATTTTTTGTATCTAATTTGTTATTTCTAAACAACAATTTCATTTAGGCAATCACACTGCAGGTTCCCCGCGACCCCTACCGACTTTAAATCACACTGAAGGTTCCCCGCGACCCCTACCGACTTTAAATACCACTGAAGGTTCCCCGCGACCCCTACCAACTTTAAATACCACTGCAGGTTCCCCGCGACCCCTACCGACTTTAAATACCACTGAAGGTTCCCCGCGACCCCTACCGACTTTAAATCACACTGCAGGTTCCCCGCGACCCCTACCGACTTTAAATCACACTGCAGGTTCCCCGCGACCCCTACCGACTTTCAATACCACTGCATTACTGTAAGTGAAATAAAATCATGCCGCAATAATATAACATTTTCCTTGACCTGTAACCTGCACAAACTACACTCATTCCTTCTCTTTACTCAGTAGTAGACATGCAGTATTGTTAGGTTATTTGCCTCGCCAAATTTAAAAGGGAAACAATGCATTGTGCAAAGGAGAGCAATTAGACAGAGTATTTACCTTTTTCACTTCCTTAAACACTGAATGGGGTGATTTGCAAGTTGATGCACAAATCTGTCTTGGAGCAGCACGATAGGGCATGTTACTTTCTCAACAAAATGTTGGAGGCCAAATATGTCGTGTGATGAATTCCAATGGGTTGAGAGATGAGCATGAAGCCTGCAGATTGTCTATATTTGGGCATAAGAACATTAAATAATGCAATCACGTTATGCAGTTGCACTTCAAAGTATTTACTGCAGCGCGCCCTGGGGTGAGGATTTAAATTCAGAATAAACACTTCTATGGATGAGGCAGGTTTTATCTAATCTACCAGAGATGAACATCCGAATTCTCTGTTAGATCCAAGTGAAGGTTAACATAGCCCCGTAGGGCATCAACCTCTATGACAAAAAGCATGAGAGAGAGAGAGAGAGAGAGAACAGGAAAGAGGGAAAGAGAGAGAGAGATATGGGGGAGAGGGAGTGAGATATGGGGGAGAAATTGAAGGAGAGACAGGGACAGAGTGAAAGAGGAACATGGAGAAATTACGAGAGGCAGTGGGAGGGGAGCAAAGGAGAGAGAGAGATACAGGGAAAGAAAAGCAGAGAGAGAAATCGAAAGAGCAAGTAAGAGGAGACAAGGCTGAGGGACATCAATAGAAAATGTTACCATGGCAACAGGTTATTTAAGAACTTCATTGTCATATTGTTTTTCCTTTTATTTTAACTCATCGAATGCCGACTAGATGTAGCCTGCTGCCTGCAGCGTGCATTTGTATTATGGCTGTGCTTTTATTTTATAATGTCTGAATCTAGGAGTGGCAAACTTTTCACATTAACGATGTGTCAGGGCATTATGTCGACCTGTTGTTCCTAAATGAGATGGGCCAAATCACAGGAGTGAATGGATTAAGCGAACAACGTTGAATCAGCGAAAATGGCACTCACCTGCTGATTTTGGGGAAAAACTATGTATGCAATCATCATATTTCAATCATTTATAGGCGATGGGCACACACAAAACCACTCTCTCGCTCTTTGTCAAACACACACACACATGTGCACACCCACTCACATACCACACACACACTCACACACACCAGTGGAGGCTCCTTCTTCTCAGAGGAGGATGATCCTATTCAGCGAATTTCAAAATAAAATATTTAAAAAAAATAATGAATGAAACAATATACAGTACCAGTCAAAAGTTTGAACACACCTACTCATTCCATGGTTTTTGTTAATTTTAATATTTCCTATGTTGTAGAATAATAGTGAAGACATCAAAACTATGAAATAACACATGGAACCAAAAAAGTGTTAAACAAATCAAAATATATTTTAGATTTTAGATTCTTCAAAGTAGCCACCCTCTGCCTTGATGACAGCTTTGCACACTCTTGGCATTCTCTCAACCAGCTTCATGAGGTAGTCACCTGGAATGCATTTCAATTAACAAGAGTGCCTTGTTAAAAGTTCATTTGTGGAATTTCTTTCCTTCTTAATGAGTTTGAGCCAATCAGTTGTGTTGTGACAAGGTAGGGGTGGAATACAGAAGATAGCCCTATTTGGTAAAAGACCAAGTACATATTATGGCAAGAACAGCTCAAATAAGCAAAGAGAAACGACAGTCAATCATTACTTTAAGACATGAAAGTCAGTCAATCCTGACAGTCACAAAAACCATCAAGCACAATGATGAAACTGGCTCGCATAAGGATCGCCACAGGAAAGGAAAACCCAGAGTTACCTCAGCTGCAGAGATAAATTCATTAGAGTTACCAGCCTCAGATTGCAGCCCAAATAAATGCTTCACAGAGTTCAAGTAACAGACACATCTCAACATCAACTGTTCAGAAGAGACTGTGTGAATCAGGCCTTCATGGTCGAATAGCTTCAAAGAAACCACTACTAAAGGACACCAATAAGAAGAAGAGACTTGCTTAGGCCAAGAAACAAGAGCAATCTGCCCTTAGGTCTGATTAATCAAAATGTGAGATTTTTGGTTCCCAACCGGCGTGTCTTTGTGAGATTCAGAGTAGGTGAACAGATGATCTCCGCATGTGTGGTTCCCGACGTGAAACATGGAGGAGGAGGTGTGATGATGTGGGGGTGCATTTAGATGTTAGATTTCAAGGCACACTTAACCAGCATGGCTACCACAATATTCTGCAGTGATACGCCATCCCATCTGGTTTGCACTTAGTGGGACTATCATTTGTTTTTCAATAGACAATGACCCAACACACCTCCAGGGCTATTTGACCAATAAGGAGAATGATGGAGTGTTGCTTCAGATGACCTGGCCTCCACAATCACCCAACCTCAACCTAATTCAGATGGTTTAGGATGAGTTGGACTGCAGAGTGAAGAAAACGCAGCCAAAAAGTGCTCAGCTGTAAGGGTTCTTGTCCTCCTCTTCTGAGGAGGAGTAGCGAGAAGGATCGGAGGAACAATGCGCAGCGTGGTAAGTGTTCATAATGTTTTTTAATAAAGACAATAGAACACTCGAACAAAACAACAAACGATGATGTGAATATACAAAACTGAAAACAGTACCATGTGGAAAACAAACACCCACAACCCAAAAGTTAAACCCTGGCTACCTAAGTGTGATTCTCAATCAGGGACAACAATTGACAGCTGCCTCTGATTGAGAACCATACTAGGCTGAACTCAAAAACCAACATAGAAAAACCAACATAGACTGCCCACCCAACTCACGCCCTGACCATACTAAAACAAAGCTTTAATAACAGAACTAAGGTCAGAATGTGACATCAGCATATGTGAGAACTCCTTCAAGACTGTTGGAAAAGCATTCCAGGTGACGCTGGTTGTGAGTGTGCAAAGCTGTCATCAAGGCAAAGGGTGGCTACTTTGAAATCTTTAAAATCTAAAATATATTTTGATTTCTTTAACACGTTTTTGGTTACTACATGATTCCATGTGTTATTTCATAGTTTTGATTTTCTCACTACTATTCTACAATGTAGAAAATAGTAAGTATAAAGAAAAATCCTTGAAAGAGTAGGTGTGTCCAAACATTTGACTAGTACTGTATATACACAAAATAACTGATTAAAACACACTGCTTTGGAATAAAGGTCTACAGTAGTCTCAACAGTACCCTCTAGGATAGCACCATGATGTAGCTGGAGGACAGCTATTTTCCATCCTCCTCTGGCAACATTGACATCAATTCAAAACCTAGGAGGCTCGTGCACCTCACACCCTTCCATAGACCTACATGGCAATTATGAGGATGTCCTCCAACCAACCAATTTGCAGTATGAACTAACATGTTGACCATCCAATCAAAGGATCAGAGAATGAACCTAGTACTACATATACAGTATGTGATTTAGAAGCCTAGGAAGTTGGTGACATTGTTGGATAGATTGAGAGATTGAGATAGTGAGTAGTGAGTGATATTTGATCATTTTTAGGATATTATTACATTTTAATTATTTTCTTAAAACTACAGGAGACAAAGGACGTAGATTCTATATAGTTTTATTGGTTTTAGAACATACTTTTTGTGGATTTAGTGCAATTTATTTCAATTTGCCTTGCTAACGTTAGTCGCAAGTAGCTATCCAGCTAGCTACCAACCATAGTGAGGTTTTCTCTGTCAGAAGTGCTAGCTAACTTTAACGCAATGTAGAGGATTTTTTGTTGAAGAACACATTTCATTGCCCACATCATATTCAAGCTTCTGGCAAAAAGCTGCATCAAATATATAATGACGAAGGTCTGCGTATTCAAACTGTGGAACACAAGAAGAAGGTAAGAAGAAACAGGCATGTTCTCAAGCCACTTATCGACACTACTGCATTTTTGGGCATGGAAGAGTAGGTTTTTAGGGGGCACGATGAGAGGAAAAGTTCTGCTTACAAGGGCAACTATAAGGAGCTTGCAGAGGTAATTGAACGTTACGTTACGAGACTTTATTTGCTAAGCATATTGAGATTTCTACTGTCTTCTCTGGGATGTCGAAATCAATTCAGAATGATGATAGCTTCCATCGTATCATCCATTAAAAGTAAGATTAAAAGAGAGGTTGACGCAGCACATTTTTTCACATGGTAAATGGATAAAACCACAGACATCAGATGTCGGTCGCAATTGTCAATTACCGTCAGGTATGTGGATGATCAGGGCTTTATTCAGGAACATTTCTTGGGATACTTTGATGTTTCAAGTGGGCGAGATTTCGCAGTCTTTGTTTGACTTTGTGAATTCTGAGATGTCTTAGTTTAACTACATGGAGAAACTTGTTGCCCAAACCTATGATGGTGCTGAAGTAATGGAATGTATCTCATTTTTGTATTTACAGCTGAGTCCCCTCCTGTTCAAATCAAATCAAAGTGTATTCGTTGCATACACAGATTCACAGCTGCAGCTGAAACCTTGTGTTTCTAGCTCCAAGAGCGTAGTGAAACCTAGCAATACAAAACAATACACACAGAATCCAAAAATAAAACAATTAAGAAATGAAGAAATATCAAACGAGCAATGTCAGACACTGAGTGACTGAGTGTACAAAACATTGATTAAGAGGTGATGACCACTCCAGTCCACTACCAGTGTCAACTCTCTCTTGACATAAACTGAGGCCATGTGTCATGTGGCCTCTCATCCACTGTACATTGAATGTTACCTCTCCCTAGCAATGTAAAGTCATTCACATACACAAATACAGTCACATTATTACACAACAATGTGATTTTACTCCTTGCTTGGACTAACTAATTCTAAGCTCTTCATGCTGACTGTAGAAATGTCCACGAGAGCTGTTGCCAGATACGTAGTTCAATGTTCATTTCTCAACCATAAGCTGCCTCCAACATCTTTTTAGAGAATTTGACAGTATGTTCAACCGGCCTCACAACCGCAGACATGCTCAGTACCTCCACATCCGGCTTCTTCACCTGTGGGAATCTGTGGGGGGGGGTCTGGGTCCCCAGTGGGTGGGCCTGGCTGCCAAGTCGGTGGGCTTATGTCCTCCCAGGCCCACCAATGGCTCCACCCCTACCCAGTCATGTGAAATCCGTAGATAGGATGTAATGAATATACTTCAATTATATTAATTATATTCCTTATATGAAACTCTAGTAAAAACTTTCAAATTGTTGCATGTTGCATTTATATTTTTGTTCAGTATATAACAACTCACAATAAGGATTGTAATCTCAATCACAAAACCTCCATTGTATACTCTCAAACTTTCCTATTCTGAATCTCTATGTCTGATCCTCTTATGCATATGGTACACCTCTCCTCACAGGGAATAAATAACAGGGAAGGTACAGTTGATACTCTAATCACCCTGGATATATGCAATACATTTTTCAGCTGGCGAGAAGCTGCCATCTTCCAGGAGACCAGATGACGTCATTACAGCACTAAGGCTGAGTGATCACAACGTGCAGACTGAGGGAAACAATGGCTGATATTTCTATAAATTAAATTAAATGAAATTGTATTTGTCACATGCGCCAAATACAACCAGCGTAGACCTTCCAATGAAATGCTTACTTACAAGCCCTTAACCAACAATGCAGTTCAAGAAAGAGCTAAGAAAATATTTATTAAATAAACTCTTGACCCGCTCCAATTCAGCTCTGTTGATGTTAATGGGGGCCTGTTCGGCTCTCTTTTTCTTATAGTTCACGATCAGCTCCTTTGTCGTGATTACATTGAGGGAGAGGTTGTTATCCTGGCACCACACTGACAGGTCTCTGACCTCCTCAGGCTGTCTTATCATTGTCGGTGATCACTGTGTGTCGTCAGCAAACTTAATGATTTGTTGGAGTTGTGCTTGGCCATGCAGTCGTGGGTGAAGAACAGGGAGTACAGGAGGGGACTAAGCACGCACCCCTGAGGGGCCCCAGTTTTGAGGATCAGCGTGGCAGAAGTGTTGTTGGCGGCCCATCAGGAAGTCCAGGATCCTGTTGCAGAGGGAGGTGTTTAGTCCCAGGGTCCTTAGCTTAGTGAGGAGCTTTATGGGTTCTATGGGGTCGAATGCTGAGCTGTAGTCAATGAACAGCATTCTCACATAGCTGTTCCTTTTGTCCAGGTGGGAAAGGGCTGTGTGGAGTGTGATTGAGATTGCGTCATCTGTGGATCTGTTGGGGTGGTATGCAAATTGGATTGGGTCTAGGGTTTCTGGCATGATGGTGTTGATGTGAGCCATGACCAACCTTTCAAAGCACCTTGTGGCTACCGACGTGAGTGCTACGGTTCGGTAATAATTTAGGCAGGTTACCTTCACTTTCTTGGGCACAGGGACTATGGTGGTCTGTTTGAAACATGTAGGTATTACAGACTCGGTCAGGGAGAGGTTGAAAATGTCAGTGAAGACACTTGCCAGTTGGTCCGTACATGCTTTGAGTACTCGTCCTGGTAACCTGTCTGTTGCCGCGGCTTTGTGAATGTTGACCTGTTTAAAGGTCTTGCTCACATCGGCTACTGAGAGCGTGATCACAGTCGTCTGGAACAGCTGGTGCTCTTATGCATGCTTCGGTGTTGCTTGCCTCGAAGCGAGCGTGAAAGGCATTTAGCACGTCTATTAGGCTCGGATCACTGGGCAGGTCGCAGCTGGATTTCCCTTTGTAGTCCGTAATCGTTTTCAAGCCTTGCCACATGCGATGAGCGTCAGAGCGGGTTAGTAGTATTCAATCTTAGTCCAGTATTGATGCTTTGCCTGTTTGATGGTTCATCTGAGGGCATATTAGGATTTCTCATAAGCATCCGGATTAGTGTCCCGCTCCTTGAAAGCGGCAGCTCTAGCCTTTAGCTTGCTGCGGCTGTTGCCTGTAATCCCATTGCTTCTGGTTGGGATATGTACGTATGGTCACTATGGGGACGACGTCGTCGATGCACTTATTGATGAAGCCGGTGACTGAGGTGGTTTACTCCTCAATGCCATTCGATGAATCCCAGAACATATTCCAGTCTGTTTTAGCAAAACAGTCCTGTAGTGAGTCACTGGTACTTCCTGTTTTAGTTTTTTCTTGTAAGCAGGAATCAGGAGGATAGAATTATGGTCAGATTTGCCAAATGGCGGGCAAGGGAGAGCTTTGTATGCATTTCTGTGTGTGGAGTAAAGGTGGTCTAGAGCTTTTTTTCCTCTGGTTGCACATGTGACATGCTGGTAGAAATGAGGTAAAATTGATTTCAATTTGCCTGCATTAAAGTCCCTGGCCACTAGGAGCACCACTTCTGAATGAGCATTTTCTTGTTTGCTTATGGCCTTATGCACCTCTTAGTGCCAACATCGGTTTGTGGTGGTAAATAGATGGCTCCAAATAATATAGATGAGGACTCTCTTGGTTGATAGTGTGGTCTACACCTTATCATGAGGTATTCTACTTCAGGCGAGCAATACCTTGAGACTTCTTTATATTAGACATCGCGCACCAGCAGTTATTGACAAATAGACACACAACCCGCCCCTCGTATTACCAGACATAGCAGCTCTGTCCTGCAGATGCACGGAGAAGCCTGCCAGCTCTATATTATCTGTGCCGGCAGGTTGAGATAGGGAAGCTGACAGGGTGGCATGCTTTTTGTTGCCAGGCAAGCTTGTTAATCCAAGCTGGCGAGAGAAAGGGAGCCGTGAGTGGAGTAATCTCTAAGATGAAGGTCAACAAGTTCAGGGTTGTGATGTAGAGAGTCGTGACACACCTGTCACATCTCCGACAGAGGGTGCACCAAGATGGAGGGAGAGGGAAGGGGCATTAAGGAGCCAGAGAAACGTTGGAGAGAGAGAGAGGACCTTCTCGCTGCCTCCATCTTTTCGCAGACTCCTTCATGTTCTCTTTCTCTCTCCCACCATCTTTTCTCAGTCTGAGAAAAGGCAACGGAATGAAGGGAATGAAAAAATGCTTGAGTCAGAAATAAAATATAAAGGGTGGAGCTCAAGCAGCCAGCGGTTTGAAATACAAAAGAAAGAAAGAAGGGAGGGAATAGAGGAATAGTGCTGGAACTCTCATCTCCTGTGGGGATTTTCAGATTGTGTTATTTTTCCTTTTCATGGTCTATTTGGTTTGCTCACTAGACCATGAGCTGGGTGGGGAAAAAACTCTCTCCTCCTCCCTCCTGTTGTGAGTAGAGCAGTGTGATATCATGTTCAAGGCCCCAGCAAAATACAAGGCACACACAACGTCACATACACACAGGCACAACTACACAGATATTTAATACATCTGGGTATTACGCAATGTCTGCATTATTAATATGCAAGGTCATACATTACCATTTAGATTGTCATGTAATGTAACTGACAGTGATAGTGATATTGGTGCTTACACACATTGACGCCTTACACATCACACATACTGTTCACACACGCACACACACATTTGTATGTCCCTACATTTAACCCCTTTATCACGTCTCATCAATCTCTCTATTCAGTCCTCACAAAACCCACTATAGCCAGACACTGTTGCTTTCCTTCCTCTCACTCTATTGGATGCCTGCAGTCACCATTGCCTTTTCATTTCCACCATTGCCCTGCTCATTCTCTCTTTCTTTTTCTCTCAAGTCTATACATCCCCTCCTCCTCAGGCCCCCACTGTCCTCTTTCCCTCCGTCTCCCTGGCTTGGCTCCTCAGCCCGGCACACGCTGGCATCCGTGCACTCCTCCCCAGCTCCCCAGGCTCCTTAGGCTCTCCTCTCTCCCTCCCGCTCTCCCCTTCATTTACTCCAGTGACAGAGAACCTTACTCATCTCCAGCTGCAGCCCACAGCGCCCCAGCAGCATCTACTTATATAACTAACTTTGTTAACTTGAAGTATGTATGGCCAAACTGTCAGCTCTGTCAGCCCTCTCTCCATGTTTCTCCTTCACTCTTTCCCTATCTCTCCTTCAATTTCTCCCCCATCTCTCTCTCTCTCTCTCTCTCTCTCTCTCTCTCTCTCTCTCTCTCTCTCTCTCTCTCTCTCTCTCTCTCTATTTCTCTCTCTCTCTCTCTCTCCCTCTCTCTCTCTCTCTCTATTTCTCTCTCTCTCTATTTCTCTCTCTCTCTCTCTCTCTCTTACTCTCTCTCCCTCTCACTATCTCCCTCTCTCTCTCTCTCTCTCTCTATTTCTCTCTCTCTCTATTTCTCTCTCTTTCTCTCTCTCTCTCTCTCTCCCTCTCACTATCTCTCTCTGTCTCTCTCTCTCTAGTTCTCTCTCTTTCTCTTTCTCTCTCTCTCTCTCTCTCTCTCTCTCTCTCTCTTACTCGCTATCTCTCTCTCGCTCAATTCAATTCAATTCAAATGGCTTTATTGGCATGGGAAACATGTTTAAATTGCCAAAGCAAGTGAAATAGATAATAAACAAAAGTGAAATAAACAATAAAAACATTTACAGTAAACATTACACTCACAAAAGTTTGAAAGGAATTTGTACTGCAATATATTCACAGCCATTAACCTCATGAAGATAACTATGGCGAGGCTGTTTCCCTGCTATGCTGTGTACAACACCTCTCATCTGAGAGGCACACTCTCTCTGCACGCTCCAAAACAAAAGCCTCCAAAACTGCGGGGCCTTCCCAGGTGCAGCGGCGTGCATGCTGTGTAGGAGGCATCTCTGTCTCCACACGCAGGCATGGCATTGTTAAGGACCCTGTTGTGATGAGAGGGGAGAGAAAAGAGGAGAGCAGAGAGAGAAAAGGGGAGTGGGCTGGCGGCGCTGGCTGGGGATAGAATCAGTAATGTACTCCCCAAGCACAAAGCACGATCCGGCCCAGGCCTAGACCTGCCGCATGGAGGACGCAGATAAGACTCCCTGGCCCCTGCGCCTGCTGTCAGTGTAAAGCCTCTCCAGTGCACGAAGCATTAGGAGTGACTGCAAGGCTTTGGCCCACACTCCAGTCTATCCATCGCCCAGTGATGCCTCTATTACAATGATTGCCCCACAGCTACGTGGGCCTACGCCAGCTGCACCAAATTATAATTAGACCAACCACGAAGTGCCCCGGACACTGGCAATTGATCTGCCTCTGACAGTCCAATATTTCCAGCAGGAAAATAAACCTCAGTTGTTTGCACTGTGAATGAGGCTGTGGCTGAGGCTGAGGATGGGGATAGGGATGGGATTGGGGGTTGGAGGCTGAGGGGGTATAGATTAGGAGAAGGGAGGGAGGGGGGTTCAGTGCGATCTCTTTTGTGTTTTCTGCTCTGTCCGTGTGGGTTTGTCCTGGAAGTGTGGGAAATGTGAGATGAAGTGGGGGGGGGGGGGGTTGTGCGGTGTATCGGGGCTGACTTTCTCACTCCTGCTACCCCAGTCGATTAAAATTCAAGTGGCATCTCTACTAGACCTCTACTTTAAACACTGGAGTCTGTAGCACCTCCACTAGACCTCTGCTTTAAACACTGGAGTCTGTGGCACCTCCACTAGACCTCTGCTTTAAACACTGGAGTCTGTGGCACCTCCACTAGACCTCTGCTTTAAACACTGGAGTCTGTAGCACCTCCACTAGACCTCTGCTTTAAACACTGGAGTCTGTAGCACCTCCACTAGACCTCTGCTTTAAACACTGGAGTCTGTGGCACCTCCACTAGACCTCTGCTTTAAACACTGGAGTCTGTGGCACCTCCACTAGACCTCTGCTTTAAACACTGGAGTCTGTAGCACCTCCACTAGACCTCTGCTTTAAACACTGGAGTCTGTAGCACCTCCACTAGACCTCTGCTTTAAACACTGGAGTCTGTGTGCAGCCTCCACTAGACCTCTGCTTTAAACACTGGAGTCTGTAGCACCTCCACTAGACCTCTGCTTTAAACACTGTAATATGTGGCACCTCCACTAGACCTCTGCTTTAAACACTGGAGTCTGTAGCACCTCCACTAGACCTCTGCTTTAAACACTGTAATATGTGGCACCTCCACTAGACCTCTGCTTTAAACACTGGAGTCTGTGGCACCTCCACTAGACCTCTGCTTTAAACACTGTAATATGTGGCACCTCCACTAGACCTCTGCTTTAAACACTGGAGTCTGTAGCACCTCCACTAGACCTCTGCTTTAAACACTGGAGTCTGTAGCACCTCCACTAGACCTCTGCTTTAAACACTGGAGTCTGTAGCACCTCCACTAGACCTCTGCTTTAAACACTGGAGTCTGTAGCACCTCCACTAGACCTCTGCTTTAAACACTGGAGTCTGTAGCACCTCCACTAGACCTCTGCTTTAAACACTGGAGTCTGTAGCACCTCCACTAGACCTCTGCTTTAAACACTGGCGTCTGTAGCACCTCCACTAGACCTCTGCTTTAAACACTGGCGTCTGTAGCACCTCCACTAGACCTCTGCTTTAAACACTGGAGTCTGTAGCACCTCCACTAGACCTCTGCTTTAAACACTGTAATATGTGTCACCTCCACTAGACCTCTGCTTTAAACACTGGCGTCTGTAGCACCTCCACTAGACCTCTGCTTTAAACACTGGAGTCTGTAGCACCTCCACTAGACCTCTGCTTTAAACACTGGAGTCTGTAGCACCTCCACTAGACCTCTGCTTTAAACACTGGTCACCTCCACTAGTCTGTAGCACCTCCACTAGACCTCTGCTTTAAACACTGGCGTCTGTAGCACCTCCACTAGACCTCTGCTTTAAACACTGGCGTCTGTAGCACCTCCACTAGACCTCTGCTTTAAACACTGGAGTGTGGTTGTTGCAGCGACTTACTTCAGCTCTTTATCACATCTATGTTTGACGAGAGGGATTCCAGGCAAATCTGCCAAATGAGAGTCTCAAGCAGAACAGAACCTCAATTCTACCTGGTTTCTTATTTTTCGACAGATACGTGAAGACAGTTTTATTAGGTGAAGGAGACTTGAGCTGTTTGGAAGTCTGAGTAAATCCAGATCAACCTGACAAATACGCAAGTTTTGTCAAGATGTCTCTTGTTTCCCTCCCATGACTCCGGGGGAAGGGGGCTCACAGGATGACAGCTTCACTACACATCCCAGAAGAGTGGAGCTGCTAGGTCACATGATCAGGAAGAGGACTGAATGCCAAGAGGACAAAATGGCAGATGATGATACTTTGAGACAAACATCAAGGCTATGGAGGAACCGGCAGTGACATATACTGTAGAGCAGCTTGCGTCATCACACAGCTCTTTCTTGCTCTGTTGTTAAAGGAATATCATCTACTAGGCCCTTATTGACCTTTGTTTATCGTGAACATACATTATTGCTCATTATTTTGACATATTATTCTATTGAGGTCATAGGTCAAACGCTACGTATTCAGTCAGATTGTGGAGAGCTAGTGAGCTCAGTGCTCTATGGATCCTACACAATGCATGGATCATATGTACTGAGATCACTTTGTATAACGTGATGATAAATGGCATCATAGCCATTACATGATGGTGTTTTTCACGTTAGAACTGATTTTAATGTCGTTTTTTTGTTGTTGCCGTAAATGATGTTTCTTTGTTGTTTTCGTATTCTTTCATTCTGGAGGGACGTATAGTGTGTGTGTGTGTGTGTGTGTGTGTGTGTGTGTGTGTGTGTGTGTGTGTGTGTGTGTGTGTGTGTGTGTGTGTGTGTGTGTGTGTGTGTGTGTGTGTGTGTGTGTGTGTGTGTGTGTGTGTGTGTGTGTGTGTGTGATTAATTAACCATAAAGGATATTTTAAAGGATATGATGAGTAGCAGAACATTCTATTGTATTGTGTCATGTCCCTCTCCAACAGGGTGAGTGAAATGAGAAAGAACAATTCTAATATGACATGATAGGAAATTCCCTCCATCTGAAAGCTGTGAGAGAAATTGAGATTTGAACGGCGTTTGGGTGGTTTAATGTGCTAACCTCTTCATTAAAATGCCTTGTGAGGCTATTCAAACACTGCCCTACTGCTGTACTCTGTCATCGCCCTAGCCAGTTATCGCAGGATCTAAGACCTGTGTCCCACCACTCATTTACTGAAATTGGAAAGAGCTAACATTATCCCCTGGTAATACTTCTGCAAGCATACTATAGGAGGGGATGTGGAAAGGGGTCTGCACAAAGTCTCTGTGTCCTCATTCTGTGGAGGATGGTGTCCTATGATATCACGCCCTCCTCTCCCCCTGCCTGCATCAAGGCTATTCCAAGCAGCCACCGCGAGCTTCGTGTGTCATCAGGCAGGGTGATGGTAATGCACTATTTATTTTCATCTTGAGGCGATGCCTGCATTATCAGTGTATAAGATGCATGTCAAGACAATATTAATGGTGTTCCTGCCCCTGCAAAATGAAAGAGGCCTCGGCAAACCAAACAGTCTCTCTTCTCAAGGCAACTGAGCAGGTCCAGTACCTTCAGAAAGTATTCCCACCCCTTGGCTTTTCCACATTTTCTTGTGTTAAAGCCTGAACTTAAAATTGATTAAATAAAGATTTTGTATCACTGGCATAACACAACAAAATGTTGAGTAAGTCAAGGGGTATGAATACTTTCCCAAGGAACTGTATATCAGAAAAGAGTACTGTAAATAAACGATGGCTACTAGCAGTGCTCTCGGTCTCTGGCTAGGGAATGTTAGGATATAAAACATCCTTCAGAACAGACACACAGCTTCTGCCTGAACTTCTGCCATGACTATCTCACTTTGTTTGCACTGTGACTCAATGCAATTATATGCAACTATAGATATTGCAGGTTTGATTGAACAGTGGTGACATGTGTGAAACGATGGCATATAATTAGGTTATGTCATGTCATGTAGGCTTAATGCATGCCTATGCTTGCACAATGACAAAGGAGGCTGACAGTGCAGTGAGTAAATTAAATAAAGGATTTATCATTGGGAGGCTACTACTTCTGTAATAAATACACAATAGCATGAAAATATCAGCTACTCCCAATTAAATGTCACAATTTGTGGGCAACAGCTCTTTTGGGTGGCCTTTGGCTCGGTATTTCCTAGGCATTTTTAGGAATCCAATCCATTCTAACTGTCATACGTTTTTGACACTGCACGATGTAGGGTAACCACAAATATAGTCTGGGTCTGTTTGTCAGGACAAGGGCAGAACCTGAGATATGAAAGAGCTGTCTCTCTGTATTAGAACAAAACAATATGGAGTTTTCCAAGTGAATGCGCAGGCGAGAGTGATCTAATTTCCCTGGCAACGTGGCAGATTGAGAAAAAGGGTTGAGGGGGGCGAATAAGAAGTGAAGGGTGGGGGTGGAGATTAAGGAAAGAAACGCTTTTGGCAAATGTTAAAGCATAAACTTAATTGGAAACAGAAACTGTTATTCCATGTCATAATCCAGCGATGTGTTTTATCTTCTTTTTTTACCTGCTCCTTTTATGCAGATGGTTTTTAATGAGGACCTCCTAAAACGAGAGAGGCGGCTTAACATACAAGAAGGTTGGGAAAGTGCATTAATAAATTAACCCCGTCTGTATTCCAGTTCAATTATCATAGGCTACCTACAGTAAATTGAGTTTCAAAAGTATTGGGACAGTGACAATGTGTTTGTTTATGTTTTGGCTGTGTACTCCAGTGCTTTGGATTTGAAATGGTACAATGACTATGAGGTTAAAGTGCAGACTGTCAGCTTTAATTTAAGGGTAATTTCGCACATATCGGGTGAACCATTTAGACATTACAGCAAATTTTGTACATTGTCCCCCCATTTTAGGGGACCAAAAGTATTGGGACAAATTCACTTATACAGTAGGGAGAACAAGTATTTGATACACTGCCAATTTTGCAGGTTTTCCTACTTACAAAGCATGTAGAGGTCTGTAACTTTTATCATAGGTACACTTCAACTGTGAGAGACGGAATCTAACACAAAAATCCAGAAAATCACATTGTATGATTTTTAAGTAATTAATTTCCGTTTTATTGCATGACATAAGTATTTGATACATCAGAAAAACAGAACTTAATATTTGGTACAGAAACAATTACAGAGATCATACGTTTCCTGTAGTTCTTGACCAGGTTTGCACACATTGCAGCAGGGATTTTGGCCCACTCCTCCATACAGACCTTCTCCAGATCCTTTAGGTTTCGGGGCTGTCGCTGGGCAATATGGACATTCAGCTCCCTCCAAAGATTTTCTATTGGGTTCAGGTCTGGAGACTGGCTAGGCCACTCCAGGACCTTGAGATGCTTCTTACGGAGCCACTCCTTAGTTGCCCTGGCTGTGTGTTTCGGGTCGTTGTCATGCTGGAAGACCCAGCCACGACCCATCTTCAATGCTCTTACTGAGGGAAGGAGGTTGCGATACAAGATCTCGCGATACATGGCCCCATCCATCCTCCCCTCAATACGGTGCAGTCGTCCTGTCCCCTTTGCAGAAAAGCATCCCCAAAGAATGATGTTTCCACCTCCATGCTTCACGGTTGGGATGGTAATTCTTGGGTTGTACTCATCCTTTTTCTTCCTCCAAACACGGTGAGTGGAGTTTAGACCAAAAAGCTATATTTTGTTCTCATCAGACCACATTAACTTCTCCCATTCCTCCTCTGGATCATCCAGATGGTCATTGGCAAACTTCAGACGGGCCTGGACATGCGCTGGCAGGGAGACCTTGCGTGCGCTGCAGGATTTAAATCCATGATGGCGTAGTGTGTTACTAATGGTTTTCCTTGAGACTGTGGTCCCAGCTCTCTTCAGGTCATTTACCAGGTCCTGCCGTGTAGTTCTGGGCTGATCCCTCACCTTCCTCATGATCATTGATGCCCCACGAGGTGAGATCTTGCATGGAGCCCCAGACCGAGGGTGATTGACCGTCATCTTGAACTTCTTCCATTTACTAATAATTGCGCCAACAGTTGTTGCCTTCTCACCAAGCTGCTTGCCTATTGTCCTGTAGCCCATCCCAGCCTTGTGCAGGTCTACAATTTTTAACCCTGATGTCCTTACACAGCTCTCTGGTCTTGGCAATTGTGTAGAGGTTGGAGTCTGTTTGATTGAGTGTGTAGACAGGTGTCTTTTATACAGGTAACGAGTTCAAACAGGTGCAGTTAATAGAGGTAATGAGTGGAGAACAGGAGGGATTCTTGAAGAAAAACTAACAAGTCTGTGAGAGCCGGAATTCTTACTGGTTGGTAGGTGATCAAATACTTGTCATGCAATAAAATGCTAATTCATTACTTAAAAATCATACAATGTGATTTTCTGGATTTTTGTTTTAAAATCCGTCACTCACAGTTGAAGTGTACTTATAATAAAAATTACAGACCTCTACATGCTTTGTAAATAGGAAAACCTGCAAAATCGGCAGTGTATCAAATACTTGTTCTCCCCACTGTATATGTATTAAAATAGTCAAAAGTTGAGTATTTGGTCCCATATTCCTAGAACGCAATGATTACATAAAGCTTGTGACTCTACACACTTGTTGGATGCATTTGCTGTTTGTTTTGGTTGTGTTTCAGATTATTTTGTGCCCAATAGAAATGAATGGTAAATAATGTATTGTGTCATTTTGGAGTCACCTCTATATACTTTTAAATAAGAATAGAATATGTTTCTAAAAACTTCTACATTAATGTGGATGACACCATTATTACGGATAGTTCTGAATGAATTGTGAATAATGATGAGTGAGAAAGTTACAGATGCACAAAATATCATGCCAAAACACATCAAATGTGTCACTGTCCCGATACTTTTGGAGCTGGCTGTAACGGCGTTCTTCGTTTGTTGAAAGAGAGTCGGACCGAAATGCAGCGTGGTGGTTACTCATGTCTTTAATGAAGAGATCGCGATACGTGAAAAATACTTATACAAATACAAAAACAACAAACGGAACGTGAAACCTAATTACAGCCTATCTGGTGAAACTACACAGAGACAGGAACAATCACCCACGAAATACAACGTGAAACCCAGGCTACCTAAATACGGTTCCCCATCAGAGACAACAAGAATCACCTGACTCTGATTGAGAACCGCCTCAGGCAGCCAAGCCTATACTAGACACACCCCTAATCAACCACAATCCCAATGCCTACAAAAACCCCAATACGACAATACAATAACCCCATGTCACACCCTGGCCTGAACAAATAATTAAAGAAAACACAAAATACTAAGACCAAGGCGTGACACTGGCTGTATTTTTATTTCCTCGGATAGTAGGTTATGAACACATAATGTGGTCTAGGGGAGAAAGGTGGGTTAAAATCCTTTTTATTTATTAGTCAAAGACATTTGAATAATTACAGTTTATGGAAAAGCTCAGGCTGTAATCAGCTGGTAATAATACACTCCCACCCCAGGAATACATAGCTGAGAATTCAAGACTCCACCATAAAATGGAGTTGAGTGGCGATGAGTTTTGTCACGGTGTACCTCTGACTACAGAGAGTAGGAATGTAAAAATGGCCATTCTTTCATGCATATCCTGCCTATGTTCTTCCTGTGTAAACACATTATTTTCTTTGGGTGGTGCAACCCATAGATTTAGTTAACAGTAACATGTTACACGACCTCCTCCAAAGGAGCCGTTGTTTGATAATGGACAAGGAGCATTTACATGGAAATACTTTTTATAATTTAACAGACGATGTTATCCGGAGCGAATTACACTAGCGAGCGCATACATTTTCATACTTTTTTTCGTACTGTTCCCCCGTTTTTCATTTTGGCAGGGGATGCATAGGATGCGATTTGGAATAAAAAACCATGGATTCCAAATCGAACCGACAACTCTATAACAATCAAGGCAAGCACGGGTAGACAGGAAGCATTCAATAATTCATATTTTAAAAAGTGTTGAGTGGTAGTGCCCATTTGAAGTCACTAACTTTATACTCCATTGGAAAACAGTGGATTTGACAGAGGTCACACAGAATTAAGTTTTAATCAAAAAACTACAAATTGCAAGGTATGCATTAACCCCCCTGTTGTGTTCGTTTCATGTTAATTCATTCTGTGTTCCTGGTCCAAAATGACCGCCCCATTGTAGCTGATTATAAATCCATAATTATACATATATTATCACCTAATGTTGTGTTAGATCATTTTATCAACTTAAGTTCTTGTGAACATTACAAGTTTTGAACTTCTATTTGGTATTTATGGCCTGAAGGCCTCATTAAGCTGAGCTCAAACAAGGCATTTTGAGTTTAAAAAAAAGCATAATGTATGGATTATTTTGACTATAACAAATACTCAGATGAAATATATTGTGCTATTTATCACAGACTACTTTGTGTCAAAGTTTAACAAGGACACTCTTCTCCTCACCAGTGTCATGATCAAAGATGTGATCAAGAGCCTCACATACAGTATATCGTTTGGTCATTGTGCTGCCACAGAATGAATTGTGAGCAAGACCTCAAAAAAGCTTTATATACCAGAGCTGTGAGAAAATTTCAATAGATTATGGAAACAATGTTCAATTGTTTGTGAGAATGTCAACAGGTGTGGTTCCCATGGGGGAAAGATTCTATTGGGGAAAGGTTCCCGTGGGGGTTGCCATGGAAGCCAAGAAGGGGAGTGAGGTGTGTGTGTGTGTCTGTGTGCTCAAACACACATGCATGTGGGGGTCTGGGGGAGGAAGTGTGTCCATCTGATGAATGGGCATGTGCCTGAACTCAATTTCATACACTAATTGTAGTCTCACCCATTCATTTCCCATGTCTGGTCATTTTTGACCAGGAACACCACAGGTGGACAAAAGTTAAATGAAACACAACATTTTATGAAAATCATCAAAAATGTATTTTGTGTGTTCAGATGCCCTGTGTGGATGAAGTCATGGAACCTTATGACAATCAGATTAAATTAAGTACATCTTTCAGAGAGAAGACTTGTAAATCGGTCCATTTTGACCGGAAAACAGCAGGAGGGTTAAAGAATGGACATTTTTACAAGTACTGACTAACACCAACTCGATGTAGTCAGAGGTACACTGCGCCAAAACTAATCGCCAGTCAACTCCATTTAGATTTGATGTACATATTGTGGATGTAAAGAAGGGCCGAGAAGATATATTATGGGATAGGGTAAGCCTACCAAGCAGAGTAATAAAAGAAAGTGGATGTGTCGGTGAGTTCTGAGCCAGTCTCTTCATCATTTCTCCACTGTTCAGTCCTCTAGAGAGAATAGTAGGCTACAGGATAATATTAGGGAACATTTCTCATCCATGCTCTTCCTTATAGCTTAGCTGTTAGCATGATTACATTAGCACTCTTATTTTGCAATAGAAGTTACCTATTTGTTTGGTTTATATATTTTTTTTAATTGCCCATCCTTGAGGTACCCTAGGCAGCTGTTTGGGTTAATGAAATTACTGAGAGCATCTTATCATATCTGTTGGAGTAGCAGAGAGACCCCTTAAAGATGCAGGGGTGAAATATCAATAGGTTGTCAACGCGGTTACAGCTTCCAATATGCTAGAAAACGAGGGCAAATTGAACCCGGATGGATATTGGGTGGATGTACTACATTTAACAGGCACTAGGGGCCTGTCTGGTCGTGCAGGGGATGCCTGCGGCAGTTGAACGCTCACAATCCCGAGAGAAGCACAGCCGCGGCTGAGCGAAGACACAAATGGCTTTGATGGGGACAGGAGAGATAAGAGAGGGAAATATGGAGAAGGGAGTCAGGGAGAATGACGAGGAGGGAAGTTAGTGCGTGAGAGTGCAAGCTCAATGTCTTTGAAGTATTTTTGTCCTGTGCATAAATAAAAACAAATGATGGATACCGTGCGAGGCGTTCCTCACGGTTTTATTTTTTGTGTAAAGGGTGAGATGATGCATCAGCTTATATCTCATTAATTAACAAAAATATAGCGTAGACCAAACTGCTCCCTCTAAATAAATAAGGCGGTGGCCCGTTCCTGTAGGTTCATGCTCTACAACATCCGCAGAGTACGACCCTGCCTCACACAGGAAGCGGCGCAGGTCCTAATCCAGGCACTTGTCATCTCCTGTCTGGATTACTGCAACTCGCTGTTGGCTGGGCTCCCTGCCTGTGCCATTAAACCCCTACAACTCATCCAGAACGCCACAGCCCGTCTAGTGTTCAACCTTCCCAAGTTCTCTCACGTCACCCCGCTCCTCCGCTCTCTCCACTGGCTTCCAGTTGAAGCTCGCATCCGCTACAAGACCATGGTGCTAGCCTACGGAGCTGTGAGGGGAACGGCACCTCAGTACCTCCAGGCTCTGATCAGGCCCTACACCCAAATAAGGGCACTGCGTTCATCCACCTCTGGCCTGCTCGCCTCCCTACCACTGAGGAAGTACAGTTCCCGCTCAGCCCAGTCAAAACTGTTCGCTGCTCTGGCTCCCCAATGGTGGAACAAACTCCCTCACGACGCCAGGACAGCGGAGTCAATCATCACCTTCCGGAGACACCTGAAACCCCACCTCTTTAAGGAATACCTAGGATAGGATAAAGTAATCCTTCTCACCCCCCCCCCCCCCCCTTAAAAGATTTAGATGCACTATTGTAAAGTGGCTGTTCCACTGGGTGTCATAAGGTGAATGCACCAATTTGTAAGTCGCTCTGGATAAGAGCGTCTGCTAAATGACTTAAATGTAAATGTAAATAAATACAGCTAGGCTACATCTCTCTGTCTTTTAAGCTAAGGTATAACTATCTGTCGCACAGTCCCATACTGCAATACTGCACTGACAGATAATACCCCAAACCCCAAACTCTATGGCAGGAATGTCACTTCTATACACATCCAGAAACGCTGACCACAAAATTATCCAGTTGTCCATTCAAATGACAAATGTGTTTCAGATATGGAAAAGTATAGCTTAGCTGACTGTCACCATGTCTCAAAGTTACTGCCTACCCTGTGCGTGTGCATGTTTTTCTTGGAAGTGTGAAAAATATTGTATTCAATTGCCAACATTTATTGGATTCTTGACCAGACATGACATTCCAATCCGCTCCGAATAAAGTCGCAGAGAAAAAGAACACAGAGGCCTGTTTGACTGCTGTGCTGTTGTGCTGGACATCCTCAATGTTTCAGCAGCCACGGACAGCGACATAGATGCTAGCTGTGGAGCGACAGGCATTCTGTTCTCATAGCAATTCAGCACTATGTAAAGCGCTGATTTGGATGCAAACACTTTAGCTAAAACTCCATCTGTTGAAATGCAGTTCCAAGGTTGTCCTTGAAACTGTAAACGCCCACACAAAAAAACTCTAGGAGTAGAACAAAGACAAACATTTCGAGCACATGTGCACCTCTCGCACCATGGAGCAAAGAGAGAAAATAGCCTCGCTTGCTAAATATACAGCCTTGTCGTGGGAGCGTGTGGGCTGGAGAAGCTCAAGATTTCAACGGGGCTTTGCCTTGTTAAGACGGAGATACTGTTCTCCTGGTTTTATTTTTCTAGTGTGTTAACCGTCCTCACCTTCCCAAAGCAGACAGTTTACAGTATTTCAAATATGGCTCAGATTGCTTTTGGACAATTATTGAGGCTGAATAAAGTGTTGTGCCAGACATGTAGGCTATTCAGTAGCGGCGTTCATTCTTGAAGATGACAGAATAATAGTTGTGCCCATGCTGTGCACATAATGTTACAATTCTCCTCTTTTGGAAGCTGTCTGTTATTTCTATGAAAGAAAGGACCTGCTTTTTATAAAGATAGCCCCTGTTCCATTCATGCTGTACTAGGTCATTCTCTATCAGATATATATATATAAAATGCATTAGAGCCAATTTTGGCTCAAGGGGGAGCAGCCATTTCCAGTTTCTTAAGAGGTAAGTAGCCTATTGGTGCCCTCTCCCCCACCCTTGGACACCCTACAGTCCTACATAAGTCCGGTGTCTGTCTTATGCCATACAAAGCCATTTAAATCAGTTCTATGATCATCATTCAATTCACCTTAACTTAATGACTCTCATTCTGTTGGCCAGAGGCTTAGGTTTAACTTATTAGGCTCAAACCCAAAAGACTCACAGACTGGCACCGAAATGGCTTCCTGACACAGCGTGGAAACGTCTCCCTGGTGACAGCCATAAACACACACTCACACACGCACATTCACTCCTTTATGCTCCCATCACGGTGCTCTTAACAGGGACAGGGCATACAACCTATTAAAAGTGAGCGGATGTCCACTTTCCTCACATGACTCAAACTCAAGATGCGGACACTAAGAGATTCCCTCCCTCTCTGTCGCTGGAAAGCATTTGTCAAACTAAACACTGACACTCCCAGTGTCAAACACAGAGATAGAACATCATTTTTTTTCTCGCAATTGTATGATAGCTTCAAACAGTGACTGGTGAATGATGTTTGCACTGATTGGAGGATATTACACAAGCACAATGCATGTTGGGTGACGAAAGAGGGGGTTTAATTCGATGACTGTATTGTTGTATAAAATCTCAGGAACCTTGCGTGCCTCTAGGGATTCATAATACACACAGAGCATAGCACTGTGTATCAACGGTGGGATGTTTTGTTTAGTTTATTCTTAAGAAATCAGCTCAGGATGGGTCAAAATTGCACTAGCTAATAAAGGATTGAGATGTAAGGTCCTCCAATAATGCTGTATTGACAAACATTTGTTCATAGGCAAAACCAAACCAAACATTGTATACCTCTTCATTTTCAGTGTGTTTTTGAATGCCCTTGTTCCCTCGCTGTGCCACAGACAGACACATCCCCTATGCAGCACTGTCCTCCCAGTGATATGGAACAGCACACAGCTTTGTTGTTCTCCCTAATGTGAGATCATTTAGCTGCCTGTCACATCAGAAAGAGGGACATCTAAGGTGTTATGTAGATAGCACTAATAGAAACTTAGCCTGGCTCAATCCCACAAGGCTTCTCGTTCTCTCTCTCCTGCCTTTTCATTTGGAGGGATACAGAGATAAGGGATCGTCAAAGCCCCCCTGACTGTCTGTCCCTCTATATCGACCACACTCTCCTCCCTGCAGTCCCACAGGTTCCTATTAGAAAGGATTTGTCTTACATTGCCTGTTTCCAAAATAAATATATATTGTCACTTTGGCTGGGCTGGACTGCTACTGAATTTTGACATCAGCCTGATGTTCTGTGTCTCTGGATGCCTAACAGGTACCTTTCTCCCTGGGCAAAACAACAAAACAATGTTCTGTTCTTGGCCACAATCTGAAATAAACCCAGAGTAGAAGCAGCGTACCTGTAGGGGCTTCACTGGGACGCTGATATAATAAATCGGGTTTTGTCAGATGCTGGTCATTCACTTGGCACAGACAAAGTGCTTTTAGATGTGTGGGAAGACGTGAGGGACTTTCATTGCCATGTTGATGGCTTCTCATTTGTCCTGGTGTAAAGTAAGTTAAGTCTGTCAGCAGAGTGAGGAGCAGTGGGGGAGGTTGTGAGGGAGGCTGGGAGGCAGGGGAAGGAGGCTGGGAGGCTGGGAGGCAGGGGAAGGAGGCTGGGAGGCAGGGAAAGGAGGCTGGGAGGCAGGGGGAGGAAGATGTGAGACAGCCAGGGCACTATGGCTTGTTAGCTGGGCTGGGATTTAGGAGAGAGAGAGGGAGGTATGGGCAACTGGTTCCTCCTCTTTCCCTCTTTCCCTGTGGCTCCAGGGGAGGGCACTGGGGAGCAGCCTCCAGAGACCGGGTTGATGATCTGTCAGTAATAGGCACAGCTAAAAAAAACACAGCTCAGTTAAGCCAAATAATCAAGTTAATCATCACGCCTGTGCTTTCTGTGCTGGAATATAATGTGTAAGCATGAATCAGCCCAATAAGATGGGTGATAAAGATATTGAATTAGGCAAGGTGTTCTCTCCTCTGGTTTTGAGAGAGAGGCTGTGTGGACTGATGTGCCAGCAGGAGCCTGGTTGTTGTGGAGGAACAGAGGAACAGCCAGTCCAACAGGCAATCGACACACTCGGTCCTGCCCACCACAGTGTCACACAGATCCATAGAATCCTAAATAATAAATCAGGGAAAACAGGTCAAATACACCCAGTAAATAAATGTGCTGTTGTCTTGTCCTCTGCTGTTACACATAATGGATTGTGTGTGTGTGTGTGTGTGTGTGTGTGTGTGTGTGTGTGTGTGTGTGTGTGTGTGTGTGTGTGTGTGTGTGTGTGTGTGTGTGTGTGTGTGTGTGTGTGTGTGTGTGTGTGTGTGTGTGTGTGTGTGTGTGTGTGTGTGTGTGTGTGTGTGTGTGTGTGTGTGTGTGTGTGTGTGTGTGTGTGTGTGTGTGTGTGTGTGTGTGTGTGTGTGTGTGTGTGTGTGTTTTTTGTGTGTCTTTGTGTGTGCGTGTGCATGTGCGTGTGCGTGTGCGTGCTCATTTGTGCTTCTGTGCTTCTTTGTGTGCGCACTTACATGTCCGTGTGTGTTTATGTGTTTCTGTGGTTGCCGTGTGGCGGCCTGTTGCCTCACACACGCAGGGACAGCACCAGGGACAGCACCAGGGACAGCACCAGGGACAGCACAAGACACACAGGAGCTGCCAATACCCTCAACTGACCTGCTGCTGGCTGCTCAGTGGAGACCATACTTTGCTTCCCACAGTTGTGTCAAGTTGGCTAGATGTCCTTTGGGTGGTAGACCATTCCTGATACACACAGCAAACTGTTGAGCGTTGCAGTTCTTGACACAAACCGATAAGCCTGGCACCTAAAACCATACCCCGTACAAAGTCATTGAAATCTTTTGTCTTGCCCATTCACCCTCTGAATGGCACACATACACAATCCATGTCTCAATCATCTCAAGGCTTAAAACTCCTTCTATAACCTGTCTCCTCCCCTTCATCTACACTGATTGAATTGGATTCAACAAGGGACATCAATAAGGGATCGTAGCTTTCACCTGCTCATTCTATGTCATAGAAAGAGCAGGTGTTCCTAATGTTTTGTCCAGTCAGTGTACGGTACTCAGTGGGGAACATACATTCACCAAGCAAACACAGAGTTCAAAGAAAAAGAGAAGAAAGAGGTATTGTTTGTGTTGTTTCCAGAGGTCCTGCTGCAGGAGGTTTTATGGCCCTCATCACTACCATGTATTAATATATTGACAAAGCTCCATGGACAATAGACTCCTACTATATGAGAAACATGGATCACCAAAGCATTTGGGGGCATCTGGAGGCATCAAAGGCGCTTTTCTTCAAAAGAACACAGCAATATTCTGTCTCATCCCGAAGTGCTCTATACAGCACCATGCTGACAACTTAATGATTGTCCCTGGGAATCCTTTGTTGTTCATCATGCTGCTTCATAATGGAGCGGCTGCCGTGGGGACAGTGTAGCCACCCGCTCCATGCTGGTTAGAACCACCAGCCAAGCCGTGGTCAGCAGTGGGCCCCAGCCCAACCAGCCTCTCACCTCCCACTCACACTTTCCCCATTCCCCATCATCATCATCATCATCATCATCATCATCATCATCATCATCATCATCGTTATCATATCCACATTTCACTACTTCACACGGCACTTCTCTCTCTCTTTCTCGCTCTCTCCATCCTGCCTTCCTGAATTCAGATGGACACTTCTCTACCAGGGCTAATGAATGAGAACTCATAGGGAGACACTTTTAGAGATGCTGATCGGCTAACCCTGTGGAGCGGTGCAACGCCAAATTTGCTTCCCCTGGCATACTGCTGGTGTATGTGTCTCAACTGTACTGGGGGAGCTGTGGGGATGTGCTGGAGTGGGGACCAGGCTGTCCCTCCCTCCATGTCGTTAACAACCTCTGCCAACAACAGCAACATAACCAAATGACGTGGGTATCCCCAGTAGAGCTCCTCTGGTATCGGTTGTTGCCTTGCTATCGTTGTGAGAGAGGGTGAACGTAGTGTTTCACCTAAAAGTCAGCTGGATGACATCCAGTATACTGTTTTACAATGAATTATTAAAGCACACGTCTCACTGCAAGCATCTCTCACTGAAATAGTTCACAGGCCAGAGGTTATAGCTAGTTAGTTAGCTAGCTGTTGGCAGGAAATTACTTCCAGCAGATTTATTTCTGGCTTTTATGTTTGACACTATATTTCCATCAAGCTTCTAGAAGAATACTAGAAACCAGACATCCTGCCCTATCTCCTTCCAAGATCATATCTATAGAGTCAAACATTGCATACTAAACACAGATCCAAAAGCTTCCAGTTCAAAGAAATATTTTTAAAATATCCCAAAAATACTTCCATTATTTGAGTCATTCTGTCAACATGAATTCTAATCTGGTGCTGAGTCTGGTGACTGTCCTCTACCCTGTCTGTGCTGGATAATCAGTGGGCTGTGGCCCGAGCACTGGGCTCTGGAGCAGTTGAGGGTCTAATTGACCATGATGGCCCTCTAGATAGGAGGAGCCCATACTGTACTGACAGCTCTCCTCTGATCTACTCTGTTCTGCAATGATTATACACACTTCCACACGAGAGGGCATGGACAGCGCTCCCCACACACTCATATTCCCGGTCACTACCCCCTCATCTCACATACACTGTCCCCACACTGTCCCCCTCCGATTGGCTCTGCCAGAGTGCCACCGGCCTAATCAGGCCATGGGTGGGGGGTGTTGCGACAGCAGGGGGTGAGGGGTTGTCATGAGCAGTCCCAGCTCGCCTCCCGTCAATCACCCTCCTCTCCTCTCCCCGACAGACGGCATATTGCATCAGCCCGGATTTCTGCTGACAAATGGCTCTGTCCAGCCTCCCTCTACCTTATGTGCTCCGTCTGGGGACAGATCTGCCTTACAAATAAGCCTGGATCCAAGGGACTGAGGGGAGTGGGCTCCCCCTCCGCAGCACGGCTCAGAGGGACGGCTGTTTTAACATGGAGAACTGTTCTCACATTCCACTGAAGGTACAGTGTCAAACAGTCAACATGACCCTGTGTTCTCTCTCTCTCTCTCTCTCTCTCTCTCTCTCTCTCTCTCTCTCTCTCTCTCTCTCTCTCTCTCTCTCTCTCTCTCTCTCTCTCTCTCGTTCTTTTTCTTCTTCTCTCTCGCTCTCTCTCCCTCTACCTCTCTCTCTCTCACCATCTCTCGCTGTGCCCTTCTGCCTCAATACTTGAACCATTCTCTCACTTTGGCCCCCCTCCCTCCCACACCCCTGTCTCTCGCTCCCAGATGTATCAGGCATGGGCAGTGCGGTATCAACTCCGATTAGCAGTACAGGGAGACGTTTCTTAAGTGTGCCATTCATTATTATGTGCCATTCATTATTAAGTGAAACTACATGTTTTCCAATTGTTTCAAGGGCCCCCTCAACTGTCACACTGTCTATTTCAATATCATGTTTTGGGGGGGCTGCTATTTTTTTTCCTCCGCACATACACACACAAACACACATCTCTATTCAGGGCAACACGCTTCCTCTCTCTCACTGTGTGTGTGTGTGTGTGTGTGTGTGTGTGTGTGTGTGTGTGTGTGTGTGTGTGTGTGTGTGTGTGTGTGTGTGTGTGTGTGTGTGTGTGTGTGTGTGTGTGTGTGTGTGTGCGTGCGTGCGTGCGTGCGTGCGTGCGTGCGTGCGTGCGTGCGTGCGTGCGTGCGTGCGTGTGCGCTGTGGCACACACCTGCACAAGCGTGTTCAGGGACACCAAGATGGATTAGCACTCACAATATCTGAGCCTTGCTCTCCACTCTGGCCCGCTACTCCTCCTGGCCTGGAACAGAACTGGACTCATCTGGTTCGGCCCGTCAGGGAGACAGACAGACAGATGATGCTCCACAGACCCAGGCCGAACCAACCCAAACCGAGCCAAGCCAAACTGAATCAAGGCTAGACCCAAGTAGGCGGGGCAGACATTACCATCACACTAGTATCACACCGCTAGTTGTCTAACCCAGATCACAACGTCACATGACTCAATCCCACAGACACAGGGCTGGTCTCCAGCCATAACCAGAAATAGGTTAAAGAGTCTAAAAATAATTTTAAAAAACATGAATAATTCATATGTTTTATTAACCTGTACCTCACAAGAAATATCACATTTCAAATGGAGAACTGGCTAAATGGACATGTTTGGTAGATTATTGTGGTTCCCAGGCTATTTTCTCAGGATGAGCCACATGTCTCAGTCATAGGTTGAAGAGGGTGGTTGACAATGACATTTTTCTATCCTCAGAGCGGACACTATGTTACAGTGGGTTACAGTGGGTTGCAGTCGGTTACAGTGGGTTACAGTGGGGAATAACCCTAGAGCAGTTCATGGAGGCTGCCTTCGTCTCTCGGTCTCTCTGCAGCTTATTCGAAAGCTCCTGGCGTTACAGAAGTGTTACAGAGTGTTAGAGATGTCATCTTACTGAGTCTCCTCCAGGTCATACATAACCATAACAGCTATGCATCTGTCTCGCTGCAAAATGTGACCATATCATCCCAAGACCTTAGCTAACCACCGATGAAGAGTTTGCTGGATTCTGGAATACAAACCTCCAAAACTATGTCTCTTTCTTCCTCACCCTGTCCCTCTCTGCCTGCGGAACATAAAACAAGCCATCATATTTCAGTACAGCAGCCTGCATTTTGCTCCAGTGCTCCTCTGTAGTTCCTTCTCTAAAAGCAGGTGCAGTGAAAAACCAGCTTCTGCTAAATAATCTGAGCAGATGCAAAGACCCTTGGGGTGAGGCGGGCTGTCTAAATATGTGGTGTGTTAATCTGCCACAATGTGTTAATCTGCCACAATGTGTTAATCTACCACAATGTGTTAATCTACCACAATGTGTTAATCTACCACAATGTGTTAATCTGCCACAATGTGTTAACCTACCACAATGTGTTAACCTACCACAATGTGTTAATCAACCACAATGTGTTAATCTACCACAATGTGTTAATCTACCACAATGTGTTAATCTGCCACAATGTGTTAATCTGCCACAATGTGTTAATCTGCCACAATGTGTTAATCTGCCACAATGTGTTAATCTACCACAATGTGTTAATCTACCACAATGTGTTAATCTACCACAATGGGCTAATCTACCACAATGTGTTAATCTACCACAATGTGTTAATCTACCACAATGTTTAATCTACCACAATGTGCTAATCTGCCACAATGTGCAATCTACCACAATGTGCTAATCTACCACAATGTATTAATCTACCACAATGTGCTAATCTACCACAATGTATTAATCTACCACAATGTGCTAATCTACCACAATCTGTTAATCTACCACAATGTGTTAATCTACCACAATCTACCACAATGTGTTAATCAACCACAATGTGTTAATCTACCACAATGTGCTAATCTGCCACAATGTGCTAATCTACCACAATGTGCTAATCTACTACATTGTGCTAATCTACCACAATGTGTTAATCTACCACAATGTGTTAATCTACCACAATCTACCACAATGTGTTAATCTACCACAATGTGTTAATCTACCACAATCAACCACAATGTGTTAATCTACCACAATGTGCTAATCTACCACAATGTGCTAATCTACCACAATGTGCTAATCTACCACATTGTGCTAATCTACCACAATCAACCACAAAAAATTAAGTAAGAAAAGAGGAAGGAAAGAGACAGAAAGTAAGATGGGGGGACACAAGTCCCAACTGTTAGCCAGCCCTATGTGTTTTAGTCTATTTTTGGCAGCTGCTCCAGGGGTGTGGGGATTTAATTCCCTGAGGAGCACTTTGGTACAGCAGCTCTTTACTGAGGAGCACTCCAGAACAGCTGCTCTTTACAAAGGAGCACTCTGGTAAAAATGCTCTTTACTAAGAAGCAATCTGGTACAAAATATGTTTACCGAGGAGCAATCTGGTACAGCAGCTCTTTACTAAGGAGCACTCTGGTGGAGCAGCTCCTAACTAAGGAGCACTCTGGTACAGCAGCTCGTTATTGAGGAGCACTCTGGTACAGCAGCTCCTAACTAAGAGGCACTCTGGTACAGCAGCTCGTTACTGAGGAGCACTCTGGCACAGCAGCTGTTAACTGAGGAGCACTCTGATACAGCAGCTCCTAACTAAGGAGCACTCTGGTACAGGAGCTGTTTACTGAGGAGCAATCTGGTACAGCAGCACTTTACTATGGAGCACTCTAGTATAGCAGCTCCTAACTATGGAAAACTCTGGTAGAGCAGCTCGTTACTGAGGAGCACTCTGGAACAGCAGCTCTTTACTAAGGAGCACTCTGGTACAGAATACGCTTTACTGAGGAGCACTCAGGTACAGCAGCATTTTACTAAGGAGCAATCTGGTACAGCTACACTTGACTGAGGAGCACTCCGGTACTGCAGCTCATTACTGAGGAGCCATTTGGAACAGCTGCTCTTTACCAAGGAGCAGTCTGGTACAGATGCTCTCTACTAAGAACCAATCTGGTACAACAGCTCTTTACCAAGGAGCACTCTGATACAGCAGTTGTTTACTGAGGAGCAATCTGTTATAGCAGCTCCTAACTAAGGAGCACTCTGGTACAGCTGCTCTTTACTGTGGAGCGCTCTGGTACAGTTGCTCTTTACGGAGGAGCACTCTGGTACAGGAGCTGATTACTGTGGAGCACTCTGGTACAGGAGCTGATTACTGTGGAGCACTCTGGAACACCTCTTTACTGTGGAGCAATTTGGTACATTCACTCGTTACTGAGGAGCACTCTGGTACAGCTGCTCTTTACTGAGGAGCACACTGCTACAGCTACTGTTTACTGAGGAGCAATCTGGTACAGCAGCTCTTTCCTGAGGAGCACTCTGGTACAGCTGCTCTTTACTGAGGAGCACTCTGGTACAGCTACTCTTTACTGAGGAGGACTATGGTACAGCTACTCTTTACTGAGGAGCACTCTGGTACAGCTACTCTTTACTGAGGAACATTCTGGTCCAGCTGCTCTTTATTGTGGAGCACTCTTGTACAGCTGCTCTTTATTGTGGAGCACTCTGGTCCAGCTGATCTTTATTGTGGAGCACTCTGGTCCAGCTGATCTTTATCGTGGAGCACTCTGGTCCAGCTACTCTTTACTGTGGAGCACTCTGGTCCAGCTGCTCTTTATTGTGGAGCACTGTTGTACAGCTACTCTTTATCAAGGAGCACTCTTGTACAGCTACTCTTTACTGTGGAGCACTCTGGTCCAGCTTCTCTTTATCGAGGAGCACTCTGGTACAGCTACTCTTTACTGAGGAGCACTCTGGTCCAGCTGCTCTTTATTGTGGAGCACTCTGGTACAGCAGCTCTTTACTGAGGAGCACTCTGGTACAGCTACTCTTTACTGAAGACCACTCTGGTACAGCTGCTCTTTACTGAGGAGCACTCTGGTACAGCAGCTCTTTACTGAGGAGCACTCTGGTACAGCTACTCTTTACTGAAGAGCACTCTGGTACAGCTGCTCTTTACTGAGGAGCACTCTGGTACAGCTACTCTTTACTGAGGAGCACTCTGGTACAGCAGCTCTTTACTGAGGAGCATTCTGGTACAGCTACTCTTTACTGAGGAGCACTCTGGTACAGCTGCTCTTTACTGAGGAGCACTCTGGTACAGCTACTCTTTATTGAGTATTTTACACCCCTGTACCATTATAGCAAACCCCCCGCACACACACACACACACACACACACACACACACACACACACACACACACACACACACACACACACACACACACACACACACACACACACACACACACACACACACACACACACACACACACACACACACACACACACACACACTCTCTCTCTCGCTATCTCTTCTTCTTTCTCTCTTTAACTCCTAGTCCTAACATGCTGCCACTGGCACTGCAGTAATACTTCAGTGTTCCAGTTGTGGCACGGTGGAACGTATAACAACCGTGCATCACAATAAAACTTCATAAGCGTAAACTGCAGAGTGGTGCATATACCTTTCTCTCCTTTGACTTCTTCTATGACGCCGCCAGGGCTTTGTATAATAACACTCCGACAGTCCTGGCCACAGATATAAACCCATTAGAGCTCCACAATCCACAAACCTACTTCATTGTCATCTCAATGAATCAACAGAGCTTATTAAAGAAAAGAATAGCCCTGCCCTCTGGACTCCCCGAGCTGTCAGTCTACACACGGCTCCAACTGAGAGCTCATTGGCTGCTCACACCAATTCAGGAAATATCACACTCAGAGTCATTCAGACTCCCAGGATTAAACCAAAAGGGTTTTAAAGCGGCAACCTGGACGCTTCTCTCTTAGACATTATCAATCCTGGACCACACTAGTAGCGTTAAACATGCATGTCTGTTGCTAAAAGTGAGACCTTGGCAAAACATTTCAAATAACGCATCGCAGACAAGCATCTATTGCTAATACGAGCATCAATCATTTATTGCTAAAGGAACAGATACATTGCCTTCAGAAAGTATTCACACCCCTTGACTGTTCCCACATTTTGTTGTGTTACAGGCTGAATATAAAATGAATTAAATTGAGATTGTGAAATCACTTCCAAAGGTGCTTCTACAAAGTATTGACTCAGGGGTGTTAAGACTTCTGTAAATTAGATATTTCTGTACTTAATTTTTAATACATTTGCACTTAAAAAATGTAAAGCATGTTTTCATGTGTAGATGGATGAGAAAAATATATATTCAATCTATTGTGAATTCAAGCTGTAACAACCCCATTTAGAATAAGACAAGGGGTATGAATACTTTCTGAAGGCACTGTAGGTGGTATTTCACTACACAACGAACCATTTCAGATTCAAACATTCTAGTTTGGTCAGAGTGTCCCAGTCCAGAAATGGTTTTACTTACAGAGGAAACAGAAACACAATCTCCTGGAGAAAAATGCCTTTGTCCCGTTTTCTGTTCTATTCCACCTCTCCAGCTCCTTTCCCCTCCTGCCACACAGGTACGTACAAATACATACACACATACACTCCTATTACCTAGGGGATCAATTCTAACGAGGCATTCTCCCTAGACTACAAGGTCTCCCATCCTGCCATCACCGATTGGTTTCTCGCTGACCGGTCCCCTCCCCTCTTGCCCCCCACACCAACACAGCCTTGAATTAATCAGCCTTTGAAGCAGGCAGGTGGGAAATCAGGCAAGGCCGCGGTTGATAAGCAGGTGAATGGGAGATTGCGTGTGTGTGAAGCCTGGTGATTGGCACGGCAAGGGGAGGCGAGGCGAGGAGAACAGCACAGCACCGTGGCAAGCCAGCCTAATTTCTACCGCACAAGGTCGGCTACTCTCCCCGGCACACACAGCCCCGGCCATGCAGCTACCTCCCATCATCTCACACATCCCATTACAGCTGAGCCCCGGCACACACAGCCCCGGCCATGCAGCTACCTCCCATCATCTCACACATCCCATTACAGCTGAGCCTCCTCTGTCTGCATGTGAGTGAGTGAAAGAGAGAGAGAGAGAGAGAGAAAGGGGGGGAGAAAGAGGGAAAGAGGAAGAGATGGGGAGAGAGAGAGAGAGAGAGAGAGAGAGAGAGAGAGAGAGAGAGAGAGAGAGAGAGAGAGAGAGAGAGAGAGATAGAAGGAGATAGAAGGAGATAGAAGGAGATAGAGAGAGAGAGCTAGAGGGAGAGAGGAAGGGGAAGAGAGATAGGTAGGGGGAGAGAGAAGGGGACCGAGAGAGAGAGAGGGAGGGAGAGAGAGAGAGATAGAGGGGGAGCGAGAGAGAGGGAATGAGAGAGAGAGAGAGAGAGAGAGGGGGACCGAGAGAGAGAGAGAGAGCGAAAGGAGAGAGAGAGAGAGAGAGAGAGAGAGAGAGAGAGAGAGAGAGAGAGAGAGAGAGAGAGAGAGAGAGAGAGAGAGAGAAGGGGACCAAGCGATAGAGAGGGAGGGGGGAGAGAGAGAGATAGAGGGGGAGAGAGAGAGGGGGAGCGAGAGAGAGGGAATGAGAGGGGGGCAAGAGAGAGGGAGGGCAGAAAGAGGGGGGTGACAGGGAGGGGGAGAGAGAGACAGAGGGAGAGAGAGATAAAGCCCTTAAATCGAATTGAATTAAGAGAGAGGGAGAGAGAGAGAGACAGGGAGGGGGAGAGGGATGAAATGCAAACATATGTTTTCCATGCCACTAAAGCCCTTTGAATTAATTTTAGAGAGAGAGAGAGAGAGAGAGAGAGAGAGAGAGAGAGAGAGAGAGAGAGAGAGAGAGAGAGAGAGAGAGAGAGAGAGAGAGAGATGTGGAGTGTGTGAATTAAATCTCAGGTGGACTGGTGTAGGGCCTAGCTCCGACACCAAGACTGGTGTAGGGGTTTAGCGCTGACATCAACTGTCTCCCCTGTCTGTCACATTGCCACTGTTAAATGTTCAAAAACAAACTAGACAGTGCGGGGAAATCATCAAGTAATCTGAAAAACTGTTTGAAAACAGTCTAGGAACGACCATGTTTTTATTTTGTGGCATCAATGTCAACCCACTGGGCACAGTCAATTCAAAGTCTATTCCACGTTGGTTCAACGTCATTCGTTGAAATGGCGTGGAAACAACGTTGATTCAACCCGTGTGTGCCCAGTGTGATATTGTGATTGTCTGTGCTGTGCTGACCAACTGGCAGGTGTCTTCACTGACATTTTCAACATGATTGAGTCTGTAATACCAACATGCTTCAAGCAGACCACCATAGTCCCTGTGCCCAAGCATACAAAGGCAACCTGCCTAAATGACTACAGACCCGTAGCACTCACGTCCGTAGCCATGAAGTGCTTTGAAAGGCTGGTAATGGCTCACATCAACACCATTATCCCAGAAACCCTGGACCCACACCAATTTGCATACCGCCCAAACAGATCAACAGATGATGCAATCTCTATTGCACTCCACACTGCCCTTTCCCACCTGGACAAAAGGAACACCTATGTGAGAATGCTGTTCATTGACTACAGCTCAGTGTTCAACACCATAGTAGCCTCAAAGCTCATTACCAAGCTAAGGAACCTGGGACTAAACACCTCCCTCTGCAACTGGATCCTGGACTTCCTGACGGGCCACCCCCAGGTGATAAGGGTAGTCAGCAGCACATCTGCCTCAACACTGGAGCTCCCCAGGGGTATGTGCTCAGTCCCCTCCTGTACTCCCTGTTCACCAACGACTGCATGGCCAGGCACGACTCCAACACCATCATTACGTTTGCTGACGACACAAAAACGACAATGACGAGACAGCCTATAGGGAGGAGGTCAGAAACCTGGCTGGGTGGTCCCAGAATAACAACCTATCCCCCAACATAACCAAGACTAAGGAGATGATTGTGGATTACAGGAAAAGGAGCACCGAGCACGTCCCCATTCTCATCAACTGGGCTGTAGTGGAGCAGGTTGAGAGCTTCAAATTCCTTGGTGTCCACATCAACAACAAACTAGATTGGTCTAAACACACCAAGACAGTTGTGAAGAGGGCACAACAAAGCCTATTCCCCCTCAGGAAACTAAAAAGATTTTGGCATGGGTCCTGAGATCCTGAAAAGGTTCTACAGCTGAAACACTGACAGCATCCTGGCTGGTTGCATCACTGCCTGGTACGGCAATTGCTCTGCCTCCTACCGCAAGGCACTTCAGAGGGTAGTGCGTACAGCCCAGTACATCACTCGGGCAAAGCTGCCTGCCAACCAGGACATCTACACCGGGCGGTGTCAGAGGAAGGCCCTAAAAATTGTCAAAGAACCCAGCCACCCGAGTCATAGACAGTTCTCTCTACTACCGCATGGCAAGCGGTACCGGAGTGCCAAGTCTAGGACAAAAAGGCTTCTCAACAGTTTTTACCCCCAAGCCATAAGACTCCTGAACAGGTAATCAAATGGCTACCTGGACTATTTGCATTGTGTGCCCCCCCCAACCCCTCTTTTACGCTGCTGCTACTCTCTATTTATAATATATGCATAGTCACTTTAACTATACATTCATGTACATACTACCTCAATTGGCCCGACCAACCAGTGCTCCCGCACATTGACTATCTGGGCTATCTGCATTGTGTCCCACCACTCACCACCTGCCAAGCCCTCTTTTTACGCTACTGTTACTCTCTGTTCATCATATATGCATAGTCAATTTAACGATACCTACATGTACATACTACCTCAATAAGCCTGACTAACAGGTGTCTGTATATAGCCTTGCTACTCTTTTTTCAAATGTCTTTTTACTGTTGTTTTATTTATTTCTTTACTTACCCACACACACACACACACACACACACACACACACACACACACACACACACACACACACACACACACACACACACACACACACACACACCTTTTTTTTGCACCATTGGATAGAGCCTGTAAGTAAGCATCTGTTGTTTTCGGCGCACGTGACAAATAAACTTTGATTTGATTTAACATCGATGAATTATTGCAATAATGAAGCTAGTCGACAAACCACCCCTAGATGATTAGTTGAGAGCACAACGAGTGCATTTGAGCCACAGCATTTTATAGCAAAGTTCTTCCTCCTGAATGTTCAAGACAAACAACAGATGTATGGAATGAGCCACAAGGTTAGGATTTGTATGAAAGATGCTGTAAAGACTGTTCTCGTTGAGGGTAGAAACCAGGGTCTGGCCAAGGTTCCTCTCATAATTATCCATACCCAAGCAATCTCCCCCTGGTACCTTCCAGTCAGACCCAAGCAATCTCCCCCTGGTACCTTCCAGTCAGACCCAAGCAATCTCCCCCTGGTACCTTCCAGTCAGACCCAAGCAATCTCCCCCTGGTACCTTCCAGTCAGACCCAAGCAATCTCCCCCTGGTACCTTCCAGTCAGACACGAGCAATCTCCCCCTGGTACCTTCCAGTCAGACCCAAGCAATCTCCCCCTGGTACCTTCCAGTCAGACCCAAGCAATCTCCCCCTGGTACCTTCCAGTCAGACCCAAGCAATCTCCCCCTGGTACCTTCCAGTCAGACACGAGCAATCTCCCCCTGGTACCTTCCAGTCAGACCCGAGCAATCTACCCCTGGTACCTTCCAGTTAGTCTGGAGAAATCTCTCCCTGGTACCTTCCAGGCAGACCGGAGAAATCTCTCCCTGGTACCTTCCAGGCAGACCGGAGAAATCTCTCCCTGGTACCTTCCAGTCAGACCGGAGAAATCTCCCACTGGTACCTTCCAGACAGACCGAAGAAATCTCTCCCTGGTACCTTCAAGTCAGTCTGGAAAAATCTCTCCCTGGTACCTTCCAGTCAGACCGGAGAAATCTCCCACTGGTACCTTCCAGACAGACCGGAGAAATCTCTCCCTGGTACCTTCCAAACAGACCGGAGAAATCTCTCCCTGGTACCTTCCAGTCAGTCTGGAGAAATCTCTCCCTCGTACCTTCCAGACAGACCGGAGAAATCTCTCCCTGGTACCTTCCAGACAGACAGGAGAAATCTCTCCCTGGTACCTTCCAGTCAGCCCGAAGAAATCTCCCTCTGGTACCTTCCAGTCAGACCGAATAAATCTCCCTCTGGTACCTTCCAGTCAGACCGGAGAAATCTCCCCATGGTACCTTCTAGTTAGACCGGAGAAATCTCCCCCTGGTACCTTCCAGTCAGACTGGAGAAATCTCCCTCTGGTACCTTCCAGTCAGACCGGAGAAGTCTCCCTCACATGAATGGAATGTGGCTGGTTCGGTTTATCACCTAAGGCATCGTACATCTACTGTCAGCATGAAGCCCCAGAGGCCCACTCTCAGTTCACACAGACACAATATAGTTCTAACAACCTCCTATTCTGTTGCATAAACAACCATTTCATGCAATAACAGTATTAAACATAATGTTGTAATTTCACCCACAACAATAAACACTACTGTATACAGTACACAATTACACACACACAGACCAGTGATGTGAGTGGTTTGATCACCACAAGCTGCCAAGTCCACATGTTTTTCACAACACCCCTACACACTTCTCTCTGTAGCCACAGAGGACCCTGAGATGATGGTAGCATACTGTACCCACCTGGACAGCTGTCAGAGCATCTCCCACTGTCTAGACAAACCTAACCACACACACTCTCCCCTCCCCGGGGCACTTTCCCTCTCTCTCTATCTTTCTCTCTCTCACTATCATTCTCTCTCCTTCCCTCTCTCTCCATCTTTCTCTCGCTTTCCCTCTCTCACTATCTTTCTCTCTCCTTCCCTCTCTCTCCATCGTTCTCTCTCTTTCCCTCTCTTTCATTCTTTCTCTCTCTGTCTTTCTCTCTCTTTCTTTCTCTATCTGTCTTTCTCGTTCCCTCTCTCATTAGCTTACTCTCTCTTTCCTTCTTTCTCTTTCTATCTTTCTCTCTTTCCCTCTCTCTCTATCTGTCTCTCTCTTTCCACCTCTCACTACCTTTCTCTCTTTCCCTCTCTCTCTCTCTTTCCCTTTATCTTTCCCTCTCTCTCTATCTGTCTCTCTCTCTTTCTCTCTCTCTTTCCCTCAATCTTTCTCTTTTCCTCACTCTCTATATCTGTCTCTCTCTTTTCCGCTCTCTATCTGTCTTTCCCTTTCCCTCCATCTTTCTCTCTATTTTCCCTCTATCTTTCTTCTCTCTTTCCCTTTATCTTTCCCTCTCTCTCTCTCCCTGTCTCCCTATCTTTCTCTCTCTTTCCCTCTCTATCTTCCTTCTCTCTTTCTCTCTCTCTCTCTGTCTCTCTCTTTTCCTCTCTCTATCTGTCTTTCCCTTTCTCCATCTTTCTCTTTTTTCTCTATCTTTCTTCTCTCTTTCCCTTTATCTTTCCCTTTCTCTCTCCCTGTCTCTCCTCCTCTTTCCCTCTATCTTCCCTCTCTCTTTCCCTCTCTCTCTCTATCTGTCTCTCTATCTTTCTCTTTCTCTCTGTCTTTCTCTATCTTTCATTATCTCTGTCTCTCTCTCTCTTTTTCCCTCTCTCTCTCTCTCACTCTCTCTCTCTCTCTCTTTCTCTCTCTGTCTCTCTCTCTCGTCGGAGTGCATGCTGGGATTGAGTCGTCAAGCAGGAGTGATTGTGAGAGCGAATGGAATTTCTTTTCACTCTATCGGGTTTTGGTATGTATATATATATATTGATTAGTTTAGTTGTTTTAAGGGTATCTTGTTTAAACTATCACTAAGCACGTATAGGGGTGGTGGGATCTTTGAGGTTGGTTTTTCGCGAGGGCACAACCAGCGGGTGGGGCTGGTTGCTATGGCCACCCGCGGAAATGTAGAGTTTGAAAAACTTAGTCGGAGACATGGAGTAAAGATTCCTGCTGCGGCCGGGTGTTCAGTGGAAGAATGTAGCTTGGCTGTGGGTGCTATCATTGGGTATGATAGTATCAAATCAGCCTCAAGGATATTCTTAGATTCAATTGAAAAGGTGAATAAGATATTTGAGAGGGGTGTTGTGTTGCGGGAGACACAGACGCCGGTATTTCCGCTTATGAATCCGGCGAAGAAAGTTATGCTTTCTAACGTGCCACCATTTGTTAGATGAAGTGTTGAAGTGTTATCTCGCCATGGTCAAATAGTATCTACAATAAAGAAGGTTCTTTTTGGATGCAAATCTCCATTGTTGAAACATGTCGTGTCTCATAGGAGACAAGTGCATATGATTTTTAAAAAGGAAGGAGATTAACTGAATTTAGCGTTTAGCTTTAAGATTGATGGATTTGATTATGTCTTCTATGCATCTACTGAATCAATGAAATGCTTTGGCTGTGGAAGAGAGGGGCATTTGGTGCGTAGTTGTCCCGAGAATGAGCGCGCTGAGCCTGGTAGTAGCTCTAGTGAGGGTGCAACTAACGCACCGGCGCGAAGGAATGAACATAATAAGGGTGCCGGGGAAGAGAGAAGGTGGGCAGATGTGGTTGGAAAAGTAGGAGAGGAAGGCATTGTGTATACAGGGGCAATTGTGGTAGATCAGAACAAAGAGGGAGGGGAAACAGTAGGCGAGATTGTGACTGCTGTCGCTGAGGTGGTGCTGGAAAATGAAATTGGAAGTCAAGAGGAGATTGAAATAACGGAAAAGGAAGCGGATGTTTTCAAAATACAGATGAGTAAAAGGAAGAATTTAAGGGGTGGTGAAGGGTCTAATTCTAAGAGAAAGGTAGAGATTGATAAATCAGTTGAAGATGATCAAGTTGTAGAGATGGTGGAGTATTCTTCTGGGGAGGATAGCGAGAGTGAGTCATCTGACGCGTCACAACAATATAGTGAGATAAATGGGGTGGAAGGGAGGTATGGGATCGAGAGGATACGTCAATTTCTGAAGTTGACAAAAGGGAATAAATATATGCAGGATTACAATGCAACTGATTTTTTCCCTGAACGTGAATTGTTTATTGAATCAGCAAAGTTCCTGATGTCAAAAATTACAGGGGGAAGTTTGAAAAGCCCTGAAATTGCTAGACTCCAGAAAGTGGTCACGAGAGTGATAAGTGATGTAAATTCTAAAGAAAATGAAAGAGTTCAGTTGCAGTTTTAACTCTGTAAAGAGATGTGGTGGCTGTATCTTCCTCTGTATATTTTTTTCATCCATGAGCAGTTTTTAGATTTCTTCTTTAAACGTAAATGGGGCAAGAGATGTTATAAAAAGAGCCATGGTGTATGAGTTAATTAGGGGAAAGGGAAGTGACAATTTTTCTACAAGAAACGCATAGTAATTTGGAAAATGAATTTATGTGGCAACAGGAGTGGGGGGACAGTGGTGTGTAGTCATAAAAACTCAAAAAGTGGGGGTGTGGTTATCTTGTTCTCAAAAAGGTTTTTGCCTTTGTCATATGAGGTTGAAGAGGTAGTTGAGGGGAGGTTATTAAAAGTTAGAGCAAGGTATGAAAACATCACTATGTGTCTGATAAATGTATATGCCCCAGTGGTGACAGTTGAGAGGGTATGTTTTTTAGAGACATTATCAAATACCATTGAGAAATGTAACAAAGAAGATGATTCAACATGGAGGAACAAGGCAGTACACCTGGGCGCATGTGAGGGAGAACATCATCTCTATGGCCAGGTTAGATAGGTTTTATGTTTTTGAGCATCAATCTCAGGTCTGTAAATCAAGTGTGATAACCCCAGTGGGATTTTCTGATCATTGTTAATATAACTTTATTGAGTGATGCTCACTTCAGGAACTGTTTCAGTTTTTTTCTGGGAGAGGTGGAGTTTTGTATCCCTTCAACAGTGGTGGGATATAGGGAAAATCCAGATTCAACAATTTTGTAATAAATACACGAGGAATGTCACTAAAGATATCACCAGATCAATGAAAGCCATAGAGATTGAAATAGTGGAACTCATGACGTTGGTTGAGACCACAGGAGATCGAGGCCATACTCAGGCCCTCAAGAGGAGAAAAGCTGCATTGGCAGACCTGCTGGGTATCAGAGCACAGGGGGCACTGGTGAGAAGTAAGTTTCAGGGAATATCTGAAATGGATGCCTCATCCAAATTTTTTCTTTGGTTTAGAGAAAAAGAATGGACAAAGAAAAATTATTCATTGTCTCAAATCAGCTGTTGGACAAGAGCTCACTAGCCCTAGTGACATTAGAAAGAGGGCAGTAGAGTTCTATGCTGAGCTCTACAAGTGTGAGGACAAAACAGTGACACAGCAGTTCTTTGATGGGCTCCCAAAGGTGGCTGCAGAAGCTCAGGTTGAGCTTGAGCAACCATTGTCTTTGCAGGATTTATACACTGCATTAAAAGGCATGGAAAATGGAAGGGCACCAGGCATTGATGGGCTTCCTGTTGACTTTTTTAAGTCTTTTGGGGCTATGTTGGGAGAGGATTGGTTAGAAGTAGCTAATGATAGTTTAACCGGAGGGTTACTACCAATAAGCTGCAGAAGGGCTGTCCTCACCCTACTGCCCAAAAAGGGTGACCCGAGGGAGGTGAAGAACTGGAGGCCGGTGGCTTTATTGTGCACTGATTATAAGATATTGTCAAAGGCTTTGTCCAACAGGCTGAGGGAGGTGATGGGGCAAATCATACATACGGATCAGTCCTACTGTGTTCCTGGCAGGCAGATAGGGGATAACATTTCTCTGATTCGTGATTTTTTGGACGTCTCTAGGGCTATTGGGTTGGATGCTGGTCTAATTTCAATTGATCAGGAAAAGGTATTTGACCGAGATGAACATCAATATTTATGGCACACGTTTGAGGCGTTTGGGTTCAGCTCTGGTTTTATTGCCATGATAAAGGTGATATATGGTGACATTGAAAGTGTATTGAAAGTTAACGGTGGTTTGAGTGCTCCTTTTAAAGTGTGTAGAGGTATTAGGCAGGGATGTTCTATGTCAGGAATGTTATATGCCATTGCTATAGAGCCACTACTAAATAGCATTAGAAGTCGCATTGCAGGGGTGTGCCTTTCAGAGGATATTCCTCCTATTCGTCTCTCAGCCTATGCTGATGATGTAGTTGTGCTCGTGAAAAATCAAGCGGAGGTGGATAGCTTGAGTCTAATGGTTGATTGTTTTAGGGGAATATCCTCTGCAAATGTAAATTGGGAAAAGAGTTGTGCTTTACAGATTGGAGAATGGTCTGGAGGGATCATGGCTTTGCCAGGGGGGCTAGAATGGTGTAAGAGAGGTTTTAAGTATCTTGGAGTGTACCTAGGATATGAGGGGACTATGGAAAAAAAATTGGAGTGGGGTGGTTGAAATGGTGGAAGGGAGGATGAGGAGATGGCGTTGGTTACTATCTCGTATGTCATATAGGGGGCGCACTATTATAGTTAACAATGTGATAGCCTCTGCACTGTGGCATCGGTTGTCAGTTTTAGAACCACCATCTGGCCTTCTGGCTAAGATACAGGCAATTAAGTCGCTCTGGATAAGAGCGTCTGCTAAATGACTTAAATGTAAATGTAAATGTAATTATTGTGGATTTCTTTTGGGATAAATATCACTGGGTTCCACAAAGTGTTTTGTATTTGTCAAAAGAGGAGGGGGGACAAGGTCTTGTACATCTTGCTAGTAGGGCTGCTGCTTTCCGTTTTCAGTTTATTCAAAGGTTGCTTTATGGACCGGAAAATGTGGTGTGGAGAGGGCTGGCAGGTCTTATATTACAGCGGGTTGGAGGATTAGGTTTAAAGAAGGCTTTATTTCTGGTTGATAGTAGCCAGATTTCTAGGGAGGGAGTACCTCCGTTTTACAGATGCCTTCTCAGAGTGTGGAGCATAATGAAGGTGTCCAGACGAACTTCAGCGGAGTCAGTGCATTGGCTGTTGGAGGAACCTCTGGTGTATGGGGCAAGACTGGATTGTACAACTGCAGCTGTTCCACATTTCTCCAAGATTCTGGTGAAGGGGAAAATCATCACCTTAAGACAGTTAATGGCCATGGCTGGGCCCGCCTTAATGGATGGAAGACGGGTGGCAGAACATTTGGGGATGAGGTCGGAAAGGATTGTCGGACAAATGCTGGGGAGCTGCAGGAAGGCTCTGTCAGCGGAAGAATGGGGTGCTTAGTAGCCACAAGAAGAAGGTACAAGATGAAGACGTCTCATTTCCAAGACTAGGGACCAAATATCCCAGAGTCATTATTGTTATTAACTCAGATGTTAGAGATGGATGTCCTTTTTGTAATATAAGAGAAACCATTTTTCACTGTTTTATGGAGTGTGAGAGGATAAAACCTCTATTGGAAATGCTGGAATCTTTGTTTAAAGCTGTAGGGGAGTTTTTCAATAACACTGTTTTTATTTTGGGGTTTCAATATAGTAAACAACAGAAAAGAAAATGTCAAATGTTAAATTTTATTTTGGGACAAGCTAAGATGTCAATTTGTCTGAGTAGGAAACATAAGATAGAAACGGGATATGGGCAGGATGTAAGATGTGTTTTTAAAGGATTAGTGAAAGCAAGAATAAAATTAGATTTTGAGTTCTTTTCAGCTGTAAAAGATCTCCTATTATTTGAGGAGAAGTGGGCTTACGAAGGAGCGCTTTGTTTTGTAGAGGAGGGAAAATTATTTTTTGCTGATGAAATAAGTTGAATGTATATGTTATGTATTTATTTTTGTTTAGGAATTACATTTGTTGTTTCATTTCTGAAAAAGCAGTGTGTCATTATTTATGTTAACACTTGAGTAAAAAATAAAAACTCAAAACTCTCTCTCTATCCCTCTATCTTTCTATGTTCCTCTTTCCCTCTCTTTCTATCTTTCTCTCTTTCCCTCTATCTTTCCTTCTCTGTGTCTCTCTCTCTCTCTCTCTCTCTCTCTCTCTCTCTCTCCCTGTCTCTCTCTCTCTCTCTCTCTCTCTCTCTCTCTCTCTGTCTCTCTCTCTCTCTGTCTCTCTCTCTCTCTGTCTCTCTCTTTCCCTCTCTCTCTCTCTCTCTCTCTCTGTCTCTCTCTTTCCCTCTCTCTCTCTCTCTGTCTCTCTCTCTCTGTCTCTCTCTCTCTCTCTCTCTCTCTCTCTCTCTCTCTCTCTCTCTCTCTCTCTCTCTCTCTCTCTCTGTCTCTCTCTCTCTCTCTCTTTCCCTCTCTCTGTCTCTCTCTCTGTGTCTCTCTATCCCTCTATCTTTCTATGTTTCTCTTTCCCTCTCTTTCTATCTTTCTCTCTTTCCCTCTATCTTTCCTTCTCTATGTCTCTCTCTCTCTCTCTCTCTCTCTCTCTCTCTCTCTCTTTCCCTCTCTATCTTTCTCTCTCTTTCCCTATATTTATATCTTTCTATATCTTTCCCTCTATCTATCTCTCTTTCCCTCTCTCACTGCACCACATATATCTACTTTCTAGCCCAGTTCAGCCATCAGAACGTGCTACTAATTTCTGCCGCAAATGTCTTCCTGGGAACTCAGGACATTGTGGTGAGCAATTCCTGATGAGCCCATGAAAGGCCAGATAGCATTATGAGGGAGTGTGTGCAGGCAGAGAAGAGGGTAATGGTGGGCCTGAAACACAGTCACCTGTAAGGGTTCTTGTATACACCTTGAATATGTACTATACATTCATGTTGACTATCTGCTTATGCACTGTCTGTATTGATTTGGTTTCACATTGATCAGATGGCAATCACATGACACACCTTTAAGTGGGGGGACAGCCGGCAGTGAAGGAGTTAACGACGATCATAACTCCTCTCCTGGGGGATCCTAGTTTACATTCATTACACCATAGCCCCGGGCAAACTGCATATCAAGCAGTATTACAAACAACCAACTGGCATATCTACTTACCATCAGCGCAGAGCAGCAGGTTGTTTCTAAAAGAAGGCTGGATGGCTGTTTGACTGGCTGGCTGGTGAGAGGCCGCTGAGCAGAGAGAAGCTTATCCAGCCCACAGAACACACAACCCACAATGCACTTCACACATCCATCCTGCTACACTGCTGCATATCTACTACACACATGTTCTCTCTGTTTCCATCTCTCCCTTCATCATTCCCCTCTATCTTTCTCTCTCCTTTTCTTTCCATGGCCCTGCCTCTCAGTGGCGACCCGTCATTCAGGGCTGGTGGGGCTGTTTTGGGCGTGGGGGGGGGGGGCTTGCCTGTTTTGCTTGTTATTTTGCCATTAATACGTGTCACATATCAGTTTGCAAACAATGTCAACATAAAAAATGTAGGCCCTAACAGTTTATGGGCACCGTTCGTCACTGTTAGAGTGCAATTCATGTATTGTTTAGTGTTGTGTCATGTATTGGCTTTGCTGGCATGCATCTCACATTTTTTTTTGTTTGCCCCACTAAGACTTACATGCTAAAATTGCCACTGGGGCCTACATAAAACTGTCCCAACAGCAGAGTCCCAACATCTTACCACTGCTACACCTGGCTTTCAGTGGAGCCTTGTCTGGCAGCCAAACAGTTCGTTCAGCATCATTTACTGCCTTTTAAGAAATATAGCTGATATGGCAGACTTGCCTAAACAAATGTGGTTTCTAGTTAAAATAGAGATGTACAAACTATGGCATAAGGGGACGACAAGCGGATAGGTCATCCGTATTTTCGATTAAGAAATGAATGAGCGAGCTAGGACGGACGTAGTCAATATAACTATTTGTTCAGCACTTTTGAAATGTACTGCGACAGAATTCAGAACATAGGCCGTTCTTACAGTGTACTCCCTGTACAACACGTCAGAACTGTAGGATAAATAAAGGGGGCATATAAACAGACAATGAAAGCTCTTAGAATATTCAATGATTACATTTCTCAATAACAGGTTTTAGGCTATTTGTGCACCACCAAGTTAGAACAGTAGGCGAAATTAAGAGCAAATTATTAGGGTGAGGCACACTGAACGGCATTTGGGTCTTTGCGTGTCAAAAAAGATACACGTCATATAACACTATTTGATGTCTTAAATGAGCTTTTAATTTGACACGTCAAATAACACAATTATATTATAGAATGTTGTGTGTGCTGAATTTGCATGTGCAATCCAAGCACCACCAATACTATCAGTAGCACTGTCAAAGCTGTATAAAAAAGTAGCCAAACAGGCAAACACCACGAACAATGTGTTTACAATACCGCCTTGGTGAAAATACACCAAATTATTAGGGTGAGGCACATGGGCTGCTGACAGCTTACTGCACAACATACACTTAGTATTACTTTCTTAGCTAAAGTATATATATCTCTCTTGCATATTACATCATTTATGCAGCAGCATACAATAGATGTTTGGACTCACCTTGTGAAGGTGGCGCAGCGATCCTTTGTGGGCAAATTTTGTCATCAAAGTCGGACATTTATGGATTTATGGTGGGAACTCGGGGAAAAAAACACAGCCGCTCCATTGAACAACAGGTTAACGTTAGTGGTTTCTTTGCAACGCTTAGTTAGTGGTTTCTTTGCAACAGTTAGCCACTGATTCCTTCCAAATTTCCAACTTGTTGTGTAATCTTTATGTACAATGGCCGATGAGCACGATACGTTTTATCAATCATTTCTCTTCATTATTTCTCTTCATATGACAAGGATTAAAAATGATTTGCCAGTAGATTGTTGACTTGATGACAACTGGTGATGACTTCTAGCTAAGACTTTGAAAATAAGATGTTGACATGATCAGTCCAATCAAAGCTACTGTAGCTATAACATGATTTGATTTAATTCTATCTGTGGCCAAAGACCTTGAGCCTTCTTGGATGGGCACTACTAATATTAATCTATGGCATATCCCAAGGGGCTAACATTTTCAAGCTCTAAGCTTAGAATTGGGGATGACGTACTGTCCCATGAGTGACAGAAAACTGAGCCAATCACGACAGAAAACTGAACCATTCAGGTGCAACGCTCTGTATTTTCTGCTGACTAGCCCCACCACCCCAGAAAGCACTGAGCTCGGCTGAAACACCTGCATTTTGGAGCTGCCTTACTCAAGAAAGCAACAAAGAGACCATGTTTGTATGAGGCTTTATTAACTCAATGACATTTTATTGATTTTTTTACATTGTTTGCAAACTGATATGTGACACGTATTAATGCTAAATGCTAATGCTAATAATACTAATAACAAATTAAACAGACAAGCCCCACCCCCAAAAAAAACATTTTTTATTTTATTTATTTATTTGACCTAAAAGCTCTGCCCCACCTGCCCTGAATGACAATTCATTGTTTAGTGTTGTGTTGTGTAGTGGCTTTGCTGGCATGCATCCCACATGTTCTGTTTGTTTGCTCCACCAAGATGTCCATGCTAAAATCGCCACTGCTGTCTCTCCATTTCCATAACATGAAAATAGACACTACTATCAGTTCCTCTCTCCTCTGACTACAGAGACGGAGAACGTCTCTGATGGTTTGATGGTAGCAGTGTGGTATCAGTAATGCTACAGTACAGTGGTTGTGTCTGTGGTGTTTCTGTGTTTGCCTTGTGGATTGAGGTAGTGGTTGCTCTATACAAACGCTGTGTAGCTAGCCACTACACCCCCCCCGACCACCCATCTGATTCTCATTCTCGGTGGGCTCTGACACACAACGTCTGCCTGTTCTATTTGTCTGACATGTTATATCTCAGGAAACGAGGAGGCAGGGGGGTCTCAGCGGGGGGCCAGAGCAGGGGCCAGGAAACACAGGAGAAGGGGTAACTGTTTCACAGCACTCAGGTGAGAGGGAAGACACAGCCACGCTCACCTCTTTGTATTCGCCATGACTAGAAGTGGAATTACAACTCAACGGCGGGCAGTCGAGGGGTTTGATGTATAGAAAAGTACTACTAGAGCACAGTGGAGGATATCAGAGGGAAAGATGGTGGCTGGTACAGCGTGAGGATGCATTCTATTTCTGGGGATTGTATGATGGGGTTGTATGGGTAACGTAGTTTTGTCGGATGACATTGATTCGTTGGATGCCTCAATATAAGTTCCCGATTCCCATGTTGTGTACTGTAAGTGGAATGTGTCTACTGGGAAAAAACAGAGCGATGCATAATATAATGAACATGCATGCAGAGAGAGGAGTTCCTTCTCCCTGACACAGCTTGGTGGTCTTTAATATGTTCCATCCTTGTGGATGTTAAATCTTTCAGAGGCCAGATGGTTTGTAGACTGTGTTTTCGCTCCCAGCCTCACGGTACCCCTCATTTATACATTCATCCACATCTTGCCTTTTAATCCCAGTGGTGGGTCCAGCCTGACGGATGCCCTCCCAGGCTGGCAAGGAGGCGCAATTAGCGACTCCACGAGACAGAGGAGACTACTAGTGGGGTGGAATGAGCTGGGAGAGAATCCCCCTCTCTTTAACGCACTGCTAAACACAGTTATAGCCTACCGTGTACGCATCCCTTGGAGTTCTCTCAAATAACAACTTATTTTTTTAAATATTCAAATGCTCTTTAAAAAAATATATAAATAGCCCCTCCACCCTGGAGCTTGGCAAATGTGAAAGATAAAATAAATAACTTCTTTTTTCGCCAGTAATGTTCAAAGTTTGAGGTGTTAGTATTTGGATATTTAATGTGAAACATTCCTTTTGGCTGGACTCCTTTTTTTTTCTTGGATGGCGGTTGGTCTTTCTATCTGTAATGTTCTCCTGTGGAGGTCTGATCTGGTCATGTTGAGCCATGCTGTCTCAGTAGGAGACCAGTCTCTACTGTGCTCTACTCTGCTTTACTCTGCTCTACTCTGCTCTACTTTGCTTTATGTTGCTTTACTTTGCTCTACTCTGCTCTACTACTGCTCTACTCTGCTCTACTACTGCTCTACTACTGCTTTACTCTGCTATACTACTGCTCTACTCTGCTCTACTCTGCTCTACTCTGCTCTACTACTGCTCTACTACTGCTCTACTACTGCTCTACTCTGCTATACTACTGCTCTACTACTGCTCTACTCTGCTCTACTCTGTTATACTACTGCTCTACTCTGCTCTACTCTACTACTGCTCTACTCTGTTATACTACTGCTCTACTCTGCTCTACTCTACTACTGCTCTACTACTGCTTTACTCTGCTATACTACTGCTTTACTCTGCTTTACTCTGCTTTACTCTGCTCTACTCTGCTCTACTCTGCTCTACTCTGCTCTACTACTGCTCTACTCTGCTATACTACTACTCTGCTCTACTACTGCTCTACTACTGCTCTACTCTGCTCTACTCTGCTCTACTCTGCTCTACTCTGCTATACTACTGCTCTACTCTGCTATACTACTGCTCTAGTCTGCTCTACTACTGCTCTACTACTGCTCTACTACTGCTCTACTCTGCTCTACTACTGCTCTACTCTGCTCTACTCTGCTATACTCTGCTATACTCTGCTATACTCTGCTATACTACTGCTCTACTCTGCAATGCTCTACTACTGCTCTACTACTGCTCTACTCTGCTATACTACTGCTCTACTCTGCTATACTACTGCTCTACTCTGCTATACTACTGCTCTACTCTGCTATACTACTGCTCTACTCTGCTCTACTCTGCTCTACTCTGCTATACTACTGCTCTACTCTGCTCTACTCTGCTCTACTACTGCTCTACTACTGCTTTACTCTGCTCTACTCTGCTATACTACTGCTCTACTCTGCTTTACTCTGCTCTACTCTGCTATACTCTGCTATACTCTGCTATACTACTGCTCTACTACTGCTCTACTACTGCTCTACTACTGCTCTACTACTGCTATACTCTGCTCTACTACTGCTATACTACTGCTCTACTCTGCTCTACTACTGCTCTACTCTGCTCTACTCTGCTATACTACTGCTCTACTACTGCTCTACTCTGCTCTACTCTGCTCTACTACTGCTCTACTACTGCTCTACTCTGCAATGCTCTACTCTGCAATGCTCTACTACTGCTCTACTACTGCTCTACTACTGCTCTACTCTGCTATACTACTGCTCTACTCTGCTATACTCTGCTATACTACTGCTCTACTCTGCTCTACTCTGCTCTGCTCTACTCTGCTCTAATACTGCTCTACTCTGCTCTTCTCTGCTATACTCTGCTTTACTACTGCTGTACTACTGCTGTACTCTGCTCTACTACTGATTTACTCTGCTCTACTACTGTGTTACTCTGCTTTACTCTGCTCTACTCTACTCTACTACTGCTCTGCTCTACTCTGCTTTACTCTGCTCTACTACTGCTCTACTACTGCTTTACTCTGCTCTACTACCGTGTTACTCTGCTTTACTCTGCTCTACTCTACTACTGCTCTACTCTGCTCTGCTCTACTCGGCTTTACTTGGCTTACTCTGCTCTCCTCCTGCTTTACTCTGCTCTACTCTGCTTTACTCTGCTTTACTCTGCTCTACTACTGCTTTACTCTGCTCTACTCTGCTCTACTAATGCTCTACTCTGCATTACTCTGCATTACTCTGCTCTACTCTGCTCTACTCTGCTCTGCTTTACTCTGCTCTACTCTGCTCTACTCTGCTCTGCTTTACTCTGCTCTACAACTGCTTTACTCTGCTCTGTTTTACTCTGCTCTACAACTGCTTTACTCTGCTCTACTCTGCTTTACTCTGCTCTACGCTGCTTTACTCTGCTCTACGCTGCTTTACTCTGCTCTACAACTGCTTTACTCTGCTCTACTCTGCTTTACTCTGCTCTACTCTGCTTTACTCTGCTCTACAACTGCTTTACTCTGCTCTACTCTGCTCTACTACTGCAGCCGACGATGTCCTTGCCATCTGCCGTAGTGTGGGAAATAGTAGAATGACTACTCCCACACACATACAATGTGTACAAATGGAGAGATGCACACACACACACGCACACGCATACACACACGCACACACACACAAACACACACACACACAGATACTGTGCATAAACATAAATGCAGAACTTCTCTCTTTCTCTCTCACACACACGGTGCACTTTCCCTATTTCAAATGGGCTCTTTGTCCCTCATGCATATAATTTCTGTTTCTAAGTAAACAACAATGACTCACTATGCCTTTTTTTAAATGCAAAGAACAAATGAATTGACATTTGATGTCATTGCCTCAGAAACCATGAGCGAAGTGCATCTAATCAATGCTGGCTATAACAGACACATGAAACAGTTCAAACCAGTCCTTTAAAAGCCTGGATTATTGATTGAATCATTTTCCAATGTTATATCTGGGGCTGGAGCGGATTGAAGCAGGCTGGTAGGTGATTGGTGGTGAGTGGTGATGTGGGTTGTGTTGTTCAAATGGCACGGTGGTGGAGCAGGTACAGAGAGAGACTTACCCCTGGCAGTGTTTTCTGTTCATGGAGGGCGTTCTGGGCTTTGATGGCCGACTCACGGGCGCAGTAGGTCAGGAACGCACAGCCTGAAAAATAGAGAGGGGGAGGTTGGGGACAGATATTAAAACTAGTCTATCTTAACACTGGGGACTAAACACTGGGGACTGAACACTGGGGACTAAACACTGGGGACTGAACACTGGGGACTGAACACTGGGGACTGAACACTGGGGACTGAACACTGGGGACTGAACACTGGGGACTGGGAAAAGAAAAGACACTAGCTCAGTCACAGAACAACAGAGAAGACTGATCATTTTACCATCCCTAGCCCAGTTACAAAGCACAACAACACTTGGCAACAACACTGTTCACAATCGAATCCCCTCCACCCAACCCACTGGGTCCCCATCAACCTCACTTAGTCTCAGACCCTTGTCAGTCATGAAAGCAACACCCTGTGAAAGGGAAGTGTCCCTCACAATGACACAGCCAGAGCTGCTACTGGGAGCTGTCCCTCCCTGCAGACAGTCTCAATGCAGACATACACTTTGGTTGGCTCACGGATGGATGCTTCCTCTCTGTGCCTTGCTTTCTCTCTCTCTCTCGTATTCTCTTTCTCTCCTCTCGATCTCTCTCTTTTGTCTCTCTCTTTCTCTCTCTCTCTCTTTCTGTGCTCCTCTTTTTCCCTCACTCTCACTCTATTTCTCTCTTCCACCCCTAGTGCCATAGATCAGCCTCTCCTTGTCCAAAGCGACTACCACACTATTGCAATGCACAATACTGAGCCCTTTTGACAGCAGCAGAGAATGCGAGGGAGGGAGAGAGGGAGGGAGGGGCTCCAAGCCTCAGGACTCTTTGACCACAGAATGAATCCCCAGTCACAAGAACTCCAGGTGAGTACCACACACAAACAAGACACTCACACACAGAGACAGAGAGAAATATCACCATCTGCCAAATACAGAGCTCCTCCTGCAGGCACTCAGACAGCCCAGAGAAATGAGGGAGATGAGGAGAGAGAGAGGGAGAGAGAGACAAAAGAGAGAAAGAGACCCAGATAAATACTATTGCAATTGTTTCCCCCAGACTGTTTGAATAAATCGTTTTGGTAGTGTTATATTAATAAAGTTCATGTGGGTTACCACACACTATCATATTTCTGCCATTTTGCAGGCGGTTTATTAGAGGCCATCAGTTTTCGGAACATATTTCAACAGAAAATGATATCCAGTGAGTGGAAATGAATTAGCTGTCTTCACAGAGGAAATATTTATATTAATTCCCCATGTTGCATATCACATCACTTTTATCTGTCTATAAATTCCCCACCTCATTCAACTCCTCGCAGCCTGGCTGTATTACAACATGCTCAAGCATGTATTTCCCCCTGAGTAATGCTACACAGGCATTCAATAACCCCAGACTTTTCTCCCAGCTATTATTTTATTTTACTGCCTTTTCACATAGCCAGGTCAGTGCATTACGGTAACACAAAAATAAAGGGGACTTACACAGCCCTACACAGCCCTACACAGCCCTACACAGCCCTACACAGCCCTACAGTCTCCCAGCACATCAGGCCTACCTCTAGTCCCTGCGCTCCGAGTCTGTATGTATATTATGGATGGGCAGCGATGGAGTCTATCCGGGGTCACCACCTCAGTCTTCCCTGGCTGACTGTCGCTGTCATGCCCTGGCCATAGAGAGGCTTTATATTCTCTATTTTGGTTAGGCCAGGGTGTGACTATGGTGGACATTCTATGTTCTTTTTTCTATGTTTTTGTATTTCTTTGTTTTGCCAGGTATGGTTCTCAATAAGGGACTGTCTGTCGTTGTCTCCGATTGAGAACCATACTTAGGTAGCTCTTGCTACCTTACAGGACTGTTTCGTGTCGTTCACTCTCTTAGTTTTTTTTTGTCATTCAGTGTTCAGTTTATTTAGTTAAATGTACCATGAACACTTACCACGCTGCGTGTTGGTCCGATGATTCCTATTCCTCATCATCAGATGAAGAGGAGAGCCGTTACATTAGCACTGCCTGGGGTTATGGTGCAGCTTCACACTGCACACCTGGTCCCCGCCAGCCCTAACTTAATGATTTCCAATGGCCACCAAGCATATCAGTCTATCGTGATGCTTCTTTCCCCACGTCACATCAGCCCTGTCCCTCTCACTGAGGCTTTACTCTGTTGTTTCTCTGTCTGAGAGACCATGGTGGTATGTGGGGCTGTTTTGTTGTTGTTATTATTCTGTGGAATTGTGTTGTTAGTTTTTTGGACACGCGCCACCACCATCTCTCACTGAGCAGGGCCTCGTTTGCATATTACAATCACAAACACTGCCCAAGTTGGATTCATTTGTTAATGTGTAACACATACAGCATTGAGAATAAATGAATAACAACCACAATGCCAACAAACAAAGGGGAACATGAACTCCATTTAAATGTGCTTCTATGTTCTTTAATGTAAGGCTTAACAAGAATCTGCTGGCCACGGGTGAAAGCTCTAACAACTTCCTAATTGGAATCCAAACACGTACAAATTGCCTGCGTTGCATTGCATATCAAGTGCAGAAGTCGGAGCATGATGAAATTGTTTGAAACACGACAAACAGCGGTGTAACCCAGAGCAAGAGGCTGGTGGTGCTGATGCAGCAAAAGGAAGGCACGGTCTGGAGGATATGATTTTACCGCTGCATCATTTGATACCGATCTAAAACAACCCTTATCTCACGTTGATTTCTGGCGAAGAATCTCCTTCTCCACCTTCTCTATTTCTTATATAACCCTGTCTGATGAGTGGCTCCATTACATCAGATGAGTTAGCTACAGAGGGACTGAGGTAGTTCCAGAGAGGCGGGGGAAGCTACATAAAGGCTAAGGTAGCTACAGAGAAGCTGAGATGTCTACAGAGAGGCTGAGGTGTCTACAGAGAGGCTGAGGTAGGTACAGAGAGGCTGAGGTGTCTACAGAGAGGCTGAGGTGTCTACAGAGAAGCTGAGGTAGTTCCAGAGAGGCGGGGAAGCTACATAAAGGCTAAGGTAGCTACAGAGAAGCTGAGATGTCTACAGAGAGGCTGAGGTGTCTACAGAGAGGCTGAGGTAGGTACAGAGAGGCTGAGGTAGCTACAGAGAAGCTGAGATGTCTACAGAGAAGCTGAGATGTCTACAGAGAAGCTGAGATGTCTACAGAGAAGCTGAGATGTCTACAGAGAAGCTGAGATGTCTACAGAGAAGCTGAGATGTCTACAGAGAAGCTGAGATGTCTACAGAGAAGCTGAGATGTCTACAGAGAAGCTGAGATGTCTACAGAGAGGCTGAGGTGTCTACAGAGAGGCTGAGATGTCTACAGAGAGGCTGAGGTGTCTACAGAGAGGCTGAGGTAGGTACAGAGATGCTGAGGTATCTACGGAGAGGCTGAGGTGTCTACAGAGAGGCTGAGGTAGGTACAGAGAGGCTGAGGTGTCTACAGAGAGGCTGAGGTGTCTACAGAGAGGCTGAAGTAGGTACAGAGAGGCTGGGGTGTCTACAGAGAGACCGAGGTAGCTACAGAGAGACTGAGGTAGTTCCAGAGAGGCGGGGGAAGCTACATAAAGGCTAAGGTAGCTACAGAGAAGCTGAGATGTCTACAGAGAGGCTGAGGTGTCTACAGAGAGGCTGAGGTAGGTACAGAGAGGCTGAGGTACCTACAGAGAGGCTGAGGTGTCTACAGAGAGGCTGAGGTGTCTACAGAGTGGCTGAGGTAGGTACAGAGAGGCTGAGGTGTCTACAGAGAGGCTGAGGTGTCTACAGAGAGGCTGAGGTAGGTACAGAGATGCTGAAGTATCTACAGAGAGGCTGAAGTATCTACAGAGAGGCTGCAGTGCTGATCAGTCTAGAGAAACATATGGGGTCATTGGGGCGACTCTCCCTCCCTGGCTCTATTGTGTTGAGATGGTTTGTAATTGAAGAGACTCTGCTCTCCCCTCCTCTCTCCTCTTCCCTCCTCCCACTGCTTCGACAGTAGCCTTTTGCACGGTTATTTCCTGCCGACATGACCCTCCATTAATAGTGCAGGAGGGAACTTGTGTCTGGTCCAGAAACCTTTGGCCCTAATCTGTGAAGTGTAGGTACTGCCTGCTAAGTGAAGCAGTCCTACTGATAAACCGTTCCCCATCTCTCTCCCTCTCTACCAGAATCAGCACTTATTCTAAGAACCTACTACTACCCATTCCTACTGTCACACACACACACACACACACACACACACACACACACACACACACACACACACACACACACACACACACACACACACACACACACACACACACACACACACACACACACACACACACACACACACACACACACACACACACACACGCACACATCAACCTAACGTACACACAGCCTAACGTACACACACACCCCACAGTGTCTCTCACTCCAACCCTCTCTATTCCATCTCTGTGCCTCAGAGGCGCCTGCCCCAGTGTAATGAAAAAGTGTGAACTTCCCCTCTCTGTGGGATTTACTTCACCAAAAGTGTGAAGGTAGCAGAAACACAGCAAGCCCTGGCACAGGTCTCTACTCGCTGCCTGCCCACTCCCTCACACTTCATTTGCACTCTGTGCAAAATGTCATCGCCGAAGGTAGATTACTTGCTTACTTCATTTACTGCTGCAAGGGCTTAGGGGAAATGATAGGCTTTCTGAGGGGCTGGAGCCCGAAATGCACCTCATCAGCACTGATACAATGTGATTATTACCTGAATCAGTGCCAGGCGTTGCGGAGCTCTGTGGCGCAGATTGACTATGAGGGGTAATCAGGGCAAGTCTCAGAGCAGTCCTTACTGCTCTTAATCACACCCACTTCTCACACCCCTGATCCCAGATCAGCGCAAACATTTTGGGAATCGTAAATTTGCTTAAGGTGTGGAAATGCTGAACCGAAAGATAAGGCGAACAAATTCTACAGCGGCAAGAAAAAGTATGTGAACCCTTTGGAATTACCTGGATTTCTGCACAAATTAGTCATAAAATTTGATCTGCTCTTCATCTTTGTCACAACAATAAACAAATATAGTGTGCTTAAACTAATAACACAGAAATTATTGTATTTTTCTTGTCTATATTGAATACATAATTTAAACATTCACAGTGTAGTGTTGGATAAAGTATGTGAACCCCTAGGCTAATGACTTTTCCAAAAGCTAATTGGAGTCGGGAGCTAACCTGGAGTCCAATCAATGAGACGAGATTGGAGATGTTGGTTAGAGCTGCCCTGTCCTATAAAAACACTCACAAAATTTGAGTTTGCTATTCACAAGAAGCATTCTCTGATGTGAACCATGCCTCAAACAAAAGAGATCTCAGAAGACCTAAGATTAAGAATTGTTGACTTGCATAAAGCTGGAAAGGGTTACAAAACTATCCCTAAAAGCCTTGATGTTCATCAGTCCAGGGTAAGACAAATTGTCTATAAATAGAGAAAGTTCAGCACTGTTGCTCCCTAGGAGCAAAGATGACTGCAAGAGCACAGCGCAGAATACTCAATGAGATTCAAAAGAATCCTAGAGTGTCAGCTAAAGACATACAGAAATCTCTGGAACATGTTAACATCTCTGTTGATGATTGTACGCTATGTAAAACACTAAACAAGAATGGTGTTTATGAGAGGACACCACGCAAAAAGCCACTGTTGTCCAAAAAAACATTGCTGCACGTCTGAAGTTTCGCAAAAGTGCACCTGGATGTTCCACAGCACTTCTGGCAAAATATTCTGTGGACAAATTATACTAAAGTGTTTGGAGGGAACACACAACACTATGTGCGGAGACAAAAAGGCACAGCACACCAACATCAAAACCACATCCCAACTGTAAAGTATGGTGGAGGGAGCATCATGGTTTGGGGCTGCTTTACTGCCTCATGGTCTGGACAGCTTGCTATCATTGACGGGAAAATGAATTCCCAAGTTTATCAACAAATTTTGCAGGAAAATGTAAGGCTACTCTGTCCGCCAATTGAAGCTCAACAGAAGTTGGGTGATGCAACAGGACAATGACCCAAAACACAGAAGTAAATCAACAACAGAATGGCTTCAACAGAAGAAAAGAGTCCTTCTGGAGCAGCCCAGAGTCCTGACCTGAACCTGATTTAAAATGCTGTGGCATGACCTCGAGAGCAGTTCACACCAGACATCCTAAGAACATTGCTGAACTGAAACAGTTTTGTAAAGATGAATGGTCCAAAATTCCTCTTGACCGTTGTGCAGATCAGATTCTCAAAAACATTTGGTTGAGGTTATTGCTGCCAAAGGAGGGTCAACCAGTTATTAAATCCAAGGGTTCACATATTTTTCCACCCTACACAGTGAATGTTTACAAGGTGTGTTCAATAAAGTCATGAAAACATATAATTGTTTGTGTGTTATTAGATTAAGCCGAATGTGTTTATCTATTGTTGTGACTTAGATGAAGATCAGATCAAAGTTGATGACCAATTTATGCAGAAATCAGGGCAATTCCAAAGGGTTGAAACACCTTTTCGTGCCACTGTATGTTTACAGGTTAAATAGACAAACAATAGACAGACGTGCATATGGGGAGACAGACGCATTCCTCTTGAGAGGTTCCTAGCAATCTGCCCCATTCCCAAGACAAGACACGGGCTTAATAGGCTACTAGAACTTGGAACATATCAACAGCCAACCACCCAGCCACTGCTCAGGGAGAACAAAAGGGAAGAGGTGGGGGTACTTTCCAAAGTGCTCTCATTCATTGTTCCGACAACAATATTTTCCCTGCCCCAGCCTAATTACCTTGTAATGAGTGCTGTAATATAAGCAGACCTCTAGCATAACCTGTAAACCTTAATTAAGCCAGGCACCTTAAAGGGAGCTGCATGCGGCTGGGCCTCCATCCTCTGACAGTGCACCCTCCTGCACTATAAATGGGAGGCCTTCAGGTGCATTTCAACAGTATCAAGATGCTTCCTCTCCTTGTCTCTTTATCTTCCATCTGCTCTAATATGAAAGACCTGGATAAGTGAAGGCAGGCAACTTGGCAGGGACCATATTGCTTTCACCTGCATTCCCATGTCAGTACAAATGAAGGTCAGGTGAGACAAGGACAGGAAAAACATGAAGAGACAATTGACATGCTTCCTGCTATTCATGGAGCTAAAATGGCCTGGAGTCTGGACACTGGTCTCCACTGTGACCCCTGGCCAGGAGACCCATTTGTTATTTTACTCACTTATCATAGACAACAGCCCTTGAGCATGACTTATATACAGTCACAGATCCATAGGAAATATATCCTGAAGAACACACTACATGTCTTTGTGGACCAAAACAGTTGTGTGTTTCTGTGCAATTGTGTGTGTGTGTGTGTGTGTGTGTGTGTGTGTGTGTGTGTGTGTGTGTGTGTGTGTGTGTGTGTGTGTGTGTGTGTGTGTGTGTGTGTGTGTGTGTGTGTGTGTGTGTGTGTACAGTAAAGATTTTGTGCGTGTACAGTGAGGGTCTTGGCTAGGGCTGTGATGTTCATTACATTTTGTCAGACGGTTCTTGTCATGCAAATGACTGCCGGAATCACAGTAATTGACCAATAATTAATATAAACATGTTTAGCATCTCCAGGCCTCCACACATACAAGCAACTGATGTGCCTTTGGAACATCTACAGTTTAATACAGTCTAATAAATACATTTAATATACACCACCACAACAAATCCATTGTGTATTTTAGGCAGGTTTAAAGAAACATTATGATATGAAGGAAAGGTATTTCAGAAGAACAGAATATGAGTGGGCCAGATGTGCAGTATGTTAACGGGAACAGGAACAGGAACAGGAACAGGGACAGGGGTAGGGACAGGAACAGGGACAGGGACAGGAACAGGAACAGGGACACGGACAGGTGTAGGGACAGGGACAGGGACAGGGACACGGACAGGGGTAGGGACAGGAACAGGGACAGGGACAGGGACAGGAACAGGGACACGGACAGGTGTAGGGACAGGGACAGGGACAGGGACAGGGACACGGACAGGTGTAGGGACAGGAACAGGAACAGGGACAGGGACAGGGGTAGGGACAGGAACAGGGACAGGGACAGGAACAGGGACACGGACAGGTGTAGGGACAGGGACAGGGACAGGGACACGGACAGGGGTAGGGACAGGAACAGGGACAGGGACAGGGACAGGAACAGGGACACGGACAGGTGTAGGGACAGGGACAGGGACAGGGACAGGGACAGGGACACGGACAGGTGTAGGGACAGGAACAGGAACAGGGACAGGGACAGGCATAGGGACAGGGACAGGAACAGGGACAGGGACAGGTGTAGGGACAGGAACAGGGACAGGGACAGGGACAGGGACAAGGGCAGGACAAGGGCAGGAACAGGGACAGGAACTGGGACAGGGACAAGGGCAGGGACAGAGACAAGGGCAGGGACAGGGACAAGGAAAGGGGCAGGGACAGGGTAAAGGGCAGGGACAGGGACAAGGGCAGGGACAGGGACAAGGGCAGGGACAGGGACAGGGACAAGGGCAGGGACAGGAACAAGGGCAGGGACAGGGACAAGGGCAGGGACAGGGACAAGGACAGGGACAAGGGCAGGGACAAGGACAAGGGCAGGGACAGGGACAAGGGCAGGTACAGGGATAGGGATAGGGACAGGGACAGGAACAGGGGTAGGGACAGGAATAGGGACAGGAACAGGGACAGGAACAGGGGTAGGGACAGGAACAGGGACAGAAACAGGGACGGGGACAGGAACAGAAACAGGAACAGAAACAGGGACAGAGACAAGGGCAGGGACAGGGACAAGGAAAGGGGCAGGGACAAGGGCAGGGACAGGGACAAGGGCAGGGACAGGAACTGGGACAGGGACAAGGGCAGGGACAGGGACAAGGGCAGGGACAGGGACAAGGGCAGGAACAGGGACAAGGGCAGGGACAGGGACAGGGACAAGGAAAGGGGCAGGGACAGGGTAAAGGGCAGGGACAGGGACAAGGGCAGGGACAGGGACAAGGGCAGGGACAGGGACAAGGGCAGGGACAGGGACAAGGGCAGGGACAGGGACAAGGACAAGGGCAGGGACAGGGACAAGGGCAGGGACAAGGGCAGGGACAGGGACAAGGGCAGGTACAGGGACAGGGACAAGGGCAGGGACAGGGACAGGGACAGGGACGGAACAGGAACAGGAACAGGGGTAGGGACAGGAACAGGGACAGGAACAGGGACAGGTGTAGGGACAGGAACAGGAACAGGGACAGGGACATGGACAGGGACAGGGACAGGAACAGGGACACGGACAGGTGTAGGGACAGGAACAGGAACCGGGACAGGGACAGGAACAGGGACAGGAACAGGAACAGGAACAGGAACAGGGACAGGGGTAGGGGTAGGAACAGGGACAGGAACAGGGGTAGGGACAGGGGTAGGGACAGGGACAGGGACGGAACAGGAACAGGGGCAAGGACAGGAACAGAAACAGGGGTAGGGACAGGAACAGGGACGGGAACAGGGACAGAAACAGGGACAGGGACAGGAACAGGGACGGAGACGGGGACAGTGATGGGGACGGGAACAGGGACAGGAACTGGGACAGGAACAGAAACAGAAACAAGGGTAGGGACAGGGACAGGGACTAGGGCGGGGACGGGGACAAGGGCAGGGACAAGGACAGGAACAGGGACAGGGACGGGGACAAGAACAGGGATGGGGACAGGAACAGGGATGGGGACAGGAACTGGGACAGGGACAAGGGCAGGGACAGAGACAAGGGCAGGGACAGGGACAGGGACAAGGAAATGGGCAGGGACAGGGACAAGGGCAGGGACAGGGACAGGGACAAGGGCAGGGACAAGGGCAGGGACAAGGGCAGGGACAGGGACAGGGACAAGGGAAGGGACAGGGACTGGGACAGGGACAAAAAAAGACATGTCATCTGTATGCACTGGAATAGTGAATGGAGGTCGCTTCCCGGTGGTTCATTTTTCAATCATGCAGGGTAGACTACTCCGGTTTTATAAATATAGTTGCAGCTGGGATCCTCCTGTTTGTAGTGGTAACCATCAAAACTCTGCTTTCAGACGGGATTGCATATGGAAATTCCTAGGCTTATAAGAACATATAGATTTCCATCCACACATCAAACACAGTTTGAGGAGAATGCAGCCTCCTGCTGTGCAAAAGATGACATTATACCCAAACTCTGTGTGCCATGGGCTCTCCAATCCTGTTCCTGCAGCTACCCAGTGCTTCATTTGGGAGACCAAGTGAAATGTTCAGGAATATTGATAGTAACATGTTTTCACAACTGAACATATTTCACTATTGACAGCCCCTCTCTCTGCGCGCTTGAGAACAGAATGAAGGAAAGAGAGGAGATGGAAACTCCCGGTGGTGAGATATTCTGTAGCTAAAGGTAATGTGTCAGCCTATTCATTATGAAAACATAAAATAAATGCCCTATTACTAGGCTATTCAAAATCAAATTCACTTTAATTGTAGGCTAACTCCGTAATCCGCCCTGCACAATCAATGAACCAATACACCAATTATGTACCAAAGACATCTTAAATCTTTCGTTGGGTAATACACAGTAGGCTATTAGGCTATGTTTTGTATAACGGCACAATAATTCTTTTTATTCAGGGTTTTTTTGGGGCTTGGGCTCATATATAGGCCTCTATTTATAAGCTCTAGTAGTGTGAGTGTCTTGAATGAATCATCACTTTACAAAGTGTTGTCTATTTCATTCTGTTTGGCTTTGAAACAACATTCACAACGACCATGCTTTTCACTCAGTTTCAACCTGTTGTTGAACTTCTTTCTTCAAATTGATCTATCGAGGTGAGTTTTAAAATGATGATACTGTTTTGATTATACGTGTTTGAGGATTGTATTTGCATTGATGTCAGAGTGGTTTAAGGGATAGTAGAGCCCTGAGTACCAGGCCATTAGGACCTGATGGAGGGACAACAGAGCCCTGAGTTCCAGGCCATTAGGACCTGATGGAGGGACAATAGAGCCCTGAGTACCAGGCCATTAGAACCTGATGGAGGGACAACAGAGCCCTGAGTACCAGGCCATTAGGACCTGATGGAGGGACAACAGAGCCCTGAGTACCAGGCCATTAGGACCTGATGGAGGGACAATAGAGCCCTGAGTACCAGGCCATTAGGACCTGATGGAGGGACAACAGAGCCCTGAGTACCAGGCCATTAGGACCTGATGGAGGGACAACAGAGCCCTGAGTACCAGGCCATTAGGACCTGATGGAGGGACAACAAAGCCCTGAGAACCAGGCCATTAGGACCTGATGGAGGGACAATAGAGCCCTGAGTACCAGGCCATTAGGACCTGATGGAGGGACAACAGAGCCCTGAGTACCAGTCCATTAGGACATGATGGAGGGATAACAGAGCCCTGAGTACCAGGCCATTAGGACCTGATGGAGGGATAACAGAGCCCTGAGTACCAGGCCATTAGAACCTGATGGAGGGATAACAGAGCCCTGAGTACCAGGCCATTAGGACCGGATGGTCATTAGCAAGTTGGGTCCTACCAACGCAAGTCCAGAGTGCATATGAGGAGATTACCGTGACTCAAAGGTCACGTGGAATTTGACTGCAGTCATAACTCATACCGTCGCCGCAACAGTCCTAGACCTGTCCTCTCGGTCGGTGTGCATAATGAGGGTGAGGAACGCTGTTAAACCTAATGATTCGTTCTGAAAGACTGTGTTTGAGGGATCAATACAGAAAAGGGGATGAGAAATAGGCCTTGACAAAATCACAAGTGATACCACGGTAGTCTATTTTGTAGTTGGTTATAAGTTTGAAGGTTATCTTGGACACACCACTAACTATAATACAACACTACTGTACAGTCTTCTAGGGTCAATACTGTGGTGGGAAGTTGGCACCTACAGTGGATGCAGCTGTCCTGTATGTGTGGACTGACTGAGTGGTCTGCATCCCTGATGAAGATGCCAAATTGACAGCATTAATTGATGGGGTTTCAGGGTGCAGTAAATACTGTGTATGTTCACAGTGGTGCGGGGCAGAAGGCGCGGGTGGACTGACAGAGGAACATGGTTTCGACTCATCAGATGGAGGGCAATGGGAGTTTAACTGCCAAGTCCCCCCCCTTAGCCCACAACTCAGGGGTTTACAGGGAAATCAATTAGAAGTTTTTGGTTAGTCCCAGTCAAGGTCAGCATCTCTTCCTCTTCCTGTTCTACAGCAGCCCTCTGGAAAAACACTAACATGCTCTCACCATATATACTGCATAGGGCTATACACTCTTAGAAAAAAGGTTTTCAAAAGGATTCTTCGGCCATCCCCAAAGGATAACCCTATTTGGTTCCAGGTAGAACCCATTGTGGTTCCAGGTAGTAACCTTTTAGGTAAGGGTTCTACATGGAACCCAAAATAGTTGTACCTGGAACCAAAAGGGTTCTACTTGGAACCAAAAAAGGATTCTTTAAAGGGTTCTCCTACGGGGACAGCCGAATAACTCTTTTAGGTTCTATAAGAGGAAACTACACTGGAAAATACTATAGGATAAAAGCAAACATTGAGTTCTCTGTTAGTTAGCCACATTGGCATTGTTGATATGATATCCATAATACCAGGCCATTGGGACCTGTTTAAAAAAGCAGCAGAAGTTGAACCTAGAGTCAGATCAGTTGATCACAGTAAATTCACAGTCAAAGATTGGCAGTTCCAAACTAACTAGGTCTGAGAGACAGAACTGCTTTTGAGGTCCTTTGATTTTACAAATTGAAAGGTGTCTTTAAAGATGAAGCTTCAAAGCTCCAAGGCTGGCGCAGGATGGAGTGGTAAAGAGAGGGATGAGATGAAAAAAGCCACCCACCCATCTCCATCCATGCAAACACAGCACTTTATTTCACAGTGCCCATTCAGGCGGCATTTGGAAAAAACACTAATTGCACATTTCCAGATTCCATACTTAACAGGCTCTAACAAATAAACCTTGCAGTACGCTCCTGTTTTTGGAATAGCAATTGTGTGCTTTGAGGCGCAAAGCACATTTCTCAAAAACACACAGATTGTCAATTATGTGCTTCATGCCAAAAATGACAGATTTTTTTTCTCTCTCCCTCAGCCTTTTCTTCCTCTCACCACTGGCCTGAAGTGGAATGATAATGATCATTAACACAGGTGGTCTTGCAAATGAGCAGGTGCCACCGCCGTGTTCATTGTATAGATGTATATCCTGGTAAAGGCTGTGGCCAGCGTTACGCTTCCAAAAATGTAGTGTCCTTCAAAGCTGGCCACTGGCATGGTGAATGAGAGAGAGCATTCTTAGTGCATCAGGTAAAGAGCTACAAACTCTAAAGGTTGTGGAGACAAGAATCTGCCAAACATACAGGCTAAATATTTTTTCCAAGCCATCATTATCACTATGAGTAGAAAAAATGGAAACGCTGCCATTTTGGAAATTACTATAAGAAGTACATCACCAGAATCGCAGTGAAAAAACTCAGTCATGGGTCCTTATTAATCTAAGGCCTTTAAAAGCCATCTGCTACAGTTATCGTTTCTACACTGCATGGAGACAGTATACTTTATGTCATATACATCTGTACCTTCTGCAAATGTTGATACCCTACTTCAAACACTGAAGTGAGGCATCTCTAACACTACTACATTCTGCAGTCATTGACAACATGATCGTCCAGGAGGCCTACCTATCTTTGATATTATTTATTTTTATTAACCTTTATTTAACTAGGAAAGCCAGTTAAGAACGCATTCTTATTTACAATGACGGCCTACCAAAAGGCAAAAGGCTTTTAACAGAATGTGACTGGCAGAACAGATGTTGTATGTGGAGGATGAGGGCTGCAGTAGATATCTCAGATATCTCAGTGAGGCCTAAGAGGGTTTTATAAATAAGCATCAACCAGTGGCTCTTGCGATGGGTATACAGAGATGACCAGTTTACAGAGGAGTGCAGTGATGTGTCCTATAAGGAGAATTGGTGGCAAATCTGATGGCCGAATGGTAAAGATTATCTAGCTGCTCGAGAGCACCCTTACTTGCCTATCTATAAATTATGTCTCTGTAATCTAGCATGGGAAAGATGGTCATCTGAATCAGGGTTAGTTTGGCAGCTGGGGTGAAAGAGGAGCAATTATGATAGAAGAAACCATGTCTAGATTTAACTTAAGCCTGCAGCTTTGAAAATGTTCTGAGAGAAGGACAGTGTACCGTCTAGCCATACTCCCAAGTACTTGTATGAGGTGATTACCTCAAGCTCTAAACCCTCAGAAGTAGTAATCACATCTGTGGGGAGAGGGAAATTGTTCTTACCAAACCACAAGACCTTTGTTTTGGAGGTGTTCAGAACAAGGTTAAGGGTAAAGAAAGCTTGTAAGAACACTAAGAAAGCTTTGTCGTATAGCATTTAACATTACATCTGGGGAGGGGCCAGCTGTGTTTAAGACTGTATCATCTGCATATAAATGGATGAGAGAGCTTCCTACTGCCTGAGCTATGTTGTTGATGTAAATTGAGAAGAGGGTGAGGCCTAGGATCGAGCCTTGGGGTACTCCCTTGGTGACAGGCAGTGGCCTAGACAGCAGATTTTCTGACTTTATACACTGCACTCTTTGAGCGAGGTAGTTAGCAAACCAGAAAGGAGAGACAGGTTAAAAAGGTCAGAGATAGGCTTGGCGATGATAGGGGCAGCAACCTTAAAGAAGAAAGGGTGTAAACCATCTGAACCAGATGGTGTTTTGGGGTCAAGTTTAAGGAGCTCCTTTAGCACCTCAGACTAAGTCACTGCCTGCAGGGAGAAACTTTGTAGTGGGGCAGGTGAAAAAGACTTTAACCTGTTGCGACGAGCCATCCCGGATCCGGGATCGTGAATATAGCCTCAAGCTCATTACCATAATGCAACGTTAACTATTCAAGAAAATCGCAAATTAAATTAAATCAATATGCTAGCTCTCAAGCTTAGATTTTTTTAGATTTTCTCAGATTTTCAAAATATGCTTCTCAACCATAGCAAAACAAGCATTTGTGTAACAGTATTGATAGCTAGCGTAGCATTTAGCGTAGCATTTAGTGTTAGCGTTCAGCAGGCAACATTTTCACAAAAAACAGAAAAGCATTCAAATAAAATAATTTACCTTTGAAGAACTTCAGATGTTTTCAATGAGGAGACTCAGTTAGATAGCAAATGTTCAGTTTTTCCTGAAAGATTATTTGTTTAGGACAAATCGCTCTGTTTTCTGCGTCACGTTTAGCTACGAAAAAAACCTGTATCCAGGATTGTGTAAATCTATCCGCAAGCTCATTAGCATAACGCAACGTTAACTATTCATGAAAATCGCAAATGAAATGAAATAAATCTATTTGCTCTCAAGCTTAGCCTTTTGTTAACAACACTGTCATCTCAGATTTAAAAAAAATATGCTTCTCAACCATAGCAAAACAAGCATTTGTGTAACAGTATTGATAGCCTAGCATAGGATTATGCCTGACATTCAGCATGCAACATTTTCACAAAAAACAGAAAAACATTCAAATAAAATAATTTACCTTTGAAGAACTTCAGATGTTTTCAATGATGAGACTCTCAGTTAGATAGCAAATGTTCAGTTTTTACAAAAATATTATTTGTGTTGACAAATCGCTCCGTTTTCTTCATCACATTTGGGTATGAAAGAAAACTAAAATTAAGTCATTAAAGTCAAATTAACTCCATAATATCGACAGAAACATGACAAACCGATGTTTAGAATCAATCCTCAAGGTGTTTTTTACATATCTATCGACAATAAATCCATCGTGGCAGTTGACTTTCTCTTCTGAAGAAATGGAACGCGCATGGACCTAAAGATTACGCAATAATTTCGACACAGGACACCAGGCGGACACCTGGTAAATGTAGTCTCTTTTGGTCAATCTTCCAATGATATGCCTACAAATACGTCACAATGCTGCAGACACCTTGGAGAAACGACACAAAAGGCAGGCTCATTCTTGGCGCATTCACAGCCATATAAGGAGACATTGGAACACAGCGCCTTCATTCCTGTATGAAACTTCATCTTGGTTTCGCCTGTAGCATTAGTTCTGGGGCACTCTCAGATAATATCTTTGCAGTTTTGGAAACGTCAGAGTTTTTTCTTTCCAAAGCTGCCAATTACATGCATAGTCAAGCATCTTTTCGTGACAAAATATCTTGTTTAAAACGGGAACGTTTTTTATCGAAAAATTAAAAGAGCGCCCCCTATCTCGAAGAAGTTAAGGAACATGGGCAGCTGTGAGGAGGAGGGTTTATTCTCTAGGTCTTTAACCGTTTTCCAGAACTTCTTGGGGTCAGAACATTTACATTTTACATTTAAGTCATTTAGCAGACGCTCTTATCCAGAGCGACTTACCACAGAGAGAGAACTGCTCCTTAAAGTAACTAACTTTGGCCTTCCTGAGTGCACTTATTTCTCATTTGCCTGAATGAGAGCCAGTCAGTCTGAATATGCGTGTGCCGAGCCTTTCGCCAAATGCAATTCTTGAGGTGGAGTAACTTTGCAAGATCACAGTCGAAACCAGGGGCTGAACCTGTTTTTAATTCTCATTTTCTTTATGGGGGCGTGTGTGTTAACAATACCACAAAAAAAATCTAAAAATAAGGTCCACACGTCTTCGACAGAGGGGATCAAGCTGATTCCATACCATTTTACAGAGGCCAGTTCATGAAGGAAGGCTTGCTCATAAAAGTTTTTTTGCAAGCATCTATGACAAATCAGGGCAGGGCAGCCATTACGAACACAGGCTGTAAAACAGTGATCACTAAGGTCATTACAGAAAACAACAGACTGATACCTATCAGGATCATTTGTGAGGATAACATCGAGGAGATTAGCCTTTTCTGGGTGTATGGAGTCATACCTTGTGGGATTGGTAATAATCTGAGAAATATTTAGGGAGTCCCATTGCTTTAGGACTTGATCAGGTGGTTTAAGCATGGCCCAGTTTAGGTCACCTAGCAGGACACATTCAAACTTAGTGTAAGGGGCCAGGAGAAAGCTTAGGGCAGGTAGAGTACAGGCCGGTGCTGATGGAGGACGATAGCACCCAGCAGCAGTCAACATAGAGCTATTTGAAAGTTGAATGCATAAAACCAGCAAATCAAATTGTTTGCGGACAGACTTGGTGGAGACAACCGAGCAATGAAGGTGATCCTTAGTAAAGATTTGCACTCCCCCACCTTTGGAAGATCTGTCTTGCCGAAAAAGGTTATAACCAGAAAGGTTAACATCAGTATTCAAAACACTTTTCCTTAACCACATCTCAGTAATGACCAACAGATCTGGATTGGAGCTGTGAACTCACACTTTCAATTGATCCATTTTATGTAATAAGCTTCTAGTGTTAATGTGCAGAAAACCCAGGCTTTTACGAGAGCAGAAATCAGTGAAGCAGATATCAGAGCACTATCTGGCAGAGGAGAGTTTAGAGCATTACCAGTCCTCAATTGGATGGAGTGATGAAGAAATAAGAAAAAAGCTGGGGGAGAGGAGGAGAGACATCCACACAGTGGGCTACAGCAGCTATCCCCCCTCCCCAGTATAGGAGCAGTCCTTAGGGGGAGGCTGGCAGGCAATCAGTGATGTCATGCCAGCAGCGCAGCAATGGCAGCTTAACCTATTTTCGGAAATACCACAGATTTCTATTTATAACCATGCTGAGCAGCGTGCATGTCCACCTGTCCCTCACGGACCCAATATATTCTTAGACAATTTCCATCATCATGCATGTCTTTATTGTTTTAATGTAATTTTTTCATGAGTTATTCAGGATAGTATATATATATCAGTAGCATTCAGGATAGTATATATATATCAGTAGCATTCTTACCATCATCATTATCATAAAATAGTAGTGGTGGTGGTGGTGGTGGTGGTGGTGGTGGTGGTAGTATCAGTAGTGGTGGTGTTGGCGGTGGTGGTAGTAGCAGTAGTGGTGGTGGTGGTGGTGGTGGTAGTAGTCAGTAGTGGTGGTGTTGGTGGTGGTGGTGGTGGTAGTAGTAGTAGTAGTGGTGGTGGTGGTGGTGGTAGTATCAGTAGTGGTGGTGTTGGTGGTGGTGGTAGTAGCAGTAGTGGTGGTGGTGGTAGTGGTGGTGGTAGTAGTAGTTGTGGTGGTGGTGGTAGTCGTAGTTGTGGTGGTGGTGGTAGTCGTAGTAGTAGTGGTGGTGGTGGTAGTAGTAGTAGTGGTGGTGGTGGTGGTAGTGGTGGTAGTAGTAGTAGTGGTGGTGGTGGTGGTAGTGGTTGTAGTAGTATTAGTGGTGGTGGTGGTGGTGGTAGTAGTGGTAGTGGTAGTAGTAGTAGTAGTGGTGGTGGTGGCGGTGGTGGTAGTAGCAGTAGTGGTGGTGGTGGTGGTAGTATCAGTAGTGGTGGTGTTGGTGGTGGTGGTAGTAGCAGTAGTGGTGGTGGTGGTGGTGGTAGTATCAGTAGTGGTGGTGTTGGTGGTGGTGGTAGTAGCAGTAGTGGTGGTGGTGGTGGTAGTATCAGTAGTGGTGGTGTTGGTGGTGGTGGTAGTAGCAGTAGTGGTGGTGGTGGTGGTGGTAGTATCAGTAGTGGTGGTGGTGGTGGTGGTGGTAGTAGCAGTAGTGGTGGTGGTGGTAGTGGTGGTGGTAGTAGTAGTTGTGGTGGTGGTGGTAGTCGTAGTAGTAGTGGTGGTGGTGGTAGTAGTATTAGTGGTGGTGGTGGTGGTGGTAGTAGTAGTAGGGGTGGTGGTGGTGGTGGTAGTAGCAGTAGTGGTGGTGGTGGTAGCAGTAGTGGTGGTGTTGGTAGTGGTGGTGGTGTTGGTAGTGGTGGTGGTAGTAGCAGTAGTGGTGGTGTTGGTGGTGGTGGTAGTGGTACTATTAGAAGTGGTAGTGTTGATGATGGTGGTAGTGGTAGTGGTGGTGGTGGTAGTTGTAGTAGTAGTGGTGGTGGTAGTGGTGGTAGTAGTAGTAGTAGTGGTGGTGGTGTTGGTGGTAGTAGTAGTAGTAGTGGTGGTGGTGTTGGTGATGGTGGTAGTGGTGGTAGTAGTAGTGGTGGTGGTGGTGGTGGTACTGGTAGTAGTGGTAGTAGTATTACGAGTTTGGCAATAGTATCTGCATTAGGAGTAGTAGTGGTATAAATAGTTATAATAGCCAACTAGTAGGAGCAGTAATACTATAAAATAATTGTGGTGGTGGTGGTGGTGGTTGTAGTAGTAGTATTGGTGGTGGTGGTAGTAGTGGTAGTGGTAGTAGTAGTAATAGTGGTGGTGGTGGTGGTAGTAGTAGTAGTGGTGGTGATGGTAGTGGTGTTGGTGGTAGTGGTGGTGGTGGTGGTGGTGGTGGTGGTGGTGGTGGTGGTGGTGGTGGTGGTGGTGGTGGTGGTGGTAGTAGTAGTAGGGGTGATGGTGGTGGTGGTAGTAGCAGTAGTGGTGGTGTTGGTGGTGGTGGTCGTAGCAGTAGTGGTGGTGGTGGTAGTGGTAGTAGTAGTAGTGGTGGTGGTGGTAGTAGTAGTAGTGGTGGTGGTGGGTGGTGGTGGTGGTGGTGGTAGTAGTATTAGTAGTAGTAGTGGTGGTAGTGGTGGTGGTGGTAGTAGTAGTAGGGGTGGTGGTGGTGGTGGTAGTAGCAGTAGTCTACGTAATATTGCAAAAATCAGAAACTTTCTGTCCAAAAATGATGCAGAAAAATTAATCCATGCTTTTGTCACTTCTAGGTTAGACTACTGCAATGCTCTACTTTCCGGCTACCCGGATAAAGCACTAAATAAACTTCAGTTAGTGCTAAATACGGATGCTAGAATCCTGACTAGAACCAAAAAATTTGATCATATTACTCCAGTGCTAGCCTCTCTACACTGGCTTCCTGTCAAAGCACGGGCTGATTTTAATGTTTTACAGCTAACCTACAAAGCATTACATGGGCTTGCTCCTACCTATCTCTCTGATTTGGTCCTGCCGTACATACCTACACGTACGCTACGGTCACAAGACGCAGGCCTCCTAATTGTCCCTAGAATTTCTAAGCAAACAGCTGGAGGCAGGGCTTTCTCCTATAGAGCTCCATTTTTATGGAACGGTCTGCCTACACATGTCAGAGAAGCAAACTCGGTCTCAACCTTTAAGTCTTTACTGAAGACTCATCTCTTCAGTGGGTCATATGATTGAGTGTAGTCTGGCCCAGGAGTGGGAAGGTGAACGGAAAGGCTCTGGAGCAACGAACCGCCCTTGCTGTCTCTGCCTGGCCGGTTCCCCTCTTACCACTGGGATTCTCTGCCTCTAACCCTATTACAGGGGCTGAGTCACTGGCTTACTGGGGCTCTGTCATGCCGTCCCTGTAGGGGGTGCGTCACCTGAGTGGGTTGATTCACTGTTGTGGTCATCCTGTCTGGGTTGGCGCCCCCCTTGGCTGTGCCGTGGCGGAGATCTTTGTGGGCTATACTCAGCTTTGTCTCAGGATGGTAAGTTGGTGGTTGAAGATATCCCTCTAGTGGTGTGGGGGCTGTGCTTTGGCAAAGTGGGTGGGGTTATATCCTTCCTGTTTGGCCCTGTCCGGGGGTGTCCTCGGATGGGGCCACAGTGTCTCCTGTCCCCTCCTGTCTCAGCCTCCAGTATTTATGCTGCAGTAGTTTGTGTCGGGGGCTAGGGTCAGTTTGTTATATCTGGAGTACTTCTCCTGTCCTATTCGGTGTCCTGTGTGAATCTAAGTGTGCGTTCTCTAATTCTCTCCTTCTTTCTTTCTCTCTCTCGGAGGACCTGAGCCCTAGGACCATGCCCCAGGACTACCTGACATGATGACTCCTTGCTGTCCCCAGTCCACCTGACCATGCTGCTGCTCCACTTTCAACTGACCTGAGCCCTAGGACCATGCCCCAGGACTACCTGACATGATGACTCCTTGCTGTCCCCAGTCCACCTGGCCATGCTGCTGCTCCAGTTTCAACTGTTCTGCCTTACTATTATTCGACCATGCTGGTAATTTATGAACATTTGAACATCTTGGCCATGTTCTGTTATAATCTCCACCCGGCACAGCCAGAAGAGGACTGGCCACCCCACATATCCTGGTTCCTCTCTAGGTTTCTTCCTAGGTTTTGGCCTTTCTAGGGAGTTTTTCCTAGCCACCGTGCTTCTACACCTACATTGCTTGCTGTTTGGGGTTTTAGGCTGGGTTTCTGTACAGCACTTTGAGATATCAGCTGATGTACGAAGGGCTATATAAATAAATACATTTTATTTGATTTGGTGGTGTTGGTGGTGGTGGTCGTAGCAGTAGTGGTGGTGGTGGTAGTGGTAGTAGTAGTAGTGGTGGTGGTGGCAGTAGCAGTAGTGATGGTGTTGGTGGTGGTGGTAGTGGTAGTGGTAGTAGTGGTAGTGTTGATGATGGTGGTAGTGGTAGTGGTGGTGGTGGTATTAGTAGTGGTGGTGGTAGTGGTGGTGGTGGTGGTAGTGGTAGTGGTAGTAGTAGTAGTGGTAGTGTTGATGATGGTGGTAGTGGTAGTGGGGGTGGTAGTAGCAGTAGTGGTGGTGTTGGTGGTGGTGGTAGTAGCAGTAGTGGTGGTGGTGGTAGTGGTAGTAGTGGTGGTGGTGGTGGTAGTAGTGGTAGTGTTGATGATGGTGGTAGTGGTAGTGGTAATAGTATTAGTAGTGGTAGTGGTGGTGGTGGTGGTAGTAGTAGTAGTAGTGGTGGTGGTAGTAGTAGTAGTAGTGGTGGTGGTGGTGGTGGTGGTAGTAGTAGTATTAGTAGTAGTAGTAGTGGTGGTGGTGGTAGTAGTAGTAGGGGTGGTGGTGGTGGTGGTAGTAGCAGTAGTGGTGGTGTTGGTGGTGGTAGTAGCAGTAGTGGTGGTGTTGGTGGTGGTGGTAGTGGTAGTGGTAGTGGTAATGGTAGTGGTAGTAGTAGTAGTGGTAGTGTTGATGATGGTGGTAGTGGTAGTGGTGGTGGTGGTAGTAGTAGTGGTGGTGGTGGTAGTGGTGGTGTTGGTGGTGGTGGTTGTAGCAGTAGTGGTAGTGTTGGTGGTAGTGGTAGTAGTAGTAGGGGTGGTGGTGGTGGTGGTAGTAGCAGTAGTGGTGGTGTTGGTGGTGGTGGTAGTGGTAGTAGTAGTGGTAGTGTTGATGATGGTGGTAGTGGTAGTGGTGGTGGTGGTAGTGGTGGTAGTAGTAGTGGTGGTGGTGTTCGTGATGGTGGTAGTAGTATTAGTAATGGTAGTAGTAGTGGTAGTAGTATCACTAGTTTGGCAATAGTATCTGCATTAGGAGTAGTAGTGGTATAAATAGTTATAATAGCCTAGTAGTAGGAGCAGTAATACTATAAGTAGTAAAAGTATTATACTGTAAGTAGTAGCATTACTGGTATTGCTGGTGTGTTTGTGTTGAATCAACAGCTTGGGGAGGATTGTTATATATCTGCTAAACTTGCTCTCTGCACCTTAATAAATCCCTTTGTTTATAGATCCCCCGGCCCTCCACAGTAGATAGCTTTAAACCTGTCTGAAGACTACTCCTTGTCCCCAGCTGTCACTCTAAACACAACACCTTAGGATCGAAGCAACACTTTGTTTCTGCTGCTCTGACAATCACTTCATCTTTCTCACTCCACTAATCCATTGTGCCTGCCCATGTGTCCATCTGTCACTTGTCTTCTGTCCCCTTATCTGTCTGTCTGCATACAATACGTGTGGCTGTGTTCCGTCCCATCCCTTTCTGTCATGTCTGCCTGACTGATACTGGCCACTCTACACATGTCTCTGGGCCTGCATCAAGGCTCATCACTACTGTCATTTGGCATTCTAAGAGCTGGGATGGCTTGACTAATCTCTCATTGTTTTTACTAAAACAGGGCATCAGCGCGTTCAACACTGGGAAAAAGACAAATAACAGGCATCTTATTATTTTCTCCAGCTTGGACCAAAGAGGCTTTATCACATGACTTCTCCTGAAGCGTTCCAAAATGGAGAGGGATTTTTTTTTTTTTATACTACATTAAAATCCCAATAATGTTGTTATTTTATTTTCCCAGCTTCTAAAAATGAGTCGGTTCCTGGCCAACCTCAAACACAACATTAAAGAGCAGAGAGCATTTCTCACTGAAACATCATCACTCTCGCTCTCCTCCTTTCTCCTTGCCCGCTTTCTCCCGTAGTACTCTGCTCTGCAGGATATGGCAGTCCTTTAGGAAGCACCGTCCAAAATACACTGAGTGTACAAAACATTAAGAACATGATAGAGACCAACACCATGATAGAGACTGAGCAGGTGAATCCAGTTGAAAGCTATGATGTCTCAATTGAGACATGGATTGTGTATGTGTGCCATTGAACGGGCAAGACAAAATATGTAAGTGCCCTTGAACGGAGTATGGTAGTAGGTGTCAGGCACACCGGCTTCAGTGTGTCAAGAACTTGCCACAACTGTGGGAAGCATTGGAGTCAGCATGGGCCAGTTTCCCTGTGGAACGCTTTTGACACCTTCTAGAGTCAATGCCCCGACAAATTGAGGCTGTTGTAAGGGCATAACAGGATGCAACTCAACATTAGGAAGGTGTTCCTATTTTCTTTTACACTCAGTGTAGATAGGCCTCTGTCCTCCTACTTAGCGCAGTGGAATAAAGGTGACCTTTGGGTATGGGTGAGAAGGTGCTGTACCTTTACCGCCCTACCATCTATGTCTTTTAAAGAGAGAAGTCAGCAGATTAAAACATGTTCAACTAGCTCACTAGTTATTATTGCATGTATTTTAGTGACCTAAATCATTTCATCTTTGGAAATGTATCTTCACCTTACTTTGCTGTCATGCTTAGCCAAACAAAGCGAACAATAAAGCATTAATGAATTAAAAGCGACTCGTGCAAGGTCTCCCTTGAAATAGAGATTTTTAAATCAAAGCATTTCCTGGTTAAATACAGGTTAAATAAATAAGAAAAATACATGCTTCATTTCTTATTTACTGACAAATTATTCAAGTTGCACAGTTTGTGTAATAATAGTAAGATACTGTGCCTTCAGAAAGTATTCACACCCCTTGACCTTTTCCACATTTTGTTGTGTTAGAGCCTGAATTTAAAATTGATTAAATGTAAAAAATTATTGTCCCTGGTCTACACACCATACCCCATAAAATCAAAGTGGAATTGTTTTCTCGAAATTTTTACAAATATATAAATAATCTAAAACTGAAATGTCTTGAGTCAATAAGTATTCAACCTCTTTGTTATGGCAAGCCTAAATAAGTTCAGGAGTAAAAATGTGCTTAACCTGTCACATAATAAGTTGCATGGGCTCATCACTCTGTGTGTAATAATAGTGTTTAACGTGATTTTCTCGGTACCCCACACATACAGATAATTGTAAGGTCCCTCAGTCGAGCAGTGATTTTCAAGCACAGATTCAACCCCAAAGACCATGGATGTTTTCCCTGGTCTTTGTAGTTGAATCTGTGCCCGACTGAGGGACCTTACAGATAATTGTATGTGTGGGGTACAGAGATGAGATAGTGATTTAAAAAATCATGTTAAACACTATTATTACACACAGAGTCCATGCAACTTATTATGTGACTTGTTAAGCACATTTTTACTCCTGAACTTATTTTGGCTCGCCATACAAAGGGGTTGAATACTTATTTACTCAAGACATTCCAGCTTTAATTTGTCATTCATTTGTAAAAATGGAGAAAAACATCATTCCATTTTGACATTATGGGTTATTGTGTAGGCCAGTGACAAACAATCTCAATTGAATCCATTTTAAATGCAGGCTGTAACGCAACAAAATGTGAAAAAGTCAAGGGATGTGAATGCTTTCTGAAGGCTACCACAAAATCAGTGACGACACTGTCAAAACCATTCTGTGATGTTACAACATGGACCCAAACTCAAATGTAGAAACTACAAAGCATTACTCAAGAGCTTTCTTCATCACTCCGTGGCACCATGACCAAATCACATCCCCAAACAAAATAAACTGTGAATAGGGGGTGTAAAATAAAACCGAACACAAATAGTCATCCAACCCAAGCCTTAATACCGCAGACATCCTTGATGGTGACCTCCAGTCCAGACAACGGCTGCAAAACCACCACTGTGAAATCACCCACAACCAAGGTTAATGGGAACCCAATTCATTTCATATGCATGTAGTTGGAACTAGAAGGGTTAATCAGACAAGGTCTCAAAAGCCAGTCCATGTTTTAGACTTGCCCGTGTCCCTACTCTAAGCACCCTCTGAAAGCAACAACACTGGGTGAAAAGGCTACATATATTAACATGATTCGTTTTTGATATTCTAGAGCTATTCAAGCATTTCCAATGCATATTTGTAGTTTTGTGGATTTGAACCATATCCTGACATATTCTGAATCCATATGTCTTTCTGACATAGGGATTACTCCGAATATCACGTTTCCTACGGCCGGACACATATTCATTCACAATATCCTGAGATAAGAGACATCCTATTTTCTCTCTTCATGTTGACAAATACTGACTGTGTACATCGCATATCTGTGTTTTCTCAGCACATTCCAGATAATAGGCTAGATTGATTCCAGAGATGCCTCTCTTGGCTGAGGTCCATATCCTGATATTGATATGCTTTTTGGTATGCTGAAAATAAGGATGATTTCTGATGCATTTCTGAATTTTCAGCAAATGCTCAATATGAACTCCATATTTCTCTTTCACGCGCAAAATATTTTTGTATTCCCTCCAGATATTGACTTATTAGATATCCTGAGAAAGGCCTACAGTCCATTCAGAAAGTATTCAGACCTCTTCACTTTTCCCACATTTTGTTACGTTACAGCTTTATTCTAACATGGATTAAATCAAAATGTTCCTCATCTACACACAATACCCCATAATGACAAAGCAAATAACAGTTTTTTCAAAATCTTTGCAAATGTATAAAACATGTAAAACAAAAACACCTTATTTACACCAGTATTCAGACATTTTACTATGAGACTCGAAATTGAGCTCAGGTGCATCCTGTTTCCATTGATCATCCTTGAGATATTTCCACAACTTGATTGGAGTCCACCTGTGGTAAATTCAATTGATTGGATATGATTTGGAAAGGTACACACTTGTCTATATAAGGTCCCACAGTTGACAATGTATGTCAGAGTAAAAACCAAGCCATGAGGTCAAAAGAGTTGTCCGTAGAGCTCAGAGACAGGATTGTGTCAAGACACAGATCTGGGGAAGGGTACCAAAACATTTCTGCAGCATTGAAGGTCCCCAAGAACATAGTGGCCTCCATCATTCTTAAATGGAAGAAGTTTGGAATCACCAAGACTCTTCCTACAGCTGGCCCGCCCGGGCAAACTGAGCAATCGGGGGAGAAATGCCTTAGTCAGGGAGGTGACCAAGAACCTGATGGTCACTCTGAGAGAGCTCCAGAGTTCCTCTGTGGAGATGGGAGAACCTTCCAGAACCTTTCTCTGCAGCACCACCAATCAGACCTTAATGGTAGAGTGGCCAGATGGAAGCCGATTGACATCTCTGGAGAAACCTGAAAATAGCTGTGCAGCAACGCTCCCCATAAACCTGACAGAGCTTTTCTGCAGATAAGAATGGGAGAAACTCCCAAAATATAGGTGTGTCAAGCATGGAGCATCTTACCCAAGAAGATTTGAGGCTGTAATCGCTTCCAAAGGTGCTTCAACAAAGTCCTGAGTAAAGGGTCTGAATACTTATGTAAATGTCATATTTCTACTTATTTTTTTATAAATTTGCTGTTGCTTTGTCATTTTTACAAATGTGATTTTGCTTTGTCATTATGGGGTATTGTGTGTAGATTGATTATAATATCATTATTTTTAATAAATTTTAGAATAAGGCTGTAACATAACAAGTGGAAAAAGTAAAGGGGTCTGAATACTTTCTGAATGAACTGTAAAAGCATGTTTAACTCGACTTTAGCTATATTTCTTAGATGATAAAAGCAAGACTGGACAACGTTCTTTACATGCAGCTTGATCTTTAGGCCAGGGTCAAAGAAGACAAAGGTTTGTTGCCTTAGGCTTTACATTGATGGACAAATGACCAAAGCTATTTACAATCTGGGTTATAGCAAGGTGGGTTCCAAATAAAACAACCTCTGATTGCTACCATTAAGCTGGAGAAAATGGTCAGACATCCAAAATTTTATGTCAGCAAGACACTTTGATGGTTAGCTACGCTAGCTAGGTTAATGGGTCTGATTGGTAAATAAAGCTGTGTGTCATCCGTCTAGCAATGAAACTGAGTGTTATGATTGCGGGTGATGTCACCAAGCAGAAGTATGTACATGGGGGAAAAGGACGGGGCCCAGACTTGAGGTACACCATGGTCAATAGGTGCTGGGGACGATACCCATGCTCACTGAGAAACGTATGCCACATACACTAAATCAAATCAAATCAAATTTATTTATATAGCCCTTCGTACATCAGCTGATATCTCAAAGTGCTGTACAGAAACCCAGCCTAAAACCCCAAACAGCAAACAATGCAGGTGTAAAAGCACGGTGGCTAGGAAAAACTCCCTAGAAAGGCCAAAACCTAGGAAGAAACCTAGAGAGGAACCGGGCTATGTGGGGTGGCCAGTCCTCTTCTGGCTGTGCCGGGTAGAGATTATAACAGAACATGACCAAGATGTTCAAATGTTCATAAATGACCAGCATTTATCGAAAGTTTTAGAACACCTAGTCATTCAAGGGTTTTTCTTTATTTTTACTATTTTCTACATTGTAGAATAATAGTGAAGACATCAACACTACAAAATAACACATATGGAATAATGTAGTAACCAAAAAAGTGTTAAACAAATAAAAATATATTTTATATTTGAAACTCTTCAAATAGCCACCCTTTGCCTTGATGACAGCTTTGCTTTGATGCCAAGAGTGTGGAAAGCTGTCATCAAGGCAAACGGTGGTAGTGCAGATATGACCTGAACCCGTCGAGGGAATCGCCAGAGATTCCCACCTACTTCTCCAGCCGGTCAACAAGGATGTTACGATCAATAGTATTAAACCCAGCACTGAGATCCCAAAGAACTAGAATAGAGCATTCACCGGCAGCCAACAGAAGTTATTTACTGAATTTCTATAAAGCAGTTTCTGTGCTGTGGCATAGCCATAGTAGCCAAAAAAATGGGCAACTGGGCCTGCCCAGCATTTTTATACATGATCCTAAGCATGATGGGATGTTTATTGCTTAATTAACTCAGGAACTACACCTGTGAGGAAGCACCGGCTTTCAATTTACTTTGTATTTCTCATTTACTCAAGTGTTTCCTTTATTTTGGCAGTTACCTGTAAGTACATTTGCTCCCATCTGTTTTCCCAGAGGGGTTCCTGTCATACCTTGGCGCAGCGCCGTGATCCTTAGCTCCTTCCATATGAGCAGCTTCAATATGGAGGAGAGGGGCATCCCTTTAAATCACATACTGTATGAGAGGTTTGGAAATATTTCTAGATTTGTTTTTGTCAACACTCTGGTACAGTTACATAATCTCAGTGGGGATACTGGTCTTGTCTCTTTTTAATACCATTTGATTTGGGTGGGCCTATATGCTCTTACAGCACCCTGTAGCTTGAATCTGCCTCCCCCATCTCTCCATTATTGCTGGGCTACTACCCCCACTGTGGAGCCCATCCATCAGAGTGGGGAAGAAAAAAATGTAACTTGAATAAATATTTCATTAGATTATTCCTATGATTTAATGTGCTTCTGACTGGCTTGAGTCTACGGCAATATCTTTGGTCCATTTATAAATGCATTAACACAATGATCCTCCTGACACTAGCTTAATATTGATACTCAGCAGGCAGATGAGAACAGACATGTTTGTATTGCCTGTCCAGTATGCTGAATCACTCCTGCCACCCATCCTCCTCTCATCAAGTGTGTGTGTGTGTGTGTGTGTGTGTGTGTGTGTGTGTGTGTGTGTGTGTGTGTGTGTGTGTGTGTGTGTGTGTGTGTGTGTGTGTGTGTGTGTGTGTGTGTGTGTGTGTGTGTGTGTGTGTGTGTGTGTGTGTGTGTGTGTGTGTGTGTGTGTGTGTGTGTGTGTGTGTGTGTTTCAGTCTACACAGCTAAACCTGTATCTGTATTCAGAAGCAGATCTGATAAGATTGACACAACCTATGCAACAATAACCCTCTTACTAGCCACAGAACAACACAGAAAAATACATCTGAAAATGTCTTTGTGTGCTTTTCATATGCGAGTCCGCAAATAATTAAACTGCTAGCCTAAATCAAGAAAAATACAACTGCAACCTTCAGGTAGCCTTCACACACACAGAGAAAAATGAAAATGAAACCGAAGGCCTGTTGTGTGAGTGGAGCCTAATTAAAAACAACAGGAGAAGTTTTCACTGTGAGTGATAAATCCAACATCAGGATAATAGTCGAACTATTAATACCAATTGGATGACAATAAATAGCTGGCCATCGACAGTACAGGCAGAATAAATCATTTGAAGAGGGAGACTAGACTGCATGTTTAATTGGTGAAGGCAGCCACTGTTTAGGGAGACGAGCAGCTGATCACCCGAGAGACTGAAGCTTCAGACAATGCACATTTGCTAATTCTCTCGAGTCAAGTTATTATGGCCACGCATTATTATCACGCTTCACTAACAAATTCCTTGTTTTCCCTGATGGATTACCAGAAAGAATCGGTCGAAGGGAGGAAGGGAAGGAAGGGAAGGGAAACAACAGACTAAATATAATGTAAATCAAAATGACAAAATACGACACACAACTACTCAGTAAATGTAAGGACCATTTTGGTTCGATGAATGCAATTTTGCTTCTCTGGAAAATGTGTGTGTGTGTGTGTGTGTGTGTGTGTGTGTGTGTGTGTGTGTGTGTGTGTGTGTGTGTGTGTGTGTGTGTGTGTGTGTGTGTGTGTGTGTGTGTGTGTGTGTGTGTGTGTGTGTGTGTGTGTGTGTGTGTGTGTGTGTGTGTGTGTGCGTTCACGTGTGTAATTTTGAGGAACAATTAAACTATTAGATGACATTCCTAATCCTTTTTCGTTTATAAAGCATTGACAATAGAAAAACCAGTGAAGTGCAGAGGACTAGTACTAGGATGATTTCATACTGGGAACTGTGTGGCCAGGATTTATTACATTCCAAGTAAACTGATTCAACTAAACCCTGGCTATTTGACATGAATGAATAAGAATAAAAATTGACTTTGACATTAATATTTTGGGTCTGACCTCTAAAATGATTTACTTGAATGGGAGTACTAATCATTGTTATTATTGTTTGGAGAACGAGTAATTTAATCCGTTAAATGAGTTGATGAGATTGGTAATTAAATTTGATTTTATTATCACATAATAGCAGAGACGATGCTTGTCATATTTGAGGAAGTAAGTATTCACTAACAAGAATGTAGCCTTGATTGTATAATATTTCCACAGAAATGGCCATGTTCCAAATCAAATCTATACATTTACATTGATTAATTTAAGAGGAAATGTTTTACCTTTAGTAATATTCCTTCACTAATTAGTTTGAGGTAAAATGCTTATGCGACTTCCGTAAGATAAAACAACAAAGGCATAAAGTTAACAGGGGTATTTCAGCACGGAAGGCATAAAGTTAACAGGGGTATTTCAGCACGGAAGGCATAAAGTTAACAGGGGTATTTCAGCACGGAAGGCATAAAGTTAACAGGGGTATTTCAGCACGGAAGGCATAAAGTTAACAGGGGTATTTCAGCACGGAATGCATAAAGTTAACAGGGAGGGGTATTTCAGCACGGAATGCATAAAGTTAACAGGGGTATTTCAGCACGGAAGGCATAAAGTTAACAGGGGTATTTCAGCACGGAAGGCATAAAGTTAACAGGGGTATTTCAGCACGGAAGGCATAAAGTTAACAGGGGTATTTCAGCACGGAAGGCATAAAGTTAACAGGGGTATTTCAGCACGGAAGGCATAGAGTTAACAGGGGTATTTCAGCACGGAAGGCATAAAGTTAACAGGGGTATTTCAGCACCGAAGGCATAAAGTTAACAGGGGTATTTCAGCACGGAAGGCATAAACCCACAGTACTAAGAATAAACGCAAAAAATACTTGTTATTGAAAGCTTTTGCATAGAACATTTTTAGGAACTTGTTTTAATTGACAGTAACTTTGTAAAATATCATGATAAATGTGCCAAATTGATGAAGATAATAAATTAAAGAGATCAAACCTGTACATTGTAAACTACAGCTGTTGATGTCACGACTTTTGTCAATGTACAATTCAAGACTCATCAGTGAATCATCTTTCTGACACACAGAGAAATTCTGCTCATATATTCCATACGCATTCCACCATTCAGGGCCTGACTTCAATTATAACCCAACAGTTTGTTGATAACCAGAACCAAGTACTGCAATCCTTATGTAATGCAGTGCAATAACGTTTTATTCTTTGCACACAAATACTGTCTAGTGTGTGAGGTTGAGAAATACTCCTATTATACAGACAAGCACACACACACAAACAAACACCTCTCACAGAATTATAGCCATATGTAGGTGTGGGGCATACTAGAGTCCTCTCTAGCTATTGACCTCTGACCTTTGATCACCAACCATAGGTGAGAGAGACATTTGGCATAGCATGAGCTGAATGATTACTGGCTAGTTATTTCACTTCATTAACAGAGACACATTGGAAGAGACATATTCTAGGTGTGGCTCATCACACACCAGATACAGTTTGACATCAGAAATCACAAATGCGATTTACATTTGACCAGCCTTATCGCACCTGTGGATAATGTCAAACGTGATTTACATTTGACCAGCCTTATCGCACCTGTGGATAATGTCAAACGTGATTTTGGGTTGATAATGTTGTACACCCATCAAGACATTGTCCATAATGCAGTATGTCTATAATTATATTTTTACTTTCAGAAATGTAAACGCGTCATATTCATCGTAGCCTATTTGGAATGGCAGAAATGAGTGAACATAATGGTATAATAATGCCAGGTGGCTGCAGGTAGCTTAGCGGTTAAGAGCGTTTGGCCAGTAACTGAAAGGTTGTTTGTGTGAATCCCTGAGCTGACTAGGTGAAAAATATGCCGATGTGCCCTTGAGCTAGGCACTTAACCCTCATTTCTCCTGTAATTCGCTCTGGGTAAGAGTGTCTGTTAAAATGTGTTAGAAGTGGCGTTTAAAAGATTACCTGTGGTGTTTATATTTCTCAATATCACATAGACCTGCTAAGAAGGGAAAGCCTTTATCTCAGAGCTTTCATTTGGTCACAAGACTGATTCTGCCATATCCTTCCCCGCTCAACGCGTTTGGGCTGTCAGGACCATGGACAGCAACGGAGGCCCAAATCCCATTGATGGAAATATCAACTAACATGGTGCATATTTGAACTTATTATAGCCATATTTGATCATTAATCACAATTGTGTGATTGTAAAGATGTTTTTAGATCTTGGTGTCTGGACAGCATTTGGTTTTACACTAAATCCATGGAAGTATGCTATGTAGGCTAAATGTTCCTCTGTAATACTGTAACATCAAGAATCCTTAGTTATTGGTGGCTACAGTTTCCATGAAGAAGTTTGATGATGATGATGAAGATGATGAAGATGATGATGATGATGATGATGATGATGATGATGATGATGATGATGATGATGATGATGATGATGATGATGGACAATTCCCTACACTGCATTAGAAAACAAACATTGAATCTTAAAGCTGCAGTATGTACATTTTTGCACGACAAGACCAAATTCACATAGAGGGGAGGCAGGGTGGCCTAGTGGTTAGAGTGTTGGACTAGTAACCGAAGGTTGCAAGTTCAAACCCCTGAGCTGACAAGGTACAAATCTGCTGTTCTGCCCATGAACAGGCAGTTAACCCACTGTTCCTAGGCCATCATTGAAAATAAGAATTTGTTCTTAACTGACTTGCCTAGTTAAATAAAGGTAAAATAAAAATAGAAATGTGTTATAGATCTGTCATTGTCATTGAAAGCAAGTCTAAGAAGCAGTAGATCTGGGCTATTTCTATGCTCCCCTTAAGTTTTGTTTTTGTGTCTTACACGTTCAGTTTTGTATGCCATCTTCAAACAGCTGAAAATACAATACTTTTGGTTATGCAAAATATATTTCACAGCGATATAGATGGTACAATGATTTTTTTACATTATACTTACTTGTTTTGTCACATAAACTGAAATGGTGAAGGTTAGAATTTCAGCAACAAGAAATGTTGGAGAGTTTCTGCATAGCGCATCTTCAAAGGGATAGTTTGGGATTTTGGCAATGCAGTTTGAAGGAAGTTTCTAACACGCATTAACGCAATGACTGCTACTGTAGCACGCTAGCTGTTCCTGTAGACTTCCAGCCATTGTGCTAACGCTAGCAAAACTACCTCTCACTTCCTTCATATTCAATGCAAATACATTGAAAAAATGTATCCACGAGTTCATCCGCCAATGGGGATAAAGGGAATCGTTGACTAAATCCCAAACTATCCGTTTAACATCGTATTGTTGGTGACTTATTTACATCCACCTCCATAAACCCAACATGGCAACACGCCATAGCAGCAGCAACACTGCTGGCTGCACGCAGTAAACGTTTGTCATGTCTTGACAGTCCTTGCGTCCCTATTTTGTACATTTTGGCACCGAATTTATTTGGTTTTGGGCTTAGCGTCTACTTGAGCAGCACATGGCGGGATGTTACAGAAAGCATATGGATAAATAAAGGATGCTGCCTGTACCTACAATTTGGGAGAGTCAAGGGGAAGCTCTTTTAAAATGTATCCCTTTTAAGCGCCTCTGCCCCAGTTCTGAGAGAGCGTTATGAAAATACAAATACATTGGACACATTTATATGAAATATTATCACGTTTGAAGTCTGTAAACACTCAGGTCGTGTGGGTGTGTATGCGTGAAAGCAATAATATAAGCTAAGAATCAGCGCGAGATCACTACAACTATGAAATCTCCATATGTGCATGCCCATGGCCACATTAGAATATTTGGGAACATGAGACCACGATGATTAAAAGTAGCCAAGGTTATCATGCATGTTTGACGAAAAATAGTATGCAATAATTATTCCTACAATTCTCTACAATCATTTAGAGAGCTAAATCTTGAGTTAGACACACAAAAAAATGGTGCGTAATGCAAGAGTCACCAGCCATTCGACTGGCAATTGAAGGCTACGTAATATTGTAATTAAACGAAATACAGCTAATTGTATTAGGCCTTGCTATATGCCATTGGAGGGGGGGGGGCACGTTACCTTTGTGCATGCCGGTGTATCGGTCCTTTAGAACTGTCAGTTCGTGGATTTTCCCGAACTGTTCAAACAGAGGTTTCAGGTCTTTTTCCTCTAAGTTCCGCGGTATCTGCCCGATAAACAGCTTTATGGCATCTTGGTCTTTCATATTGCCGCTCTCCGGATGAATGGAAATGGATTCTGACCCGTTCATGGGTTTAGGAAATGTGATCTGGGAGTACTGGTGCTGGTGAGGGATAAGTAGTAGTGGTTGTTCGGTAGGTGGTGCCCCAGGTCCAGTGAAAACCAGGCTGGTGTGAGCGGGATGGGGCTGATGTGATTGCTGCTGCCTTCTTGTTTCAGTCTGAGTGAATCTGGCCATTCTGAGCTGGGAGCACACTGGATAATAATGACAACACAAACACGAACTGAGAGAGAGCAAGCACTCAGCTGGAAACCAGGCTCACCTTCTATCTAACACACAATACTATTCTGTTAGCAGCACTAACGATGACATCACTTTTCTATGATAATGAGGTAACCTTCAAAATAAACACCCGCATTTCAAAACATTGCAAAACTCATTCAAAATATATAACATTTTGATCAATTTTTATTGTTCTTATAACCAAATACAAGAAGGAATTTATGGGAAAAAATGTAATATGTTTTTAAAAACATTTTTTTAAGACCGCTATTGAAAAATACTATGTTCAGACAGGTATGTTAACAATATTGGGCTTGTAGTAAAAAAAAAGCTATTATTAGTGCAGATGTAAATTGTTGTTGGGAGTACTCAGTAGAGTCTGCAGCATCTATATAGGGTGTCATTTCATTGGGCACTGAATAATACGGAGGGTTGCGGCATTTTACTACATTCCATTACAACGATCTTTTGAAGTTATATCTGAAGCAACAAATTGTGTTAATGTGCCCTGTGTCTTTTGCGAGTCAGCAATTACAGTCTGTCTTGTGACAGCAAAGAGGTTATGCCAAATGTTTCTAGAACAGCCAACAAATGGTGGGGTTTTAAGCATGTGATAGTGAACTTAAACTCACATTAGACAGTTATAGCCATACAGTAGATATCCAGCACATAGTCAGTAGTAGTAATTGCATTACATTAAATATTAAGATGCTGGATTTTTTAAAGCCAGCATGACAGAGAATTAAAGGGTATACTACTTCCAATTCAGAAACATCAGGCATTCCAGTATCTGCTAATGCATGGTGTTGAGATGGAAGTGACACTAAACTATACAAATGGGTGCCCCCGTTTTAGAAAACAGTCAGAAGGTATTAGTCGTGGTGTTTATGTGTGCTGTTCTCTAAAGCAGTCTTATCAGAGCGCAATGTAAATACGCTTTGTCACAATGGCATGCGACAGTATCTTTTACATGAGTTAACGGAGGGGAAATTGCTTAATTGAAAGAAGTTAAAGAAGTTTGAAGAATACTGCTCTGCTCTTTTAATGCATTTTAAACTGTAGAAGTGTCATTTAAAAATAGTACACGCAAAACAACAGTCTCAACGTCAACAGTGAAGAGTCGACTCCGGAATGCTGGCATTGGGGCGGCAGGTAGCCTAGTGTTTGGAGCGTTGGACTAGTAACCGAAAGGTTGCAAGATCAAATACCTGAGCTGACAACAAAACCTGTCATTCTGCCCCTGAACAAAGCAGTTAGCCCACTGTTCCTAGGCCATCATTGAAAATAAGAATTTGTTCTTATTAACTGTCTTGCCTAGTTAAATAAAGGAGAAAAAATTGTAGGCAGAGTTGCAAAGAAAAAGACATATATCAGACTGGCCAATAAAAATAAAATATTAAGATGGGCAAAATAGCACAGACACTAGACAGAGGAACTCTGCCTAGAAGGCCAGCATCCAGGAGTCACCTCTTCACTGTTGACATTGGGACTGGTGTTTCGTGGGTACTATTTAATGAAGCTGCCAGTTGAGTACTTGTGAGGTGTCTGTTTCTCAAACTAGACACTCTAATGTGCTTGTCCTCACGGTCAGTTTTGCATCGGGTCCTCCCACTCCTCTTTCTACTCTGGTTGTTCTGTGAAGGGAGTAGTACACAGTGTTGTACAAGATCTTCAGTTTCTCGGCAATTTCTCGCATGGAACAAGAATAGCAAGAATAGACTGATGGGTTTCAGAAGAAAACTCTTTGTTTCTGACCATTTTGAGCCTGTAATCGAACCCACAAATTCTTATGCTCCAGATACTCAACTTGTCTAAAGAAGGCCAGTTTAATTGCTTCTTTAATCTGAACAACAGTTTTCAGCTGCGCTAGCATAATTGCAAAAGGGTTTTTCTAATGATCAATTGGCCTTTTAAAATTATAAACTTGGATTAGCTAACACAATGTGCCACTGGAACACAGGAGTAATGGTTGCTGATAATGGGCCTCTATACGCCTATGTAGATATTCCATTAAAAATCAGCCGTTTCCAGCTGCAATAGTCATTTACAACATTAACAATGTCTACACTGTATTTCTGATCAATTTGATGTTATTTTAATGGACAAAAATAACATCAAGGACATTTCTAAGTGACCCCAAACTTTTGAACAGTAGTGCATTTTGATTTGTTTAACACTTTTTTTGGTTACTACATGATTCCATGTGTTATTTCATAGTTTTGATGTCTTCAATATTATTCTACAATGTAGAAAATAGTCCAAATAAAGAAAACCCTTGAATGAATAGGTGTGTGCAAACTTTTGACTGGCACTGTATATATATATATATATATATATATATATATATATATAGCATTTATAGGCCTACAGTGTATTGCATTGGGACCACTGGAATGGGTGGCGTTAGAAAGTGCTGCTGGGTATGTAGACCTCAGTCCCCCAGGAAATAACACCATATATAAATTCTACAGACCCTACTGAGTATTCCCAACACCACTTCTACATCGTCACAGAGTCGTTTTTTTGTCTATAAACCAATATGTAATTTATAGGCCTACCGTCTATTACATTGCAGTGATTGGAGTAAGAAGTCCCCAGCACTCTATATTGAACCCCTTGCACAGCACAATTTAAGTGTTGTAGACTCTATTGAGTCATTTGAATGACATATTATTTTATTTGTATTTAAAGTATATTTCTTTACAAAAACCAACACAATACCTATGCACATACCAGTATTTGTGTAAACTCTCTAAAGAAATGCTGATATAAATAATACAATATTAAAATAAAAGTACATCAAATTATCACTTTTTTTAAAGGTGGTTGCAATACTTTGAAAAACAGTTGCTTTACTAGTCACGCCAAAGATTAGCATGTATTTTTAGGGGGGACTCTTATTTTGAAAAAAAAAGATCCTCGATCGTGCTGCCAGCGTAATATCCTGCTGCCAGGAGAACGGTATAATACGACACACTCGGATCACACACATAGTACAAGAGAGAGGGTGGCTGATAGGGAGGAGAACGACTACGCGAAAGCGAGAGGCATATTCACCGCTCTTGAGCGACACCCACAGATATCGGTATGATACTGCACCATCAGAGTGCAAATTGTTTGCATTGCACAACCTGCATGGAGAAGTTTGGGGCCACCTCCTTCCTTTGCTGAACTACCCAATTCTTTCAGAAAGCAGGCCACTATGCTTCTCTATCTCAAGTCCCTCACAGCCAGGCATGCCTTTGATGGCCTCTCAGTAGTTTCATCCCACACCAATACTGACAACAATACAATATAGTACTGTCCTTTAAATTAATATTTTTTAAACTTTGCTTACACTTTGTTTCCGATAGGCTACATACTGGTTTAAATCTCCTGGACAAGACCTGCAACATCTTTCAATGCAAATAAATATGTGACATTACCCTCAAAGTTAAAACTTCCCACTTTATTTCCATGCTATCATTCCTTTATTTTGTCCCCATTGCCTGCGAATTGTCTTAATGGTATTGCATTGTTAGTTGCAGTCATCTTGATCTCTCCTATGGAATATAAGAGGCGGCTTCAGTTAACTACAGTGTCAAACAGCATGTAACAATGAACATTACACTGTCTACCAGTGGCTGGTGGGAGGAGCTATAGGAGGACAGGCTCGTTTCCATATGTTTGATACGTTCCATTAATTCCATTCCAGCCATTACAATGATCCTGTCCTCCGATAGATCCTCCCACCAGCTTCCACTGCTGTCTACAGTCTGGTAATTAGTGCGATATATTTCTGAACCACCAAAGCAGCTCTTCCCCATTAAAAGCCATGATCAGATCATAATCCACACATCTGATTACTCAACAGATAATGGGAGAAAATTAGCAAAGTAATAATGGAGAAAAGTTTTTTAGTCTGTGTGTTACTTCAAATCAAATGTATTCATACAGCCCTTCGTACATCAGCTGATATTACGTTACTTCAAGAAACGTATGCATTTCCAAAGATGAATGGATAGTGCAGGCTACCATATTATAATTTAACAAAAAACTACCCCGACTAACTTCATATAGGCTTCATTAACTTGTCCTCTATATTTACAAATGCTGTCAAGAACACTTACACAGAAAATACATCTGTTCTTTGCAACTGAAGCCATGGCTTATAAAGCCAACTAATAAATAAAACAATACAGAATTACAATTACAGAACAGACAGCTATTTTGTAAAGTGAGATATGTAAAACAAAGGGCTTTAATTGAACATGTCTGCAGGATGTTAAAGCCATTTAACAGTGGATTAAATAAAGTGATATACTGTCAGTGATAACAGGCTCGCTTGTGTAGAAGGGAATCGATCTGGGCTGTCTTGGCTGCTCACTGGGCACTGTGGGGGGTCTAGATCTTCAGGATCACAGTGTCAATGTCTCAGATGATCTTCAGCTGGTTCCACTGCTCCAGGTTTAACGCCACACCTGAGGGAGACACAGACCAGTGAAGGGGAGTGAGTTTAAAATGCATATTTTGCAGGACGTTGAAAAGGCATCTTTTCCAGACGTTGAAAATATGTATTTTCCAGATGTTGAAATCAGGTTCATTTTTCATTCTGAATGAAAGTTCAAAATAAGTTATTTATATACGTCTATGTTTGGGCTAAATCAAGGCTGGTCCAGACAGGACAACATCTGAACCAAACATACACTTGTATGATTGGTTCAGATTTGGTCCAGACCAGACCAAAAACCAATGTCCGTGGATGTGGAAATCATGGCCGGTCTGGAACTGCACCAAAGGGCAATCGGCATCGGTCTATGCTTACTGAGGTGTAGCCTACAGTGTTGCCTGAAAGGCATTTATGAATGCCCATCTATGTGGTAAGGCTACCGTTTGTAAAACACCAAACAACAATGTCTGGACAGGACCCCCAAAAAAGACTTCCAAAAGACTTCGGCTCGCGCTTACCGAGGTGTAGCATACCTTGTCGGTGCAATGGAAGTTTATGAATGCCCATCCATTTGGTCGGCCCACCATTTGTAAAACAGGATTTTGCATTGGCTTTATTAGTCCTGATTCATGTGGCTAATCAATCTGGCTATTTAAGCTCTGAATATCAGCTAGCCAACTTTATCAGGAGTTATAGCGAGGCCTATTTGCAATGTGTTTACACAGCGGGAAAGGCAGAAGAATTCACTGATCATGACAATGGGGTGAAACTCCTGGATGACAGTTGTGATTGTCCATTCCATATTGTCCATTTAACTTTGACTCATCCTGTTTTTAGGATATGTTTTTTGTTAACATGGCAGCTTATTTTTCAGTTGATTGAGCCCCATTTAGGTTAAGATATTTGATCGGAGAAACCTGCATGTTGTAAGCAGTGTCCGTCTCATTACATTGTCATACATTTCATCTCCAGCCTGTAGTAGGTTTAAGAAAAGGCCACATGCTCTTTCTACCATATCCTATATCTGCTCCATGGTTTATGGCATTCGATTTTTGGATGGAACATTGGTGGAGCGCATTGGTGGAGCGCTGCAGAGATGTGCTCTCCAACAGCACTCTGGAGAAGCGCACTGAGAATGGACAAGCAAAATATTTTGCACCCCTGTCTTAGACAGAGTGGGCACTACTGATCAAAGGGCGGCATCAGTGATCACCTAAAAAGCTCATATGCCACACGTTAAGACAAATTGTCATTGTTTTTGGACAGAATTATGTGAGGTTTTATGTGTTGTTGTTGGAGGTGCATCTGGGTCAGTTTAGCTAATACAATGCCGTCCTCATCCATTTTCCGCCATAGGCAGTCACCTAATTCTGCCTAATGAGCGGGCCGGCCGTGGTGTCGGGGTCCACATTGACATGGAAGCTCAATACAATAACCGCAGGGCGGGGTTCATACTTTTATTCTTATTCTTTTTCTGAGATGTTTGATATGTTTGAATAGCATGCCACACAGCACCCTGAAACAAGATTGAAGGTTTTTAATTCATTTCTGTATTTTTACCCACCACTTTTATTTTAGTTTTATTCAAGTGGACATGTATTGAATTCCAAGGCATCTATCCGGCCGCCAACCATCATATACTCTATGTAGCTTATTGGATAAGAAGCCTATGTTGTCACACTGCTACTGCCCCAGCCTTAAACTACAAGGATGTCGAGTGGCTATTTTGAGAGAGTGGAGGTCGTTGAGGCAGGGGAGCCAAGAGTGAGAACTTCCTGTACATGCGTTTTTTATTGACAATTTCCATTAGCGTTTCGCGAGTCTGGAGGCTCGAGACAACAAATCAATAGTGTGAACTAAAATGTTACATACAATTCACAGTCGCATTAATGCTGCTTCTTGTTAACCACTGAATCGGCACAGGGAGGCAGCCAAGCTTGATCTCCACAGCCTGGTCTGTAGTGACTGAGGCCCAGGACGAGCCATGACAGTCAGCTGAGGGAGCAACTTAGCATTCTGCACTGCTCATTAATTAATTAATTCACACACACACACTCACTGAATGATTCTTAAATGCTCTGGCTGGCATGGCAAACTTCACCAACCGTAAATCTGACAAATAAGCATAGAGTGTTTGAGATAATTCACCACTGCACTCTAGTTCTGCATTGCAAAGCACGCTCACTCAACTGGAAGGTTTTGTTCAAGAAAATGAGTGTGATGGGATGGCATATTGCACCAAAGCCCTTTATGGACCACTAGCTTAAATCTCTCAGATGTAAAGTCCCCTGTTTAGGGGACCTGCGTGGTTCTGCTACCAATGTTTACCATCATTTTCTCTTATAAATCAATCTGTGGAAACCATAGATCGAATTGGCTTGTATTGAGAGATAGCCCTGGTTCCACGGACACGGAAGTATATTCTGACCACCTGTGAGATGTAGGATGTGAAATCTGAAACCACTTGAAGCTGGGACCATTTAATCATCACTCTTCCGACTGTCCATCAACTCCTGGCTGAAACCTACATCACAGCAACTGACAAAGCACATGCCTGCAATCCTTACATTGTAGTGCAACAGGGGATTATGTTTAGCACACTCAGAGATCGATTTATAGCCATTAATCTAAAATAATTAATAGATTTTAAACAAAAAACACTTTGTTTGTCAAATATGGACAATATTAATATATGCTGAAAGTTGATTTCCTAGCGAGTTCGGGAAGCCAAGCTAGAGCCATGTGGGATGTTCACAGAGATGGGGGAGATGTTTTGATCAAGACAGACCTTTAGAAAATATGCATATTTTCTCTAACACTAAACTGACAAATATGTACTTTACAGTTATAAGGAAGGTGAAATGTTATAGGTAATCTATTTTATAGTTATAAGGAAGGTGAACTCTTATAGTTATGTCAATGGTGGGTGTAGCTTGTGCATAGGAAATACGTCATTGTCATGCCCTGACCATAGAGAGCCCTTTGGGTTCTCTATGGTGCAGTAGGTCAGAGCGTGACTAGGGGGTGTTCTAATCTTGAATTTCTATGTTGGTGTGAGTATGGTTCCCAATTGGAGGCAGCTGATGACCGTTGCCTCTAATTGGGGATCATACTTAGTGTGGTCCTTTTCCCACCTGCGGTTATGGGATATTGTGTTTATATTTTTGTTCAGTTTAAGAGACTTATGGCGTGGATGTGAAAAGAGCACTCTGTCTGTACCGGTTGCCCATGTCAGTGGTGTAAACTCTCTGATATCGTTCTGGACCTTGCCTTTGGAAGAGACACCCTAACGAACCTCATCTTTCCTGTCTGCAGACGAGAGAGAGTGTTACATAGAACACGCTCGAGTGCAGAAATGTCTGCCTGTTTTAGACGTATAGTGATGTGGCTGTTTGCAAATCAGTGACTTTATTTGCTCTGCTCTCCCTCATCCTCCCACTGGCTCCTTTTATTGTTGGGGGGGGGGGTTGCGTTGGAGCTGTTCTCCCCTTCTTCTGGGCTGGGCCATCTGACGCTGGGAGCCACTTACTCTTTACCTCAGGGACAGGCTTACAGGAGAGAAATGTATTTTCAAGAGCATCTTTATTATAATTCACATCACGTAAGCGTTCATTAACAAAGCGTTCTCCCCACCTGTTTCAATGGGCACATTCCATTAACTCAGAAACCTAAAAATGCATATTGCCCCTTTAAAGAGGATGCTATAAATATTGAAATACCATGGTCAGTATCAATCCACAGTTCATGTATACTGAGTCCAAATCAATTGAAATGAATGGTTTTTGTTAGTGGAATTTAATGAGACACTACATGGCAAATATATGTGTGTGATTATTTAGCATTCAGAGATACAGGGAATAGAGATGAGATGGCATACCTTTTTGTACTCCTTGTCACTACTGCTACCTGACTCCTGGGGTTTGAGAATTAACTTAAATTGAAGTTAAAATCAATCAATTTGCATGTGTTTCAGATGAACAGTCAGGAGTAAACTAAATCAGCCATCGTATCTGGATCAGCAAAGTAGATGTAGGCCATCAAACTTGGAATTAAGTTGTATGCAGAAGTGCACACAACTGCCTCTCAATCTCTTTCTTTGGGAAATGGAATGAGAGCAGTGTATCATTAGCAAACCAAATGCAGGCTGGAATGTTGACTGGCACTACCCATTCAATGCATTAATTCAATGAATATCCTCGTGTGTAGTTTAATCATTACATTTGCATTTCTCCGTCAATTCAATTTTCATGAAGTTAAAATGTATGTTAAAAGTTGCACTGATGCCAGTTAGCATATTGGTCTAGGTAGCCCAGTCATTTAATATCTAGCCGAAGAGCATTTCAATCATAGTGGGAGGAAAGGCCACAAGCTGTATACACAGCTGTATCTAGAGAATATCACTCTAAAGTTAATGAATAACATAATTGCATAAAGCAGCAAATTCTACTTTATTCTAATGATCAATTAACAAACTGATTGAGAGGGGACCACAAACACCTGAGCTGAGGAAGGCACGGGCCCTTTTCAAACAGATAGGCCTGTTTAAAACATTTATCTTTCTCCTTGCATCCTTGAGATAACCTATGTGGGGAAACTATTGAACACTAGCCTGTACTGAGCCCATCCTGTCATACTAAGTCAGTTGGTTATTTCTTAAAGTAGGCTAAAGTAAAAAATAAATGCCTCTACTTTGGCAATGTTTATCTCAAAATCGATGCACCTATGCTTTCCCGCCACTAGAGAGAAATAGAACTCTGCTCTAATTTTACAGGCTACTGATATCCTAAACTCTCCCGGACAGACTAATAAACATAAATGGTATCTGACCTGTATTTGCTAGCCCATTCATAGACGATAATGTTAATTATAAACTGGGTGGTTCAAGCCCTAAATGCTGATTGGCTGTGGTACAGCCGTCGTACATCAGACAGTATACCACGCTTATGACAACATTTTCATTTTTACTGCTGTAATTACATTGGTAATCAGTTTATAGTAGCAATAAGACACCTCTGGGGTTTGTGGTATATGGCCAATATACCATGGCTAAGGGCTGTATCCAGGCACACCGCGTTGAGTTGTGCATAAGAACAACCCTTAGCCAAAGTATATTGGCCATATACCACACTCCTTCGTGCCTTATTGCTTAAACATACAGTATACCATCTATTCACGAACCTGACAGAGGCAGATGCACCCACACTCCACTCCCAAATCTTGTCTAAACGTCAATACTTTGTCTAAATGTCAATAGGCTATGCCACGCTTGCTATACGGTTTTGGAAACATTTGGAACTAAACTTTCACATCAGCGAGAAAGGTTAAAAAAAAGGTTAAATTACTACACGCATCTATCGGGTTAGGGTTTCCACTCTATAATATTTCCGTCTTACAGCGCTTGTTCATGGAAGACAGAAGTGACCACCTGTTCTAATTAATTATTGAAACATCTCCAAACACCTGTCTGTAACAAAAGAAGGATGTCATAATAGTGTTGTAGCTGAAAAATAGCTGGCTGCAACTGTGTGAAAACCAGTTAAAACAGTGTACAGTAAGCGTGTATTTTGCATTACTGAAATTATTTTGATGTAATGTGGAAGTAAAGGGTTTTATATTTCCAAAACCATTTCAAAAGCAAGGATTATTAACGTTTCTAAACGTTAAAACAGAGTGTTGGGATTGAGGTTCACATGGAGCCTGTGGTTGTTCATACCTTCAGCTGAGAATCCTAGAGGGGGAAGCTGTGGGCCTAGCTATTTGCCTGAATATTTTTAGTCACGGCTCTGTAGTTTGGCCATGATTAACTCAGCCTAGGCAGGCCATGGAAGAACTGGGACATTTTCAGCTTCCAGGAATTGTGTACATGGGGCCGTGCAATATCATGCTGAAGCATGAGGTGAAGGCACGACAGTGGGCGTTCGTAACGGCGTTCGTCTGTTGAAAGAAGAGAGTCGGACCGAAATGCAGCGTGTAGGTTACTCATGACTTTAATGAAAGAATCGCGGTACATTAAATAACTGAAACTAAATACAAAAACAACAGAACGGAACGTGAAACTAATTATAGCCTATCTCAAATCAAATCAAATCAAATCAAATGTTATTTGTCACATACACATGGTTAGCAGATGTTAATGCGAGTGTAGCGAATGGGTAGAGACAGGTACAAACACCCACGAAATACAAAGCGAACTCAGGCTACCTAAATACGGTTCCCAATCAGAGACAACGATAAGCACCTGACTCTAATTGAGAATCGCCTCAGGCAGCCAAGCCTATACCACACCCCTAATCAGCCGCGATCCCAAATAATACAAACCCCAATAAGAAACACAACATATAAACCCATGTCACACCCTGGCCTACCCAAACATATACCAAAAACACAAAATACAATGACCAAGGCATGACAGCCTCAGGATCTTGTCTCGGTATCACTTGTGTTTGTTGTCCGTAGCTTATGCCTGCCCATACCATAACCCACCGCCACCATGGGGCACTCTGTTCAAAATGTTGACATCAGAAAACTGCTCGCCCACAAGACACCATAGACGTGGTCTGCGGTTATGAGGCAATTCTCTAAAACGTCTTTGGAGGCGGCTTATGGTAGAGAAATGAACATTCAATTATCTGGCAACAGCTCTGGAGGACATTCATGCAGACAGCATACTAATTGCACACTCCTTCAAAATCTGTGTTTGGAGTTGTCTTTTATTGTTCTCACGACTTCTGCCGAAGTCGAAGCCTCTCCTTGTTCGGGCGGTGCTCGGCGGTCGACGTCACCGGTCTTCTAGCCATCATTGATCGATTTTTCATTTTCTATTGGTTTTGTCTTGTCTTCCCACACACCTGGTTTCAATCCCATTCATTACCTGTTGTGTATTTAACCCTCTGTTTCCCCTCATGTCTTTGTCAGAGATTGTTTGTTATTTCAGTGTTGTATTGTTTTTGTATTGGTGCCCGACGGGTCCTCGTACCCACTTTATTTATTGTTACATTTAGTGTTTGGAGTATGTTTAGTTTATTGTTATTAAATAACTCCATTACACTCAGTTTGATTCTCCTGCGCCTGACTTCCCTGCCACCTATACACACACAACTCTGACAATTGTACCCAGCACAAGGTGCACCTGTGTAATGTTCATGCTGTTTAATCAGCTTCTTGACATGCCACAACTGTCATGTGGATGGATTATCTTGGCAAAGGAAAAATGCTCACCAACAAGTATGTAAACAAATTTGTACACAACATTTTAGAGAAATAATGCATATGTAAAATGTCTGGAATCTTTTATTTCAGCTCATGAAAGATGTGACCAACATCTTACATGTTGCGTTTATATTTTTGTTCATTTTTGTTCATAAATTAGCAGAGGCACATAGAGAAAACTCCTATGGACAAACTCAAATGGATTGCAACCGGTCCATTATTGCATTGCCTTGACACAAACCTACACATTACAAAGACAGTAGTTGGATAGTGAAGAATATAGGCCTAATAATGCCCAGTTGCACTTAAGCACTTAAGAAGGTATCAGTCAGGGACAGTAAAATGTGATTTGGGTGTTTGACAACAAGTTTGACAACCACTGCAGTAGGTTACCTAATATGGTGTTTCTTCATGAGTTGTTAAAGATGTATCTAATACAGTACTCTGCTCTTGACATGTTGCTTCTGGGAAATGTCACTCATTGTCTGCATTTAAACAAGCAGCCCAATTCTGATATTTCCACTAATTAGTCTTTTGACCAATCAGATCAGCTCTGAAAAAGATCTAATGTGAATAGATCTGATTTGATTGGTCAAAAGACCAATTGATGACACTTCCTTTTAAGGGGTCCTTGTTACTGTCACACTCTGACCATGGTTTGCGTTGTTTGTTTCTATGTTTTGTTTGGTCAAGGTGTGATATGAGTGGGCATTCTATGTTGCATGTCTAGTTAGTCTGTTTCTATGTGTTTGGCCTGATATGGTTCTCAATCAGTGGCAGGTGTTTGTCGTTGTCTCTGATTGGGAACCATATCTCGGTAGCCTGTTTTGTATTGTGGTTCGTGGGTTATTGTCTATGTCTAGTTGCCTGTGTCTGCACTAGTATTATATAGCGTTGCGTTTGTTGTTTTGTTAAGTGTTCTTCGTCTTCATTAAAAACGATGTATTCATCTTACGCTGCGCCTTGGTCTCCTCCGTACGACAGTTACAGGTTAATTCCATGTGTAAATACACCATAACGAGCATTTTAGTTAACTGTAACAACATGGTTACATTGTAATAAGAACACATAACTTGTAGTAATTGCGGTCTGTAATTACAGAAGTGTAGCAAGAAATTATTGTTAGCATGCTTGTTACAAATAGGCAGGTTTCCACTAAATTCAGCAACTTAGTGTTACACTTCTTCTCTGCTGCATCCGATTCATTAGCAACTGTGACAAAGGTTGGGATTCCTTGTGGATGCACTGGGTATCAGAGATTATAGCGTATGCTCAATAGGCAATAACTACTTAGCCATTCATTTACACTGTTCAAAATATATCTTGTCATCATTGTTGCTAGCACTTGCCCCCAAAATAAAGCATACCATAATTACTATTTGTTGCACATGATTTAGCTACTTAAAATGAAGTGTATCTTGAGGGGTACTTCCCTGTAACTAATGTGTACTTATACATGGGTTGCACCTCGGTCACTCCATTGCGTTGTTGCCATTGTCATCAATGTTCTACAGACACCGCAGCCATATTGATGCTCCAAAGAAGAATGGGACTAATGACTTTAAACCGGGGATAATGTCTGTTTCATCTAAATTACACTATAGGGATTTAGGAATATGACAACATTGCTAAATTCTTTACATATTTAGTGGGAAACCACTTTGCCATCTTCATCATGTTGTGAAATGTACTTTAGACAGATGGCAATGTTGTAATTAGTTAGCAAAGTTAGTCAAAGTTAGCTAGCAATGACAACATTAGCTAGCTAAAATCTGGAGGTCTCCCCTCAATTTTAGCTAGCTAACTAACAGGCAGAATGTCAGCCCAGTTCCATCTTACTCCAATTATCTCCCACTGCAGGCAACTGAGCTTCCTCTCCCTAACATAATTCACAGGGAGAGGAAACTGCAACCAGATGCTTCACATGTATACCTCCTGTTACACATCTGGGCCATTGTTCTATCTGTGCTAATACTAATAAGTTAGTTAGTGTTTAGCTACATTGAAAATGAACTAATGTTACTCATAGTGTGTGTTGACACACTTGAGCGAGCTAGCTCAAGGTATCATGCTTGGTGTGCTCCATTTGTATCACTTTCAATTGGGGACTTTTATTATAAAGGCAAACCATAAATTACACTATTCTGGTTAATCATTATTGTGGCTAGCTTTACACATATGTGAGCCCAACTAGCTAGCGAGTAGCAATCGTCGTATAGCTATTTGCCAGAGTTAGGTTAGGTAATTTAGCCAGCTATCTAGTCATGGTTAGGAAAAAAGCTAGCTAGTGTTCTAGCTAATCCAAACAAAACTCAACAGATTGCATGGAAAGTCTATTCTGTAGAATATGCTATCTATAACAGATGAAGCATCCAGTTGGCGCTTTCACTCAATGCCAAATATGGTGATGAGAGGAAGCCCAGTGGAGGCAGGGGGAGAAGATAGAGCAAGATGGATTTTGGCTGACATTCTGCTAAAGATTAAACATTTGGTCTCCATACAGTTTTCTGTTTCCAAAACTAGAATCTGTAACAGAGTGGACAGCGTTTTGTAGACTTTACCCTTTGCCAAAAAAAGAAAATGGTATTGTTTAGAAGGAGTGCAAGGATGAATTGAGTTATTGCACATGTGCAGTGGTATAAAAAGTACTCAATTGTCATACTTGAGTAAAAGTAAATATAACTTAATTATGGAAGTTGAGAATTCATGCAGCTTTTCGCAGCTTTTTGTTAAAAATCGCGCAACATTTCAGCACCCTGCTATTCATGCCAGGAATATAGTACATGCATGTGATTAGTATGTGTGGATAGAAAACACTCAGACGTTTCCAAAACTGTTTAAATCACGTCTGTGGCATTTACAGAACGGGCGTTTCATCCAAAAGTGCATGGAAATCTGTTCACTGAAAATGGAAAAATATATCCTTCCGCGACTACAGGCAATTGTTAAAAGTGCCTACAGCTTCCACAGGGTGTCTAGAGTCATGTCATTTGATTCGCAATTGTTTCTTGGTTTAACCCAAACAAGGGAACTCCTTTCCTGATGGCTCCGCCCTGATTTTTGGTCGACCTCTGGTCAGACATGTTTTTCTAAACGGACAAGAAACAGATTTAACATCGTCTCCTGATCAATTTTATCGCTTATTAACGTGTACTAATACCTAAAGTTGCATTACAAAAGTATTTCGAAGTGTTTTGTGAAAGTTTATCGTCGACTTTTTGAATTTTAAAAAATTACGTTACGTTATGAAATGCTAATAATTTTCTCCTGTTGTGGAAACTCTTACACAGGGACACTCAAAATCAATCTAAACTGAATCATTGTTTATTTTCAGCTCGCTGGAGAGGTTCCAACAAACCATAGTGAACCATAGTGAACGGTCAGGAGCTCTAACGGGGCAGTCCCGTTAGTTCTCTTATATACTGCAGACAAGTCATATTTGCATGATTTAGCTTATTCATAATGAATTAATCATCAACGTTGGCTTCATGCATGTGACAGACCAATACCTCACAAGGTTTCTTCTCTCTAAGCTGAGACCTTGAAACTGAGATATTCCTTTCTATAAACAAGCTTATGTGCGTACTGCCAAATTGCAGATACTGAGGATGCGTTCAATCAGTCACTTGTATGAACACAGAAATTGGTTTATAGAAAAGACAGGCTCTGGTCTATATTGAGTTAGTTTGATAATTTTTTTGATAATTTTTTTGATTCTATGGTAACCAGCTAGCTAACTTAGTTGGTAGGCATAACAAAAACGGCATCTAAGGTTTGCTAGCTAGCTAGTTATGGTTGCTAGCTAGCTATAGTAAGCCAGAGCCATATGAACTCCAACAATAGGCTAGGTAGCTGGCAAATGGTAGGTAGATTGCTAACTACCTATGCTGAATTGTCCAGCAGAATGAATGTATCCCACAAAAAACATACTCTCTCTCTCCTGTCTTGATGTTTTTGTCTAATCTACAAACACTTTGTTTCTTTCTCTCGTCTGGATTTTGCACACTGACCTTGCTCTCGACCCCGTTCTTTGTGCATTGTCACATGAAGTTATGGTCAACACAAGGTGACACATTTGTGGTCGTCAATATTTTGAGCATGTTCCTGCAGATGAGAAGACATTATACCTTAATTCCTTGATATGATGCTTGACATGATGCATTAAAATAAATAATTGCACCATTGCATCCCATCGAAAAGTGAGAATGTTCTTCAACAGTGAAACCATTACAAGATTACATGATGGAATAAGAGAGTTTGTTTTGCATTTATAGTGCATTTATAAACCATTATTCAGCCCCCCCCCCCCCCCATATTCAACCCCCCCCCCCCCATTGAGACCAGGTGAGTAACTAACACAGGTGAAATCAATTCACAAAAATGAAAGACAGGGCTACTTTCAAGAACACAAAGAAACAGGGCTACGTTCAAGAACACAATGAAACAAAACACAAGGTTGACTAAAAAAATAAGTACAGAGCCTTACAGACATAGTACACAATTGATGACGTTGTACACAAAAAATGGTGACCACTTTTGGTTCATTAGCACCACTTTTAGAACTAGTGGCTGAAATTCTACAAAAGTCAAGTAAACATTTTGGTGTTTGTACATGACTTTCCTATTTAGATTTTTTTCAGCTTTTACTTTAATTCCACTACAGTTCTAAATTAAATAATGTACTTCTTCCCTGGCACCCAAAAGTACATGTTACATTTCGAATGCATATCAGGAAGGAAAATGGTCCAATTCACTACTTAGTATATCAAGAGAACATCCCTGTGTAACGTCGTTCTTTGTTTGTCGAAAGAGAGTCGGACCGAAATGCAGCGTGGTGGTTACTCATGTCTTTAATGAAGAAAAACAAAAGCGATTACATGAAATAACTATTAGAAACAAAAACCTAAATACAGCCTATCTGGTGAACACTACACTGAGACAGGAACAATCACCCACGAAATACAAAGCGAAACTCAGGCTACCTAAATACGGTTCCCAATCAGAGACAACGAGAATCACCTGACTCTGATTGCGAACCGCCTCAGGCAGCCAAGCCTATACAACACCCCTAATCAGCCGAGATCCCAAATACTACAAACCCCAATACGAAAATACAATAACATAAACCCATGTCACACCCTGGCCTAACCAAATAATATAACGAAAACACAAAATACAATGACCAAGGCGTGACACCCTGGTCATCCCTACTGCCCCTGATCTGTCATTTGTAAATTATGTGTGTTGGAGTGTGCCCCTGGCTATCCATAAATAAATAAAAACTAGAAAATCCTGCCATCTGGTTTGGTTAATATAAGGAATGTGAAATTATTTATATTTATTTATATATATACTTTGATACTTAATAACAGACGATATTGCCACTCCTATTTGCCACATCTTCAATTTAAGCCTACTAGAAAGTGTGTGCCCTCAGGCCTGGAGGGAAGCAAAAGTCATTCCACTACCCAAGAATAGTAAAACCCCCTTTACTGGCTCAAATAGCTGACCAATCAGCCTGTTACCAACCCTTAGTAAACTTCTGAAAAAAATTGTTTGACCAGATACAATGCTATTTCACAGTAAACAAATTGACAACAGACTTTCAGCACGCTTATAGGGAAGGACACGAATTACTGATGATTAGCTAAGAGAAAATGATGACGCAATCTTAATTAGGGAGGAGGCCAGAGAACTGGCAGTGTGGTGCCAAGACAACAACCTCTCCATCAATGTGATCAAGACAAAGGAGCTGATTGTGGACAACAGGATAGGCAGAACAGGCCCTCATTAACATCAACGGAACTGTAGTGGAGTGGGTCGAGAGTTTCAAGTTCCTTGTTGTCCACATCACCATCGAACTACCATACCATGGTCCAACAACACCAAGACAGTGGTAGAGGAGGGAACAACAAAACCGTTTGCCCCTCATGATCTGGCATCGGTCCCCAGATTCTCAAATAGTTTTACAGCTGCACCATTGAGAGAATCCTAACCGGTTGCATCACCACCTGGTATGGCAACTGCTCAGCATCTTACTGTGAGTCGCTACAGACCTGCCATCCAGGACCTACATAATAGGCGGTGTCAGAGGAAAGCCCATAAAATTGTCAGAAACTCCAGTCACCCAAGTCATAGACTGTTTTCTTTGCTACCGCAAGGCAATCGTTACCGGAGCGTCAAGTCTAGGACCAAAAGTCTCCTTAACAAGTTCTACCCCTAGCCATTAGACTGCTGAACAATTAATAAAATGGCCACCAAACTTTTACACTGACCCCCACCCCCCCTCCATTTGTTTTGTACACTGCTTCTACTCGCTGTTTATTATCTGTGCTTAGTCACTTCACTCATACCTACATGTACAAATTACCTTAACTAACCTGTAGCCCCGCACACTGACTCGGTACCGGTACCCCCTGTATATAGCCTCGTTATTGTTATGTTATTGTGTAAGTTTTTATTTGATTTTTTACTTTAGTTAATTTGGTAAATATTTTCTTAACTCTTCTTGAACTGCACTGTTGGTAAAGGGCTTGTAGGTAAGCATTTCATGGTCAGGTCTACTGAAGGGGCCGACGCTGGAGATGAAAAGCAGGTACGGGGAGTTGAACAGTTTATGTGGAACAGACAGGTAACAAGACAGGAACAGCGTCAGCACACGGGTAACATAACGACATACGAACATTAATGCAGCAGCGTTGAACAGAGCTGGAGAAATGACAAATATAGGGGAGGTAATTAAACAGGTGGTTGAGTCCTGGTGAGTCCAATAATCGCGGATGAACGTGACGGGGGGAAGGCAGGTGTGCATACTGGTAGTGGTAGGAGTGCGTAATGGTAGGGAGCCTGGCGCCTTCGGGCGCCAAGGAGGGGGAGCAGGCGTGGCATCTACACTTGTTGTATTAGGCGCATGTGACAAATAAAGTTTTATTTTATTTGAAATGCTAGCACACAGCTCGGACACTCATTCATACCCCACAAGACATGATACCAGAGGTCTCTTCACAGTCCACAAGTCCAGAACAGACTATAGGAGACGCACAGTACTACATAGAGACATGACTACATGGAACTCTATTCCACATCAGGAAACTGATGCAAGCGGTAGAATCAGATTTAAAAAGCAGGTAAAAATACACATTAAAGAACAGCGGGGACTATGAAGTAACTGTACATGTACTCTGGTGTACTAGTGTATTAATTACAAGTACAACTTGGATCACACTTCCAGAAACTTGAAAATGAAGGCCTTGTTGACCGGATGGGTAATGTATTGTATAAGTACATATTAGTTACAAGTACAACTTGGATCACACTTCCAGAAACTTGAAAATGAAGGCCTTGTTGACCGGATGGGTAATGTATTGTATAAGTACATATTAGTTACAAGTAAGTACCGCTCAAGATACACTTAATTTTAACTAGGTAAATCCTATGTAACAATTAGTAATTACATTGTACCTAGGAAAACGTTACATGTACTATGCGTAGTGTCTTATTCCTCATATGGACACTCGTATTAAATCTATTTTCCTAAACTCAACCAAGTTAACCCAGATGGTACGCTTTATTTTGGGAGCAAGTGCTAGCAACAACGTTGACTGGAGATATATTTTTAACAGTGCACATTCATGGGTAAGTAATTAGAGCATATTGAGCATAGGCTATAATCGCTCAGACACCCAGCACTTCCACAAGGGATCCCAATTTTTGTCACAGTAGTTAATTAATCAGATGCAGCTGGGAAGAAGCAAAACACTAAGTTGGTGAATTTAGTGGAAACCTGCCCATTTGTAACAAGCATGGTAACAAGCATTCGTTCTTACACTTCTGTAATTACAGACCGCAATTACTACCACGTACATCTTGTTATTACTTTGTAACTATGAGTTACAGTTAACTACAATACTTGTTAAAGTGTAATTACACATGTACTTAGGACCACTTAAAAGGAAGTGTTACCGAGTGGGTAAAATATCAGAATTGTGCTGCCCGTGTAAACGCAGCCATGGGGAACTATAGCATGACGCGGGTAAAGGTGAGAGGTAACTGTCAAAAGCTCCAACATGGCCTTCAGAGGTCTATGATTGACATTTGATATTATGTGTAATTTCCTTTTTAGTTGAAGGCCAACATGGAATTAGCCTACTGATGATTCTTCTCGTGATCAAATGATGAATGTCCCTACTGTCTCTCACTGTCATCTGACCTGCCTTTAAAATTGTTTTGAAATTATATGCAAATGACAGTATTTAAATGACAGATTAATTTCGTCTTGGCTTGTGACATTAATTCACAGACAGAAAACACCTGAGACATATACACATTAAGTAGATTCAATTCACATCTCTCTGCCTCCTTCTTTCCACTCCTCTCCTCTTTTGACCTCACCCTCTCACCTTCCCCCCCTACTCACAAGGCAGGCAATACGCTCGACCTCATCTTTACTAGATGCTGTTCTTCCACTAACCTCATTGCAACTCCCCTCCAAGTCTCCGACCACTGCCTTGTATCCTTTTCCCTCTCGCTCTCATCCAACACCTCCCACACTGCCCCTACTCGGATGGTATCGCGCCGTCCCAACCTTCGCTCTCTCTCCCCCGCTACTCTCTCCTCTTCCATCCTATCATCTCTTCCCTCCGCTCAAACCTTCTCCCACCTATCTCCTGATTCTGCCTCCTCAACCCTCCTCTCCTCCCTCTCTGCATCCCTTGACTCTCTATGTCCCCTATCCTCCAGGCCGGCTCGGTCCTCCCCTCCCGCTCCGTGGCTCGATGACTCATTGCGAGCTCACAGAACAGGGCTCCGGGCAGCCGAGCGGAAATGGAGGAAAACTCGCCTCCCTGCGGACCTGGCATCCTTTCACTCCCTCCTCTCTACATTTTCCTCCTCTGTCTCTGCTGCTAAAGCCACTTTCTACCACGCTAAATTCCAAGCTTCTGCCTCTAACCCTAGGAAGCTCTTTGCCACCTTCTCCTCCCTCCTGAATCCTCCGCCCCCTCCCCCTCCTCCCTCTCTGCAGATGACTTCGTCAACCATTTTGAAAAGAAGGTCGACGACATCCGATCCTCGTTTGCTAAGTCAAACGACACCGCTGGTTCTGCTCACACTGCCCTACCCTATGCTCTGACCTCTTTCTCCCCTCTCTCTCCAGATGAAATTTCGCGTCTTGTGACGGCCGGCCGCCCAACAACCTGCCCGCTTGACCCTATCCCCTCCTCTCTTCTCCAGACCATTTCCGGAGACCTTCTCCCTTACCTCACCTCGCTCATCAACTCATCCCTGACCGTTGGCTACGTCCCTTCCGTCTTCAAGAGAGCGAGAGTTGCACCCCTTCTGAAAAAACCTACACTCGATCCCTCCGATGTCAACAATTACAGACCAGTATCCCTTCTTTCTTTTCTCTCCAAAACTCTTGAACGTGCCGTCCTTGGCCAGCTCTCCCGCTATCTCTCTCTGAATGACCTTCTTGATCCAAATCAGTCAGGTTTCAAGACTAGTCATTCAACTGAGACTGCTCTCCTCTGTATCACGGAGGCGCTCCGCACTGCTAAAGCTAACTCTCTCTCCTCTGCTCTCATCCTTCTAGATCTATCGGCTGCCTTCGATACTGTGAACCATCAGATCCTCCTCTCCACCCTCTCCGAGTTGGGCATCTCCGGCGCGGCCCACGCTTGGATTGCGTCCTACCTGACAGGTCGCTCCTACCAGGTGGCGTGGCGAGAATCTGTCTCCTCACCACGCGCTCTCACCACTGGTGTCCCCCAGGGCTCTGTTCTTGGCCCTCTCCTATTCTCGCTATACACCAAGTCACTTGGCTCTGTCATAACCTCACATGGTCTCTCTTATCATTGCTATGCAGACGACACACAATTAATCTTCTCCTTTCCCCCTTCTGATGACCAGGTGGCGAATCGCATCTCTGCATGTCTGGCAGACATATCAGTGTGGATGACGGATCACCACCTCAAGCTGAACCTCGGCAAGACGGAGCTGCTCTTCCTCCCGGGGAAGGACTGCCCGTTCCATGATCTCGCCATCACGGTTGACAACTCCACTGTGTCCTCCTCCCAGAGCGCCAAGAACCTTGGTGTGATCCTGGACAACACCCTGTCGTTCTCAACTAACATCAAGGCGGTGGCCCGTTCCTGTAGGTTCATGCTCTACAACATCCGCAGAGTACGACCCTGCCTCACACAGGAAGCGGCGCAGGTCCTAATCCAGGCACTTGTCATCTCCCGTCTGGATTACTGCAACTCGCTGTTGGCTGGGCTCCCTGCCTGTGCCATTAAACCCCTTCAACTCATCCAGAACGCCGCAGCCCGTCTGGTGTTCAACCTTCCCAAGTTCTCTCACGTCACCCCGCTCCTCCGTTCTCTCCACTGGCTTCCAGTTGAAGCTCGCATCCGCTACAAGACCATGGTGCTTGCCTACGGAGCTGTGAGGGGAACGGCACCTCAGTACCTCCAGGCTCTGATCAGGCCCTACACCCAAACAAGGGCACTGCGTTCATCCACCTCTGGCCTGCTCGCCTCCCTACCACTGAGGAAGTACAGCTCCCGCTCAGCCCAGTCAAAACTGTTCGCTGCCCTGGCCCCCCAATGGTGGAACAAACTCCCTCACGACGCCAGGACAGCGGAGTCAATCACCACCTTCCGGAGACACCTGAAACCCCACCTCTTTAAGGAATACCTAGGATAGGTTAAGTAATCCCTCTCACCCCACCCCCCCCCTAAGTTTTAGATGCACTATTGTTAAGTGACTGTCCCACTGGATGTCATAAGGTGAATGCACCAATTTGTAAGTCGCTCTGGATAAGAGCGTCTGCTAAATGACTTAAATGTAAATGTAATGTAAATGTATAATGTGCCTTAACTCTGTGTCATAGAAGTGCAATCATTGTGTCCCTGTCAGACAGCCGGTCCGCTGGCGTACTATTCTTAAATCACCCATCTATTCAGCGCCCAAGGAATACAATGGAAAGTGTTGCAAATAGAGAATGGCTGTTATTATGGTGAGTCAAGCAGTTGCCTAAGTCAAGGAGCACTGACTTTAATTTGGAGATGGAGTCTGGCCCCCCTGAGAGACACATAGGTGCAAGCACACCGTGTTGAACCACATGAGAACAATGAGAACTTATAGAAGGGAACATTGGAGGTAGGGTGTGTTCTTTAAAATATATTTTCCTGTAAAAGGGATGAAATGGTAAATCCTTCACAAGCCTAATGTGGTTTTAAAAATATATATATATATTATCAGTACCGGTCAAAAGTTCTGACACACCAACAAATTCAAGGGTTTTTCATTATTTTTTACTTTGTTCTGTATTGTAGAATAATAGCGAAGACATCAAAACTATTAAATAACACATATGGAATCATGCATTAACAAAAAAAGTGTTAATCTTTTCAAAATAGATTTTAGATTCTTCAAAGTAGCAACCCTTTACCTTGATGACAGCCTTTAAACACTCTTCACATTCTTTCAACCAGCTTCATGGGGTAGTCACCTGGAATGCATTTCAATTAACAGGTGTGTCTTGTTAAAAGTTAATTTGTGGAATTTCTTTCCTTCTTACTGCGTTTGAGCCAATCAGTTGCGTTGTGACGAGGTAGGGTGGTATACAGAAGATGGTCTTTCACCAAATAAGGCTAAGTCCATATTATGGCAAGAATAGCTCAAATAAGAAAAGAGAAATGACAGTCCGTCATTACTTAATAAAAACATATATTCAGCTTACGAAAGCCTCATGAAAAGTGCTTATAATTTTCACATTTTAGTCATTTAACAGACATTCTTACCCATAGTGACTTAAAGTATCGATTGCACACTTTTTCTCATGCTGGTCCCCCGTGAGAATCGAACCCACAACCCTGGTGTTGCAACACTATACTCTACCAACTGAGATACACGGGACCATATGAGTTGTTAATGATCTTAGATTTAAATTCAGCTGTTTTTGGGTCCTGCGTGGTTCTGTTACCAGTTCCGACTGACATTGCCGCTTCTAAATTGATATGTGGACACCATGGATGGAAATGGCTTGCATTAAGAGGTAGCCCGGATTCTCACAGACACAGGAGTATCGTCTGCCTGTTGGCAGCAGGATGGGAAATCTGACACCACTTGAAGCTGGGATGTCCTTCCTACCATTTCATGCGCTTTTTCCAACTGTCACCTTCTGTTTGTCGTAAACGGACAAGATTAATGTGAGATGAAAGGCAAATTCCTAGCAAGTTCAGGAAGCCAAGCTAGAGGTTTGTGAGACATTCACAGAGATGGGGGCAGACCTATAGAAAATAATGTATGCACATGTTCTCTAACACTAAATATACAAATACATATTTGACAATTATAAGGAAGGTGAAATTTTATAGTTAGACATTTGAAATAAATTCATTATACTATATTTAGAAATAAGATAAGTAATTTCAAGCCTTATTCAATATCAATATATATCAATACATATTTTCATATTTGTATCATATTTTTACTGTGTACTTGAGCTTGAGTCCTCAAAAGTGACTACACCTCAGCAATGTATAACTATTATACCAGAAAGGTGACATTTGAACCTTTCTTGGAGTATGCAGCATTCCTAGTTATTGTTTATGGCACTCTCGTGATACATCATTACTTTTGGGGATCACATAGATAACATTTTCAATTACATGTAGTAACATTTAAGAGGTTCTTTACTAATTTCATCCATTTCTGTAAGGGGTGTGTGACTGGCTGCAGGGAAGTCAGGTGCAGGAGAGCAGAACTGGGTAATAACCGGAGCAGTTTAATATGCAAAACCAACGGCACCCAGAACAACAAAATATGGATACAAAATAACCTGTCGCGAACCAGTCAGAGTGAACAAGCACTTTACAACAAACAATTTCACACACAGACATGGGGGCAACAGAGGGTTAAATACACAACAAGTAATGAGGGAATGTAAACCAGGTGTGTGGGAAAACAAGACAAAACAAATGAAAAATGAAAGGTGGATCGGCGATGACTAGAAGACCAGTGACGTCGACCGCCGAACGCCGCCCGAACAAGGAGAGGAACCGACTTCGGCGGAAGTCGTGACAATTTCAACATAGACATACCTGTCTATATGCTGATAGGCTCTTTGGAAAGGATCACTGAAAAAAAGCCTTATTTGAGAGCAATCAACAAATGTAAATGCCTGGAGTGTCACATGGAATGACGCTGGAGAGACGAAGCAGGTACGGGGAGTCAAACATTTAATGAAGAACGGACATAAAACAATTCATGCAGAGGCGGGGAACAGAGCTGCGGAACTGACAGATATAGGGGAGGTAATAACAGATGATGAGTGAGTCCAGGTGAGTCCAATATCACTGATGCACGTGACAAGGGTAGGCAGGTGTGCGTAATTGATGATAGGAGTGCATGATGCAGGGCAGCCTGGCGCCCTCAAGCGCCAGGGAGGGAAGAGCGGGAGCAGGCGTGACATGGAGTTTGCTAAACGGCACTTGGATTGGAACTGATGCTATGGATGAAAAATTGGTATTTGGCAAGGCACACCAGTGGTGGGTTTGGCATTGAATGAAAGAAAAACCTCAAATAACCTCATACCTACTGTAAAATATGGTGGTGATCGTTAATGTTTTGGGCCTGTTTTGCTTTCACTGATCCTGGGGCCCTTAAGGTCAACAGCATCATAAAATCTACCAAGTAACTGGACATTTAGCCAAAAACCTGGTTACCTCTGATAGGAGGCTGAAACTTGTCCCGAAAGCGGACCTTCCAGTGAGACATTGACCCCAAGAACACATCAAAATCCTATAATAAATGAATAATTGACCACAAAATTCACATTTTGCAATGGCCATCTCAGTCTCTGGACTTAAACCCCATTGAAAACTTGTGTTTTGAATTGAAGAGGTATTTTTATTTATTTAACTAGGCAAGTCAGTTAAGAACCATTTCTTATTTTCAATGACAGCCAGGGGCAGAAGGACAGATTTGTACCTTGTCAGCTCAGGGATTTGAACTTGCAATCTTCCAGTTACTAGTCCAACACATCTCATTAAATATTATAGAAAAAGGTTCAGTGCTATTGTCCTTGCAATGGTAGGATGTAAACAGTATTGAAAACAGGGGTGCCAATAATTTTGACACCTATCTTTTTGAAAAAAAAACATAATAATATTTGTTAAACAAAATAGATTTTTATGAGGAATTGTATTAATCTAAAATATAATTTTCTCTCTTTTTTGGATCATACACTATAGCTCAGTATTTGTAAAAAAAATGTTATAGTATTTTTTGCTAATCTTTCTCAAGGGTTTGCCATTTCACCTGATTTGTCTGTCTGTCTGCATCCATATCCCCCACTGCTGTCAGGCCCTCAAGCTGCTCAGGGACATGCAGAGTTGGCAGGAGAGTCAGAGGGTGTGTAGTTGTCTATGGATTGAACTGACACTAAACTTTGAAGACAAAGTATATGATGTCCTCCGAAATCATGCCATCCAACTTTTGTTTTAACCAGGAAGTTCCATTAAGGTTAGAATACCTTTCCCCAGTCCTTAGAAGACCTTAGAATAGTTCAGTGCCGTGCTATTTCGCCACAACCCTGTGTGACATTTAGACAATGCAGAGAGACAGGGCTATGTCATCAAATCAAATCAAATTTATTTATATAGCCCTTCGTACATCAGCTGATATCTCAAAGTGCTGTACAGAAACCCAGCCTAAAACCCCAAACAGCAAGCAATGCAGGTGTAGAAGCACGGTGGCTAGGAAAAACTCCCTAGAAAGGCCAAAACCTAGGAAGAAACCTAGAGAGGAACCAGGCTATGTGGGGTGGCCAGTCCTCTTCTGGCTGTGCCGGGTGGAGATTATAACAGAACATGGCCAAGATGTTCAAATGTTCATAAATGACCAGCATGGTCGAATAATAATAAGGCAGAACAGTTGAAACTGGAGCAGCAGCACAGTCAGGTGGACTGGGGACAGCAAGGAGTCATCATGTCAGGTAGTCCTGGGGCACGGTCCTAGGGCTCAGGTCCTCCGAGAGAGAGAAAGAAAGAGAAAATTAGAGAGAGCATATGTGGGGTGGCCAGTCCTCTTCTTGCTGTGCCGGGTGGAGATTATAACAGAACATGGCCAAGATGTTCAAATGTTCATAAATGACCAGCATGGTCGAATAATAGTAAGGCAGAACAGTTGAAACTGGAGCAGCAGCATGGCCAGGTGGACTGGGGACAGCAAGGAGTCATCATGTCAGATAGTCCTGGGGCATGGTCCTAGGGCTCAGGTCAGTTGAAACTGGAGCAGCAGCATGGCCAGGTGGACTGGGGACAGCAAGGAGTCATCATGTCAGGTAGTCCTGGGGCATGGTCCTAGGGCTCAGGTCCTCCGAGAGAGAGAGAGAAAGAAAGAAGGAGAGAATTAGAGAACGCACACTTAGATTCACACAGGACACCGAATAGGACAGGAGAAGTACTCCAGATATAACAAACTGACCCTAGCCCCCCGACACAAACTACTGCAGCATAAATACTGGAGGCTGAGACAGGAGGGGTCAGGAGACACTGTGGCCCCATCCGAGGACACCCCCGGACAGGGCCAAACAGGAAGGATATAACCCCACCCACTTTGCCAAAGCACAGCCCCCACACCACTAGAGGGATATCTTCAACCACCAACTTACCACCTTACAGGTGTGCCTAATGTTTTGTACAATCAGTGTATTTAGTAAACATGTGTGACCCACCATCTGTTTTTGGTCTTATGTTCCAAAATTTGAAATGGTTATTTAACCAACTAGTAATTTAACAATTGATTAGTATTTTCAGATGACGTACTCGTTTTTTATTAAGGCGCATGAAAGTTCAAATGTTCAAGAAGGCATTTCTGAAGAAAAAAAAAGCATTTTGCCTCTCCTGTGAAGTAGTGACGTCTGTCATAAGCCCAGCTTTCTGAAACGGGGCACATTTAGTGTGTTTGTCTCACAGCTGCTGTCTTAATGGTGATGAAAAGTCAGCAGAGGTTTGTGACTCAGGCTTTCATCACAGCCCACACACTCCCAACAAATCTTAATGTTGTCCCTCAGCAAGTTTCCCCGTCTTTCCCTTTGATCCAACTCATATCAACACTCGTGTCTCTGTGTGACCAGGTGACCCTTTCAACACAACTCAGCTAATTGCTTCTTAATTATGTGCCCATCCCTCCATGTGGAGATGTGCTTCCACAGTGTTATGTTTAATCAGCGACTAGTGGGAGAAATTTTACTTGCATGAGTGGGTGAAAACGTACTTGTGTGATAAAATGTCACTTTCTTATGTTATAAAATACATTTTACCAAGCCAAATATGATTATTCGTGTTCTGAATATTATATCGTTGGATTTCAGTAATAAGCACTGAAATGTTTTGATCAGTTTTCTCACAGAAAATGTTGAACATGTCATTAATATTATATATGACATGAGCAAAATGGAAAAGTTGGATTGCTCAGTAAAAAAGTGCAAAAATGTATCCACTAATACATCCTGTCTAAATAAGCACTGAAATGTTTTGATAGAATGTAAATGATCCATGCCACTTTCTCACAGAAAATGTTGAGGATTTTACAGGTCGTGGTGGTCATCTGCAAAGTTGTTTATTGACAGTTCACACAGTTCACACAGTTTCCCACAGTTTCTGTGGGAAATGTAAACTGTAATGTAAATGATCCATGCTTCATTGACAGTTCACAGAGTTTCTGTGGGAAATGTAAACTGTAATGTAAATGATCCATGCTTCATTGACAGTTCACAGAGTTTCTGTGGGAAATGTAAACTGTAATGTAAATGATCCATGCTTCATTGACATTTCACACAGTTTCTGTGGGAAATGTTTTTAAAAAATAACAGGAGTTTAGCATTGAAAAGCAGAAACTAAAATAAGAAAACACTACATGTCATGTCTTAAAATAAATATCTATCTTACCTATATATTGTTTTATGTCCTCCGGATTCAAGAACAATTGACAAGTTCAAAAGTGAGCCTGTCACTGAGCATTAATTCACACAATGCTATTTTACAGATGTATTTTTTTAACCACTTTAATCCTCTGGCTTCCATTAATTTATTCACCCTAATTCTGGCCATCCTACAAGGGTATAAACTCCAATAACGTTTCAACGGATTATGATAGAGACATGCAGTTTGGACTACTATTCTTTGAGTAGTATCTACGCAACAAACATATTATTATACCCATTGGTCAAAATATGTGTTTTTGATTGGACACTCTACTTAATATTACTGATCATCCTCTTTGACTGTCCAATTAGATTAGTTCATCCATTTATTGAGTGACCTCATTTCCCAGATTTTCCGCCAAAAGTAAATTGATAAACGTGTGGAAAGTAATGCTTTAAACAAAGTTATTTATTTTGATACTTTAATAGCCTACCTCAATAGAGCTTGGAAGTTCCTATCTACTTTTATATCGAAATTGCAATTGATGGTTACAGACCAAACTTTTAAGCAGAACAAGTCCTGCAAAACCTTCCTGTCTGTCAACATCCTAAACAATGATACAGATAACTGCCAAAATAATGGAAACATTGGAGTAAATGAGGGATACAAAGTACACTAAAAATACAAAAGTATGTGGACATCGTTCCAAATGAGTGGATTTGGCTATTTCAGCCACACCCGTTACTGACTGATGTATAAAATCGAGCACACAGCCATGCCAATCTTCACAGACAAACATTGGAAGTAGAATGGCCCACACTGAAGAGCTCAGTGACATTCAACGTGGCACCGTCATAGAATGACACCTTTCCAACATGTCGGTTAGTCAAATTTCTGCCTTGCTAGAGCTTCCCTAGTCAACTGTATGTGCTGCTATTGTGAAGTGGAAACTTCTAGGAGCAACATCGGCTCAGCCACAAAATGGTAGCACAACAACTGTTTGTTGTAAGATCACCATGCACAATGCCAAGCGTTGACTGGAGTGGTGTAAATTCTTCAAGCTCTGTCAAATTGGTTGTTGATCATTGCTAGACCACCATTTTCAGGTCTTGTCATAGATTTTCAAGCAGGCTTAAGTCAAAACTGTAACTTGGCCACTCAGGAGCATTCACTTTCTTTTTTTTAAGCAACTCCAGTGTAAATGTGGCCTTGTGTCTTAGGTTATTTTCCTGCTGAAAGGTGAATTCATCTCCCAATGTCTGGTGGAAAGCAGACTGGACCAAATATTCCTCTAGGATGTTTCCTGTGCTTGGCTCCATTATGTTTCTTTTTTATCCTGAAAAACTCCCTGGTCCTTAGTGATTACAAGCATTCTCATGACATCATGCAGCCACCACTATGCTTGAAAATATGGAGAGTGGTACTTAGTAATGTGTTGTATTGGATTAGTACATTTTGTTGCAGTAATACTTTAGTGGCTTGTTGCAAACAGGATGAGTGTTTTGGAATATTTTTTATTCTGTACATGCTTCCCTCTTTTCACACTACCATTTAGGTTAGTATGTTGGATTAACCACAATGTTGTTGATCCATTTTTCATATTACTCCTATCACAGCCATTCAATTCTAGTGTCTTTCCGTCATTTATATTGACAGGTCTTTATTGGTTATAATCTATTATCCCACTGGGATCACCAACACAAAAACGAAAAGTTCCCAGAAAGGAACGTTAATTTTTTTAGGTTGCAGGGAGGTTCTGGGAATGTTTTACTATGGTTCCCTGAATGTTTTCCTGGGATTCTTTATTAACGGTCTGAGAACGGAAATTCTAGGTTATTTGAAGGTAATTAAATAATGTTCTGAGAACATGTTTCAGAAAGACTTTGAACACTTCTAGCTTTGTGAACTACAAGCACAGATGGGACACATGGAAATGTATTTGCTTTGGCATTAATCAGGCAAAACAAGAAGTTTCTTGTGGCACGGCGCCAGTGGGATCGAAACATATCGTCTTCTGTTCTCTATCCATGGAGTTGGTCCACTGTGTCACCAGGATGGAGCCAGCATGCCAGGATTTTTTGTAACTCATACAAAGCTGTTCATATTAGTCTATTCAAATAGACCCCATTTCAAAGGAAACAAACACTTATTAAGGTCAGGTGTGGCCAATTAGCGGCCTGAACACCCTTATCAATATAGAGGATAGAGAGATTTGTTGATGCTGAGAATGGAATGTATGTTTTTAAATAACATTCTTAGAATGTGCTTTGAACATTACTAATGTCTTCTTGTGGTTTTTATGGAACGTTTTCTTAGTGTTCTGAGAATATGACTAAACAGAACCATGACAAAAACCTGCAGAAAACATTATGCTGAAGTCCTGAAATCCCCACAAAGAATGTTGTTTCTTAGCATTCTCTGAACAATTTGAGAACATTACATTAAATGGAACCATGAGGAAGCCTGTAGGAAACATTATGCTGAAGTACTGAAATTCCTACCTAAGAAAGATATGGCTCTCTGAATGTTATGCGCTAGCTAGGTATCATGCACCCAGAACATTGTGGGAAGTTTGTATGCAGAATATCCATAGGACAACCACACTTTCACCAAGCTCTAAGAGACATATGGTTCTCAGAATGTTCATTTGCTAGCTGGGAAGTTAAGACTGTGCGCTACAGACTATCAGTAACATTTCAACTAACTATCTACTCACCCTAACACTAACCTTATCCTAACCCTAAACTTAACCCCTACCCTAGCCCTAACCCTAACCTTTACCGTAGCCCTTATTTTTAACCTAAACGTAACATTAGCAAGCAGTTGCTTATCAACAGATAGTTTGTTGATAGTATGACCATCTTTAGAGAATCTACAGATGGAAAATCTGGACTATCCAAATAAAGTGTGACCCAATTTAATTTCGCATTGTCTTCTTCTAATGTTGCCAATTTGAATGCAAAGCTTCCATTTTTTAACAATTTTATTTCAACATCCCATTCGTCAAAACACAATTACCTGTCTGGAAGTGGTTCTCTTTCATTGAGTTCCACTTTTCCTTTCTGATGTAGGAAATCTGCCACCAATTTCTATGAATGCCTATAGTTGGTGATAGCAGTCATCCTGCAGCTATTGTGAGTCAGTGATTGGAATTTAGTCTTTGCCATGAGCAACTTCATGTCAAATTATAAAAGACAACAAAAACAAACCACTACATGGTGACTCACCAGCAGAATCTGTTCAAAGGTTCATAGCACCATTATTATGTTCTCAACGTGAAAAGATCCTTGCTAAAGTGTTGCTTCCAGAAAAAAAGATACAGCTGTTTCATTATATTTTTAGATTTTCCTCATCGATCTGCTTTTCTGTTGTTGGTTTTTCAGCTCTGTCTGCTCAGTGTGTCTGTTCAGAGAGAGAATCCTTAGGAGAGATTAGACTGCAGTGGGAGACAAGTCAGACAGAGACAGTTTCAGTCCTCCAACCCCATCCTTCATAATGACTGTGACAACCACTTGTGAACTTGAAGGCATGTTGAAAGAAGGGAGCTGATAAGGGACTGCTTCGTACCAGTATACTTCTTTAATCGTAGCCAAAGAAATCAATTTGCATCCAGATAAGTGGGCTAGGCACTGTCTACTACAATCCCACCCTCAGGGAGCTCAATAGCAATTATGTTAGAGTGCTGCCAAGGACATGGCTGTAGATTCTCAAGTTTCACATTTTATTTGTCACATGCACAGGTACATTGACATGCCTAACTTGAAAGTCCTTCCTACCAGTGGAATATTCAATATTGGATTTTTAAGCCTTGAGACAATTGAGACATGGATTGTGTATGTGTGCCACTCAGAGGGTGAATGGGCAAGACAAATTATTTAAGTGCCTTTGAACACACTATGGTAGTAGGTGCCAGGCGCAATGGTTTGAGTGTGTCATGAACTGCAAGGCTGCTGGGCTTTTCACTCTCAACAGCGTGTATCCTGTGTGTATCAAGAATGGTCCACCACCCAAAGGACATCCAGCCAACTTGACAACTGTGGGAAGTATTGGAGTCTGCATGGGCCAGCATCCCTGTGGAACACTTTTGACACCTTGTAGATGAGAAATCGAGGCTATTCTGAGGGCAAAAGGTGGTGCAACTCAATATTAGGATGGTGTTTTGTACACTGTGTATACAGGGTCAGTATCAGTAAAAAATGTATAATGTGCAGGGACACTGAAGTACTTGAGTTACATACAGTATGTACATGTAAACTTGGATTATGAGAAAGTGCTCATCATATGTGGAAACTCCTTCAAGACTGTTGGAAAAGCATTCCAGGTGAAACTGATTGAAAGAATGTGAAGAGTGCACAAAGCTGTCATCATGGCAAAGGGTGGCTACTTCGAAAAATCTAACATCTAAAATATATTTGGATTTGTTTAACACATTTTGAGTTACTACATGATTCCATATGTGTTATTTCCTAGTTGTGATGTCTTCACTATTATTCTACAATGTAGAAAATAGTAAAAATAAAGAAAAACCCTTGAATGAGTAGGTGTGTCCAAACGTTTGACTGGTACTGTAAGTATTCAGACCCTCTACTCAGTACTTTGTTGAAGCACCTTTGGCAGTGAGTACAGCCTTGAGTCATTGTGGGAATGATGCTACAATTTTGGCACACCTGTATTTGGTGAGTTTCTCCTATTCTTCTCTGCAGATCCTCTCAAGCTCTGGCTCTGTAAATTGTCCAGTGGCGATTTTTATGAATTGTTCAGCTGTCTAATGGCTTGGGGGTAGAAGCTGTTGAGAAGCCTTTTGGTCCTAGACTTGGCGCTCCCGTACCGCTTGTTGTGCAGTAGCAGAGAAAACAGTCTATAACTTGGGTGACTGGAGTCTCTGACAATTTTATGAACTTTCCTCTGACACCGACTATTAAATAGGTGCTGGATGGCAGGAAGCTTGGCTTGATGTATTGGGCCGTTCACACTACCCTCTGTAGTGCCTTATGGTCAGATGCCGAGCAGATGCCAAACCAGGTGGTGATGCAACCGGTCAGGATGCTCTCGATGGCGCAGCTGTAGAAACCTTTGAGAATCTGGGGGCCCATGCCAAATCTTTTCAGTCTCCTGAGGGGGGAAATGTTTTGTTGTGCCCTCTTCACAATTGTCTTGGTGTGTTTGGATCATGATAGTTAATTGGTGATGTGGACACCAAGGAACTTGAAACTCTGGACCCGCTCCACCACAGCCCCATCTATGTTAGTGGGGGCCTGTTCGGCCCAGCTTTTCCTGTAGTCCACGATCAGCTCCATTGTCTTGCGCACATTGAGGGAGAGGTTGTTGTCCTGGCACCACACTGTCAGTTCTCTGACATGCTCCCTATAGGCTGTCTAATCATTGTCGGTGATTTGGCCTACCACTGTTGAGTCATCAGCAAACTTAATGATGGTGTTGGAGTCGTGTTTGGCCATGCAGTTGAGGGTGAACAGGGAATACAGGAGGGACTAAGTACACACCCCTGAGGAGCCCCAGTGTTAAGAATCAGCATGGCAGATGTGTTGTTGCCTACTCTTACCACCAGGGTGGCCCATCAGGAAGTCCAGGATCCAATTGCAGAAGGAGGTGTTTAGTCCCAAAGTCCTTAGCTTAGTGATGAGCTTTGTGGGCACTATGGTGTTGAACGCTTAACTGTAGTCGATGAACAGTATTCTCACATACAGTTGAAGTTGGAAGTTTACATACACTTAGGTTGGAGTCATTAAAACTTTTTCAACCACTCCACAAATTTCGTGTTAACAAACTATAGTTTTGGCAAGGCAGTTAAGACATCTACTTTGTGCATGACACAAGTCATTTTTCCAACAATTGTTGACAGACAGATTATTTAACTTATAATTCACTGTATCACAATTCCAGTGGGTCAGAAGTTTACATACACTAAGTTGACTGTGCCTTTAAACAGCTTGGAAAATTCCAGAAAATTATGTCATGGCTTTAGAAGATTCTGATAGGCTAATTGACATCATTTCAGCCAATTGGAGGTGTACCTGTGTATTTATTTCAAGGCCTACCTTCAAACTCAGTTTGAACTTCTATATCTACAAGTCAGGTGAGGGAGAGCAGAGTATGATAAATAAAACGCATTTTATTATAGTTCCAAACCGGGAGCACAACAAAACAAACACGCTCAAAAAATAGAACAATAAAGTAAAGCGCTAAATGAACATCACTTGACATGAAAACAATTATACACAAAACATGATGGGAAACAGAAGTTAAATACAAGTAGATTGATTGGGGAAATGAAAACCAGGTGTGTATGAAAACAAGACAAGACAAATTAATATATGAAAAATGGAGCGGCGACGGCTAGAGAGCCGGTGACGTCGATCGTCGAACGCCGCCCGAACAAGGATAGGAGCCGACTTCGGCGGAAGTCATGACAAGACCTCCACAAGTCTGATTCATCCTGGGAGCCATTTCCAAATGCCTGAAGGTACCACGTTCATCTGGTCGAACAATAGTATGCAAGTATAAACAGCATGGAACCACGCAGCCGTCATACCGCTGAGGAAGGAGACGCGTTCTGTCTCTTAGAGATTAACGTACTTTGGTGCGAGAAGTGCAAATCAATCCCAGAACAACAGCAAAGGACCTTGTGAAGATGCTGGAGGAAAAAGGTACAAAAGTATCTATATCCACAGTAAAACGAGTCCTATATCGACATAACCTGAAAGGCTGCTCAGCAAGGAAGAAGCCACTGCTCCAAAACCGCCATAAAAAAGCCAGACTACAGATTGCAACTACTGTACACATGGGGACAAAGATCGTACTTCTTGGAGAGATGCCCTCTGGTCTGATGAAAAAAAAATAGAACTGTTTGGCCATAATGACCATCGTTATGTTTGGAGGAAAAAGGGGGATGCTTGCAAGCCGAAGAATACCATCCCAACCATGAAGCACGGGGGTGGCTGCATCATGTGGTGGGGGTGCTTTGCTGCAGGAGGGACTGGTGCACTTCACAAATTAGATGGCAACATGAGGAAAGAAAAGTATGTGGATATATTGAAACAACATCTCAAGACATCAGTTAGGAAGTTCAAGATTGGGCGTAAATGGGTCTTCCAAATGGACAATGACCCTAAGCATACTTCCAAAGTTGTGGCAAAATGGCTTAAGGACAACAAAGTTAAGGTATTGGAGTGGCAATCACAAAGCCCTGAACATTTTTGCGCAGAACTGAAAAAGCGTGTCGAGCAAGGAGGCCTACAAACCTGACTCAGTTACACCAGCTCTGTCAGGAGGGATGGGGCAAAGTTCACCCAACTTATTGTGGGAAGCGTGTGGAAGGCTTCACAAAATGTTTGGCCCAAGTTAAACCATTTAAAGGCAATGCTGCCAAACACTAATTGAGTGTATGTAACCTTCTGACCCACTGGGAATGTGATGAAAGAAATACAAGCTGAAATAAATAATTCTCTCTACTATTATTCTGACATTTCACATTCTTAAAATAAAGTGGTGATCCTACTGACCTAAGACAGTGAATTTTACTAGGATTAAATGTCAGGAATTGTGAAAAACTGAGTTTAATAAATGTATTTGACTAGGTGTATGTAAACTTCAACTTCAACTGTAGGTGTTCCTTTTATCCAGGTGAGAAAGGGCGGCGGGTAGTGTCAATGAGATTGCGTCATCTGTGGATCTGTTGGGGCGGTATACGAATTGGAGTGGGTCTAGGGTGTCCGGGAGGATGATGTTGATGTGAGCCATGACCAGCCTTTCATAGCACTTCATGGCTACTAAATTAATGTTGCCACGTTGGCATGGACAGTTCACGTAGACCACCTGATGATTTGGACAATAAAGAAAATGCCCAGAAATGTTTTGGATGAGAGGGTGGGGGAGGGGGGGTCACTGAGTGGTGGTCGACCTGCTTGGAGTGTTGTGCTGCCTTTGATAAATTGCAGGGTATTTGACCCCTGGTCGCCATGACAGGCACTGATTAAGTGTCCAAGCAACGAAAGCAACAAGAAAACACTGTTGCAGTCCACAGGCATCAATTTACTCAGCTTTAATTCAAATCCTGCCAGCCCAGCAGCTTCTAAGAATAGTAAAAAGGTTATGCACCGGTATCTGGGTTCACAGACAGTGATGGGAGAGGAAATGGTCCGTCACATGTGGTTTTGGGCTTCTTCTGACAGCCTGGTAGCAGGGTATGAGCCCGGCACCATTAACAAAATGACTGGGTTTTTATCCTATTTTCTGTTTGCTCTTATCTTTTCTCTTTGTACAGATCCAGTTCATGTAATAATACCTCTGTGGCAATGGCAAGCAAGGTGTGAGTGGGTTTTGATATTATGAGACTGTGGTATGAGTTGCTTGGAAAGGATCCTATTGTTTTAGGTTGAGGAAATATACTCAATACTGTACAAGTGCAATTGGCCATTGCAGTTAATGGGATTTGACGTACAGCATGTATGCAATAGGAATAGAGATTGAGTCAGTGGCAAAGGTTAAATGAGTCGATGCTGAGATAAGAGCAACAAATACAGTATAACGTACAGAGTAGATTGTGTCGATGCCCCAAAGTCCACATCATTTGTCATTACTGTCAACTGAGTCAATGGCACTTGAAAGGTAAATGGTGATAAATAAATGGTGACAAATGTGTGTGCCATATGTTTGTTTTTTTGGTGCACAGTTCAAACAGTGGTTAAGGAAAATACACCATGGTCCAACACTGAATATGCAAGTTTCACTGAATATGTCAAAGTTGATGGGACGGCTATGGAGACGGTAGTTGAAAATCAGATTGAACCTTGTAATAACTAATCCTAATCTTCTCCTCAAATTACAGAGACAGTTTGACACTTTTCCTTCCCCTGTTGCGTGCGGCTAATCTTACTTTATGTCTAATGAGAGATGGATGAGAGACGGAGAGAGAGCGAATCGACGTCGTTACCAAATGTAAAATGTTAATACATTTAAAGATTTACAGTATGAATAGGTATCTGCCATCATGTCATCAGGCCATGGTTGTGTTTATCCTCTCTGTGTCAACAGTAATATACATTGTTAATGGGTAGTGAGTGAATAAAAAAATCTGCATGGTCAATCTGACGTCTGCATTGGCCGTACAGTATTAAGGTGATATGGCCTCTGTAGAAGTCAGGGCATTCATACATCTTGCGCTTCGCTGAGCAGCGAAGAGCTTCTGTGAAGGAAGTTGTCAAGGAAGTGAGTTTGTGTTTATACAGGACCTTCCTGTATAATATGAGAGGCACATGGCAATGTAGTACGGAGCTCAATGTGGCCTCTGTGTGCCTCCGGAGGTTCTGAAATTGCCTCCCACCACCCATACAGCGCCTCCAACCACCTTTTCTGATTAAGCATAGGTTGGCTCTCATGGTCCTCTTGAACGTCATGGAACATTTTTCATTTCTGCCTAAATAGACATACCAAAAAAGTTATCATTTTTCATGAGATGGCCATAAACAATAACTGGTAATGCTGCATAGTTTGAGAAAGGTCTGGAACATTTTTTATAAATTGCTGACTTGTTCTCACTATTGAGGACACAAGCTCAAGTACATAGTACAAATATTATGAAAATATGTTCTATTCAACAAAAGTGGGGCAATAGGTCTTGAAATTTCAGACATGGTTTCTAAATATACGTAGTAACAATCAAATGATAAATTACTTATTATAAGATTTCACCTTTCTTATGAATGTAAAATAAATATAGTATGATCATACTTAGCGAGAGTACAATATAACTGACTGCAGAGACATTTCTGCCAACCTTCCTCTGACTCAGAGACACTATTCAAATGTGTGCAGACTTGTTACAACAAGCTTTAAGCACAATATGATTTTGTCTGTCTGTTACCAAGAGAACGTGGTCTCTGTTTTCAACTCCACTAAATTATTTCGTATTTTTTCTTGTTGAGAGCTCTCAGTCCATCACAGCAAGATAAAACGTATATTGTTACATCCGCTCGGCTCTCCTGTTTCGTATGTGCTATTGCAAGCACAGCTACAAGGTCACAGGCACAATAAATTGTTTTGTCTGGATAGGCCAAAACATGTCACTCCCTGTACAAATGGACAATTTCCTGTCACAATTTCCTGTGAAGCTGCGCTTGCATTAGCATATATGAATTGGTACAACCATCACTTTTAGGGAGTGTAAAGGACCTTTCACAGAGTGCGCTGTACACAGAAAAAAGATCTGGAACCGGTCCAGAACTGGTCAAAGTCCCCTAAATAGGGGACTTGACGGTTAAGATGATTTATGGCAATAGTAACCCTGCCTCCATTATAAGGCAATCAATTCAATCTTCTATCAATTGGATCAAATTAATAGTTTATCTTCATTCCCTGTAGGAGCCACCATAATTTAAGTTTTAAATGTCAGATCTCCATGGCAAAATGCATCATTCACCTGAGTTTAGTCACAATGGGGCAAGTGGTGTCTGTCTAATGCACAAACGAACGCACAAGAGCACGGCCTCTTTGTCTTCATCAGATCCATAGTACGGAGACAGATTTCATTGTGGGGGACATTACATGTGATTATTCCTAAAAAATATATAAAAATAAAAACATTGCCAAAAATATTAATTGTCAACTGTATCTGTATAGAATTGCATTGTGTATAGATATTCTACACACCCTTTCAACATTTTTGTGAATGGGCGGATCTTATAGATCCTTATAGGAAACTTGTTTCTCATGAGGAGATGCATACATGTATAAAATGTCATGACTGTAGCGCAAACTGTGCAAGATATATGCTTGCTCAAAGTTTGGCATTTCAGTTACTATAGTGCCCTTCTTGGGCCAATCAATGTGAATGCCGTATTCTTCACCCAAGTTTCGTAAACATCGGTCTAGTGGTGTCTGATATATCATGTGATACAAACATACATACTAACCTACGTGCATACTAACCTACGTGCATACTAACCTACGTGCATACTAACCTACGTGCATACTAACCTACGTGCATACTAACCTACGTGCATACTAACCTACGTGCATACTAACCTATGTGCACACTAACCTACGTGCATACTAACCTACGTGCATACTAACCTACGTGCATACTAACCTACGTGCATACTAACCTACGTGCATACTAACCTACGTGCATACTAACCTACGTGCATACTAACCTACGTGCATACTAACCTATGTGCACACTAACCTACGTGCATACTAACCTACGTGCATACTAACCTACGTGCATACTAACCTATGTGCACACTAACCTACGTACAAACAGAGGGAGACAGATCCATAGTCCACCCCCATAATGATAATTCCCAGTACTTATAGTGAGTGTTTCTTGCTTTCACGGATGTAACACTCTGACTCATCCTCCCACAGTGGGAGAAAATAACAAGCATGTCTGCCACTGTGTCTCTGCTTTAGGGAGACGTGTGGACATATTTTACAAAACAAGACACAGTGTAGGCGACTTGAATACAGAACCAGTCTGGTTGCCAGGCTAGAGAATATGTACTTAAGATGAATGTATTAGTCATTCACAGAAAACAAGAACCGATGGAAAGGAAGGAAATCTGAGGCTAGAGCAAGTGGCTTGTTTAAAAATAGATTTCCCATGTTTCATGTGCATAAACAGTTGAATTACTGTGTTGTCCTGACACAACATGTCTTCATGCAATCATGTAAAAGAGACCCATATAACGCTAACACTAGACACAGTTGTCAAGTGTGTGTTGTCCTTGAAATAAGTATAACTGTAGATTGACTGCATATAGCAAGCATGAACACAGACTCCCTGTGTCTGTCTGCATTGATCCCTGCACAACACATTTCTCTCATCATCCTTTCATTTGCCCTCAACCTGCTTTCTCTCATCATCCTTTCATTTACCCTCAACCTGCTTTCTCTCATCACATTTCTCTCATCATCCTTTCATTTGCCCTCAACCTGCTTTCTCTCATCATCCTTTCATTTACCTTTCATTTACCCTTTACCCTCAACCTGCTTTCTCTCATCATCCTTTCATTTACCCTCAACCTGCTTTCTCTCATCATCCTTTCATTTACCCTCAACCTGCTTTCTCTCATCATCCTTTCATTTACCCTCAACCTGCTTTCTCTCATCATCCTTTCATTTACCTTTCATTTATTTACCCTCAACCTGCTTTCTCTCATCATCCTTTCATTTACCCTCAACCTGCTCTCTCATCATCCTTTCATTTACCCTCAACCTGCTTTCTCTCATCATCCTTTCATTTACCCTCAACCTGCTTTCTCTCATCATCCTTTCATTTACCCTCAACCTGCTTTCTCTCATCATCCTTTCATTTACCCTCAACCTGCTTTCTCTCATCATCCTTTCATTTACCCTCAACCTGCTTTCTCTCTTCCATCTCCTTTCTATTCTAAATCTGATGTGTTCTATTTAGCCTCTGTTGCTTTCTTCTTTTTTTTCTTCACCTCTTTCTTCACCTCTTTCCTCTCTGACCACTCTCCCTTATTGCTTGGAATAATCAGTGCCAAAGCTCTCCAAATTGAAACCTGTGCAAACTGAAAAAAACTTTTTTTCCCTGCTCAATCAATTTCCCTTGGTTTAAAATCAGGTTATTTGGCAAGAAAGACACGCTCCCTCTAGTATTATTGATTAAACTTTCAGTGTGGAGGTAAATATATACTGAACAAAAATATGAACTCCACATGCAACAATTTCAAAGATTTTACTGAGTTACAGTTCGTATAAGGAAATCGGTCAATTTAAATAAATTAATTAGGCCCTAACCTATGGATTTCACATGACTGGGTAATGGCGCAGCCTGAGAGGGCATAGGCTCACCCACTTGGGAGCCAGGCCCAGCTATATTACAGACAGAAATACTCCTCAGCGCCCCCTCAGATGATCCCGTAGGTGAAGAAGCCGGATGTAGAGGTCCTAGACTGGCTTGGTTACACTTGGTCTGCATTTGTGAGGCCGGTTGGACATACTGCCAAATTCTGTAAAACGATATTGAAGTCGGCTTATGGTAGAGAGATTAACATTAAATTATCTGGCCACAGCTCTGGTGGACATTCCTGCAGTCAGCATGCCAATTGCACGGCCCCTCAAAAATGTTTTAAAGCTGTCGTAGTTGTGTGAGAAGCTGCAGGTGTTGTGCGACAAAACTGCACATTTTGTAGTGTTCTTGTCATCCCCAGGACAAGGTGCTCCTGTGTAATGATCATGCTGTTTAGTCAGCTTCGTGATATGCCAAAACTGTCTTGTGGATGGAATATCTTGGCAAAGAAGATATGCTCACTAACAGAGATGTAAACACATTTATGCACAACATTTTAGAGAAATAAGCTTTTTGTGGGATCTTTGATTTCAGCTCACTTTACATTTATTAAAAAATATATTTTTAATTTTATTTAACCTTTATTTAACCAGGTAGGCTAGTTGGGAACAAGTTCTCATTTACAACTGCGACCTGGCCAAGATAAAGCAAAGCAGTGTGACACAGACAACAACACAGAGTTACACATGGAGTAAACAATAAACAAGCCAATAGCACAATAAACAAGTCAATGACTCAGTAGAAAAAAGAAAGTCTATATACAGTGTGTGCAAAAGGCATGAGGAGGTAGGCAATAAATAGGCCATAGGAGCGAATAATTACAATTAAGCAGATTAACACTGGTGTGATGAATGAGCAGATGATGATGTGTAAGTAGAGATACTGGTGTGCAAAAGAGCAGAAAAGTAAATAAAATAAAAACAGTATGGGGATGAGGTAGGTAGATTGGGTGGGCTATTTACAGATGGACTATGTACAGCTGCAGCGATCGGTTAGCTGCTCAGATAGTTGATGTTTAAAGTTGGTGAGAGAAATATAAGTCTCCAACTTCAGTGATTTTTGCAATTCGTTCAAGTCACTGGCAGCAGAGAACTGGAAGGAAAGGCTGCCAAATGAGGTGTTGGTTTTGGGGATGATCAGTGAGATACACCTGCTGGAACGTGTACGTGTTGTTATTGTGACCAGTGAACTGAGATAAGTCGGAGCATTACCTAGCATAGACTTATAGATGACCTGGAGCCAATGGGTCTGGCGACGAATATGTAGCCAGGGCCAGCCGACTAGAGCATACAGGTCGCAGTGGTGGGTGGTATAAGGTGATTTGGTAACAAAACGGATGGCACTGTGATAGACTGCATCCAGTTTGCTGTGTAGAGTATTGGAAGCTATTTTGTAGATGACATCGCTGAAGTTGAGGATCGGTAGGATAGTCAGTTTTACGAGGGTAAGTTTGGCGGCGTGAGTGAAGGAGGCTTTGTTGCAAAATCGAAAGCCGATTCTAGATTTCACTTTGGATTGGAGATGTTTAATATGAGTCTGGAAGGAGCGTTTACAGTCTAGCCAGACACCTAGGTATTTATAGTTGTCCACATATTCTAGGTCGGAACCGTCCAGGGTGGTGATGCTAGTCAGGCGGGCGGGTGTGGACAGCGAACGGTTGAAAAGCATGCATTTGGTTTTACTAGCATTTAAGAGTAGTTGGAGGCCACGGAAGGAGTGTTGTATGGAATTGAAGCTCATTTGGAGGTTTGTTAGCACAGTGCCCAAGGAAGGGCCAGAAGTATACAGAACGGTGTCGTCTGCGTAGAGGTGGATCAGGGAATCGCCCGCAGCAAGAGCGACATCATTGATGTATACAGAGAAAAGAGTTGGCCCGAGAATTGAACCCTGTGGTACCCCCATAGAGACTGCCAGAGGTCTGGACAACATGCCTTTCGATTTGACACACTGGACTCTGTCTGCAAAGTAGTTGGTGAACCAGGCGAGGCAGTCATTAGAAAAGCCAAGGCTATTGAGTCTGCCAATAAGAATACGGTGATTGACAGAGTCGAAAGCCTTGGCCAGGTCGATGATGACGGCTGCACAGTACTGTCTTTTATCGATGGCGGTTATGATACCATTTAGTACCTTGAGCAGGGCTGAGGTGCACCCGTGACCTGCTCGGAAACCGGATTGCACAGCGGAGAAGGTACCGTGGGATTCAAAATGGTCAGTGATCTGTTTATTAACTTGGCTTTCAAAGACTTTAGATAGGTAGGGCAGGTAACAGTTTGGGTCTAGAGGGGGATGACCGCGGCAGCTTTCCACTCTTTATGGATCTCAAACGATATGAAAGAGAGGTTGAAAAGGATGGTAATAGGGGTTGCAACAATGGCGGTGGATAAATTGTCTAGATTGTCTAGCCCAGCTGATTTCTAAGGGTCCAGGTATTGCGGCTCTTTCAGAACATCTGCTGTTTGGATTTGGGTGAAGGAGAAGCTGGGGAGGCTTGGGTGAGTAGGTGTTGGCCGGGGTTGGAGTAGCCAGGAGGAAGGCATGGCCAGCCGTTGAGAAATGCTTATTGAAATTTCCGACTATCATGGATTTATCAGTGGTGACCGTGTTACCTAGCCTCAGTGCAGTGGGCAGCTGGGAGGAGGTGTTCTTGTTCTCCATGGACTTTACAGTGTCCCAAAACATTTTGGAGTTAGAGCTACAGGATGCGAATTTCTGCTTGAAAAAGCTAGCCTTTGCTTTCCTGACTGAGTGCTTGTATTGGTTCCTGACTTCCCTGAGCAGTTGCATATCATGCATAAACATGTTGTGTTTAAGTTTATTTTCAGTATATAGTTGTCAGAAATGATGCCATTATTTGCTGACGAATACAGAAAGTACTCAAACCCCTCGACTTTTTCCACATTTTGTTGTGTTACAACTTGAATTTAAAATCTATTAAATTAGATTTTGTGTCACATGCTTACACACAATATCCCATTATGTCAAAGTGGAATTACATTTTCAGAGATTTTTACAAATTAATAACAAAATTATAACCTGAAATTTCTAAGTCAATAAGTATACAACCCCTTTGTTTTATGGCAAGCCTAAATACGTTATTGAGTTAAAATGTGCTTAAAATAATAAGTCACATAATACAGTTAAAGTCAGAAGTTTACATACACGTTAGCCAAATACATTTAAACTCAGTTTCACAATTCCTGACATTTAATCCTAGTAAAGATTCCCTGTCTTAGGTCAGTTAGGATCACCACTATATTTAAGAATGTTATATGTCAGAATAATAGTAGAGAGAATTACTTTTTTCAGCTTTTATTTCTTTCATCACATTCCCAGTGGGTCAGAAGTTTACATACACTCAATATTTGGTAGCATTGCCTTTAAATTGTTTAACTTAGGTCAAACATTTCAGGTAGTCTTCCACAAGCTTCCCACAATAAGTTGGGTGAATTTTGGCCGATTCCTCCTGACAGAGCTGGTGTAACTGAGTCAGGTTCGTAGGCCTCCTTGCTCACACCCGCTTTTTCAGTTCTGCCCACAAATATTCTATATGAATGAGGTCAGGGCTTTGTGGTGGCCACTTCAAAACCTTGACTTTGTTGTCCTTAAGCCATTTTGCCACAACTTTGGAAGTATGCTTGGGGTGATTGTCCATTTGGAAGACCCATTTGGGACCAGGATTTAACTTCCTAACTGATGTCTTGGGATGTTACTTCACTATATCCACATACTTTTCCTCCCTGCAACTGCACATGGGGACAAAGATCGTACTTTTTAGAGAAATGTCCTCTAGTCTGATGAAACAAAAATAGAACTGTTTGGCCGTAATGACCATTCTTATGTTTGGAGGAAAAAGGGGGATGCTTGCAAGCCGAAGAGCAACATCCCAACCGTGAAGCACGGGATGGAAGCATCATGTTGTGGGAGTACTTTGCAGCAGGTGGGACTGGTCCACTTCACAAAAGAAATGGCGGACAAAGAATGGCGGACAAATACTTATTTTCCACCATAATTTGCAAATCAATTCTTTAAAAATTCTACAATGTGATTTTCTGGATTTAAAAAAAATTGTCTGACATAGTTGAAGTGTACCTATGATGAAAATTACAGGCCTCTCATCTTTTTAAGTGGGAGAACATGCACAATTGGTGGCTGACTAAATACGTTTTTGCCCCGCTGTATATAGGCTAACCAAATGCCAAAATAATTTGAGAGATAGCAGGATCTAAATTGATTTAATTAGATGGTGCCTTTCTGTCCATTTGGCATTGAGGTATGTCACTCGATCTACACAACAGGTGGCATGGGACATAGGCAAGTCTCTATCAGACCAATCAAGAGGTCTGATCTCCCGGCGAAGGTGATTTTGGAGTGGTCTTTAGTTGTAACTTGAAGTGAACTATGTCTTTAAGATAAATCATTCATACAGTATATCTTTGAACAGACTGTATCTGCGAGAAGGTACCTTTCTGCAGTCCCGAAGGAATGTTTCAGTTCAGCTCCACTGTTCTTAAGACCAAATGGCTTATTATTCACGTGGCTTTGCAAATACTTTAAATATGCTTTGTAGTATAATCCACAGGTAGTACAACCAGATGATCAGAGGGATCGCCCACTCCAAGAAATATAAAATAAATGCACCGTTGAAAGAAGCATATTAGGAGATTAAAGTGAGACTGGGTGTTTTGGTGGACACAAGAACACATCGCTTTGCTCTCTCAAAGATGTGACTATTTTTGGTGTGTGTCTTTGTAGAGGAGAGTTCAGAGAGTGTGCAGACAGGCCTTGAGACTCCTCCGCTTTATCTTCAGGTATGGAAAATGAGGCTTCAACCATGCATGAACTGCCTCACAATATTATGTGATCACTCTGGAGAACCTATGTTCCCCCCCAAAGGACTGAGAAGAGAAACAAGGTTACAACACAGGTTACTCCAGGCTGAGAAGTAGATGCAGCGATATGGGAATGGTCTGTGATAGATTTTATGTTAATGCAGCAAGCTATAATGTAGTCTTAAGTTATTGAAGTGTTTTATGAAATACGCTATATATACAAAAGTATATGGACACCCCTTCAAATGAGAGGATTTGGCTATTTCAGCAACACCCATTGCTGACAGGTGTATAAAATCAAGTACACAGCCAGGCAATCTCCATAGGTAAACATTGGTAGTAGAATAGCTTTCTATAAGAGCTCAGTGACTTTAAATGTGGCATTGTCATAGGATGCCATCTTTCCAACAGGTCAGTTAGTGAAATTTCTGCCCTGCTTGAGCTGCCCCGGTCAACTGTATGTGTTGCTATTGTGAAGTCGAAACTTCTAGGAGCAACAATGGCTCAGCCTCAAAGTGTTAGGCCACACAAGCTCACAGAACGGGACCGCTGAGTGCTGAAGTGCGTAGTGAGTATAAATCGCCTGTCCTCGGTTGCAACATTCACTACCGAGTTCCAAACTGCTTCTGGAAGCAAGGTTAACACAACAACTGTTTGTCGGGAGCTTCATGAAATGGGTTTCCATGGCCGAACAGCCGCACAGCCTAATCACCATGCACAATGTAAAGCTCGCCACCATTGTACTTTGGAGTAGTGGAAACACATTCTCCGGAGTGATGAATCACGTTTTACCATCTGGCTGTCCAACGGACGAATCTGGGTTTGCCAGGAAACACTACCTGCCCCATTGCATAGTGCCAACTGTAAAGTTTGGTGGAGTAGGAATAATGGTCTGGGCTGTTTTTCCATGGTTCGGGCTAGGCCCCTTAGTTCCAGTGAAGGGAAATCTTAATGCTACAGCATGCAATGACATTCTAGACAATTCTGTGCTTCCAACTTTGTGGCAACAGTTTGGGGAAGGCCCTTTCCTGTTTCAGCATGACAATGCCCCCGTGTACAAAGCAAGGTCCATACAGAAATGGTTTATCAAGATAGGTGTGGACGAACTTGCATGGCCTGCACATAGCCCTGACTTCAACCCCGTCGAACACCTATGGGATGAACTGGAACAATGACTGCAAGCCAGGCCTAATCGCCCAACATCAGTGTTCAACCTCACTAATGCTCTTGTGGCTGAATGGAAGCAAGTCACAACAGCAATGTTCCAACATCTAGTGGAAAGCCTTCCCAGAGGAGTGGAGGCTGTTATAGCAGCAATGTTCCAACATCTAGTGGAAAGCCTTCCCAGAGGAGTGGAGGCTGTTATAGCAGCACAGTGGGGACCAACTCCATATTAATGCCCATGATTTTGGAATAAGATGTATTTTCTTGGTAATGGTCAATCAGCAATCTAGTACACACAAAATCATTGAATGAAAGTAGTACACTGCACTGAAAGCTAAGTACTGAAACATTGTCCACTGATAGATGCTAATGTTAAAGGTCCAATGCAGCCGTTTTTATCTCAATATCAAATAATTTCTGGGTTACAATGAAGTACCTTACTGTGATTGTTTAATTAAAATGGTCAAAAATAAACAAAAATAGCTTCTTAACAAAGGGCATTTTCTTAAGCCAGAATTTTGCTGTCTGAGTGGGGAGGGGAAATTGAAAATGAGCTGTTATTGGCAGAGAGATTTGCAACTCTTTCTTTATTGGTCTATGAACAAATGTATTGCATGGAAGGCCAAAACTCCATCCCACAAAAACAGGCTGAAATGTAATAAAACACCTGAGGATAGGTTGAAAAGAGTCATGTTTTTGACTGTACTGGGCCTTTAACTCTAGTGTTCATCTCTTGAACCAATTGAGAGCAGATTCGAACAGTGGCTCTACCACATAATTGGATTGAGAATTGAGTTGACACTGGAACTGCTGCTGGCAAATGTCAATCTACATCAGTTGTACATTCAGTTATTTTTCAATCCACCATAATGAACCATCATTTCCAAACCCTTTTTTATATCATATTGAAATGTTAGGACATTGTCAAGCAGCTAGTTACTGACAAAAAAAACAGCATCATTTACCATGATTTTTTAAAAGTTGGAATTTTTAGCTGTGAAACTGCCATGTTCGTTTGCGATATTACAACAAAAGACATTACTTCAAACAACAATCACTGTTTGCTTTTTGTCTGACATTTGGATGCTTTTAAGCGAAAAATAGGATGGTGCTTTTAGGGTTAATGAATTATGCATCTGAAAACGTTGAATGATTTGCATGTCCTAAATTCACATGAATCTGATCCCACATTAGGAATCTAGGCCACAGCCTGTCACAACATGGTGTGCAAACAGCAAAGGGTTACATGTTTATTTTAACATCAAAAACGGACATCTTTCCAGGAGGCAAACGCTACTTCATATGTATGCCATTCCAGTTTTCTACTTTCCTCAAAAGGCAAAAATGATCTTGAGGTTTCTTTTTGACTTGCACACAATATCAGTTGTGTGCAAGTCAGTTTGTTTCCACGGAAAAGCAACCTTGAGAGGTGCACATTTAGTTTCCAATTATTTCGCATCAGAGTGAAAAGTATACCGTAACATTCTTGTCACAGACCTCCTTTGTGTGCACGCGTTTGACCGTGCCAGTCATTTATTTTCTGAATTGAATGGTAAAAAATGTTTTACTACCTTTTAATTTGGCATGAACACATCCAGTCATGATGTTTTCATCTTATTGTCAAACAAAATACTTCAAAAAGTAGGCTTACCTGCGAATGTTCATCCACTCCAAAATAATGTCAGCATCCAAACAGTGCACTGTGCACTCAAGCCATTTGATGAATGGAAAGAGACATTGGTTACAAAACACACCCAAGTGGAAAAAATACTATAGTATACTATGGTATAGATACTATAGCATTCACTGTAGTGTTTTTGCAGACTATACTGTAGTATTCACTGTAGTATTTTGCAGACTAAAGTCAAAGCAAAAACACTACAGTAAATAATTTTGTATTTACTTTAGTATACTGTCGTATTTACAGTTAGCTATAGTATAAATACTGTAGTAACAGAACTGTAGTATATATTATATTAATTGTTTTTGTGGACTTTAGTATACTGTAGTAGTTATAGTAGTATTTTTGCAGACTGTAGTATACTGTAGTATTTACTGTAGTTATTTTGCAGATATTACTATAGTATTTACTACAGTGTCTTTCTGTGGATAATACTGTAGCATTTACTATAGTATTCTACAGTATACTACAACATTCTATAGTAAGTACTACTCCTGATTGAGGGATACTATAATTAAGCAATAAGGCAAGAGGAGGTGTGGTATATGGCCAATACATTTTTTGGACAAAGGGGTGGGTGTGTTAGTTTAATTTGGAATACGTTTTCATTTTCATATTGACCGCTGTAGCAGTGCAAATTGCATTTTAAACAAATAGGATAATGGCTCAATTAGCATTATTTAGAGACAGGGGGACTCATGCCCCTGGGCCCCTGTAATTCACACATAGCTTTGCAATACTTTACATTCTTCAGCGATTACCAATTAACTTTACTTGCTTTATTTTTTCTTAGATGTCTTCACAACTAGTCAAACTGGCAAGTGTGTCACGACTCCGACCAAAGGACACTCCCCTTCCCGTTCGGGTGGCGCTCGTTGTCTCCGGCCTACTAGCTGCCACTGATTATTTCCTCCCCCTCCTTGTGTTTATTGAATGCACCTGTTTTGAGTTAGGTAGTTATTAATAGGCTTTATTAGTCAGCCGGCCCGCCTGGTTCCTTGTGCGGGATTAATTATTGTGATCGTCTGTTTGGTGTACACGTCTATGGGTTTTGTGTTTTCCCATTTTGTGGGTTTTCCTGGACAGTTTAAGTCCCCCTGTTTGGGGCATTTGTTTGTTCTTTACGCCCTGTGTTTTCGTGAGGGTTGGCTTATGTTCGCCGTTTCTCTGTACATTAAAATAGCACTCCCCTGAACTCTCTGCTTCCTGCGCCTGACTCCTCACCCACTACACTCAGATCGTTACATAGTGACTGAGTTTTAATTCAGTTCTGAATTATAAGGAATGAAGGTAATTTTTCCACTTGAGAACTTCAACAAAAATACTCTGCAAGAATAGTTAATTCCTGCTCATGGGGACCCATTCACAGATATAGGCTACAGCAATTTGAGAAACAGAAAACGCTCTTTTGAAAATAGGACAAATGTTGTCTTTGCTGAGCCACAGTGAGAAGCTGGACGACATGCTCATTTTGCTCAGAAGTCAAATCATTACAGAGAAGTTATTGCTATAATTTAAACTGAACATCCTGTGAAGCTCCCTGCCCTGGTTTTGAAGGAGGTGTTGTCACAGACGTCGCTCAATCACTGATTCCTAGAAATATCTGTGGGTGAACTCATGTCAAAAATAGCTGGATTAATGTGATTCAAATAGAAGTGACTTAAACAGCAGAGAAACCCTGCTGATAATCTTTGTGTGGTTGATTTAATAACAGAGTTGGTCAATGTGACAGAAATTTAGTTATAGTACTAATGGAACTACATTTGTTACTTGACCAACAAGCCACCACATGACTCACAAGGCACAGCTAAACCATTGAATCATCCATAATTCAGCATACTAAATTTCATCATCCGGAAATGTGACTTGAATAAATGACACATATTACTGGTGCTACCTGCCTGTACACTCAAAGCTTTGAGAATATCATTGTTGAGGTGTGTTTTTGATTACTCCCCATCCCCTGAGCATCAGGAAAAGCTCAATTTAAACCCCATCCGTTAATGAATCAATTATTTTTACTAGATGAGAGGTTTTCTATTCATTTCTAATTACTTTCAACTTTTGGGTCGCCTAGGTGTATACAGTATAAATACCAAACTGTGTACTTTAATGGGATCACTTTAACACTTGTCATGTGTAGTTTATAGGTTCAAACATCATCAAGCTATAAAACATGATAAGGTCAAGTTGACAATGTCACAAATCAACCTTTATGGGCCTTGACAGCACACCTGGATTGAGCTTGTAAAGTTGTTTTGTCTCCGTTGCTTGTCCTGACGCAGGTGATAATGATGGCAAGGAACAGGCTTAAAGCATCTGCTAAGCCTCCCCTGATGCTGGCTGGTGCAGAGGGAGAGAGAAAGAGGTTTATTACAATGTGACAGAGGGATAAGGCTTGAAACACTGACTGGGCTGGTATTTCAGCTGCTCTATTGTCCAAGCTGGACACGATCATTATCAAAGCCGGAGCAGCTGGCAAAGGTCACCATCAAACTGCAGCAACATGGCCATACCCCAAGATCCCAATTATTATCACGCAGTTATGGGATGACTAGCTCTGTCATATTCATTACATACAGTGCCTTCAAAAAGTATTAGAACCCCTTAACTTTTCCACATTTTGCTGTGTTACAGCCTGAATTTAAAATGGATTACATTTTGATTGTCACTGGCTTACACACAAATGTCAAAATGCAATTATGTTTTCAGAAATGTTTACAAATTAATTAGAAATTAAAAGCTGAAAAGTATTGAGTCATTAAGTATTATTCAACACCTTTGTTATGGCAAGCCTAAATAAGTTCAGGAGTAAAAATGTTCTTTAACAAGTCACAAGTTGCATGGACTTACTGTGTTCGATAATAGTATTTAACATGACTTCTGAATGACTACCTCATCTCTGTATCCCACACATTAAATTATCTGTAGGGTCCCTCAGTCGAGCATTTAATTTCAAACAAATTCAACCACAAAGACCAGGGAGATTTTCCAATGCCTCACATTTAAGGGCACCTATTGGTTAAAAAAAAAGGGCACCTAAAAATTTTAAAAAGCAGACCTTGAATATCCCTTTGAGCAAAGTTGAAGTTACTAATTACACTTTGTATCAATACACCCAGTCCTTACAAAGATACAGACGTCCTTCCTAACTCAGTTGCTGGAGAGGAAGAAAACCACAAAGGGATTTCACAACTAGGCCAATTGTGTCTTAAAAACAGTTACGGTGTTTAATTGCTGTGATAGGAGAAAACTGAGGATGGATAAACAACATCGTCGTTCCTACATAATACTGATCTAATTGACAGAGTGAAAGGAAGGAAGCCTGTACAGAATAAAAATATTCCAAGACATACATCCTGTTTGCAATAACAAGCTAAAGTAAAACTAAAAAAAAATGGCAAAGAAATTAACTTTAATGTCTTGAATACAAAGCGTTATGTTTGAGGCAAATCCAACACGTCACTGAGTATCACTTCATATTTTCAAGCATGGTGGTGGCTGCATCATGTTACGGATATGCTCGTCATCGGCAAGGACTAGTTACATTTTTTGGGATAAAAGGAAACGGAATAGAGCTAAGAAGTAAAATTCTAGAGGAAAAACTGGTTCAGTCTGCTTTCCAGACACTGGAAGACAAATGTACCTTTCTGCAGGACAACAACCTTACCCTGAAAGAAGTACAGCTGTAATCGCTGCCAAAGGTAATTCTAACATATATTTGACTCAAAGGGTGTAAAGACTTATGTAAATGAAATATTTCTGTATTTAATTTACTTAAAGTTCTGTTATTGTGTGGACACTATATAAATAATTACATGGAATATGTGTTGTACTTACCTGCAGTATAGTATGTTTGCTATTCATGTGTATATGGTTATTGGCATTGGCCGTGACCTTTCCCCTTTGAGGATCTGCACAATGAGACTACCACCTGCTGTATCGTTTTGCTGTATTTGTATCGTTTGTACATGGCTGTACACCTTTTAGTTCTTAGGTTGAAAGTAAAGGAAAGTCATATTGAAATGTGTGTGGGCATTCCTTGTCAAGTTACTACAAGTTCTAAAAACATGTTTTCACTTTGTCATTATGGGGTATTGTGTATAGATGGGTGAGAGATTAAATATATTTTTTTAATGTTTTATTCAGGCTGTAACAAAATGTGGAATAAGTCAAGGGGGTAGAATACTTTCTGAAAGCACTGTAGGTTACATATGAGCCGAACATTTAGCATTCGTGCGATGATTCATTCAATTACAAACGAGTCATCACATCTCTTAAGATTTCTCATGGGTCCTTGCACTCTGTATGGCTTTAAAGTGGAACTGACAGCATTTGAACTACTTTGCAGAAATGAAACAAACATACAATCATAATATCTGTGAAAAATATAAAATTCCCAGTTTATGATGACTGGTCTCAGACTACTAGACATAGTAAATGTAAATCCGGGACACAAATTAGTATGATATGTTAAGTTTGGTATGGATACATAAGATAGGTTGCTTAATGTAAAAAAGAAAGGTTGTTTGGTCGGGGTGGATGGGTTGGCGTACAATATGTAACATATTGTACCGATCGTCGTATGAAACTCAAAAACTCAAACAAAATAACAAAGATGGAAAACCGAAACAGTGCTGTCAGGTGTAGACACTAAACAGAAAACTACCCATAAAACCCAAACGAAAAAAGGACAACTATATATGATCCCCAATCAGAGACAACGATAGACAGCTGCCTCTGATTGGGAACCATACCAACGTAGAAAGAAAGAAACTATAATGCCCACCATAGTCACACCCTGGCCTAACCAAAAGAGAGAATAAAACCTCTATGGCCAAAGGTGCGAACTCCAGCCGCAAAACCTGACTCTAAGGGGAGGGTCCGGGTGAGCATCTCTTCACGGTGGCTCTGGTGCAGGACGTAGACCCCCCCTCCGCCCGCAGATCCCTCTGCTTTGGTGGCGGCCCTGGCGCATGGACCTTCACTGGAGGAACCAGACCACCGATCATTAGGGACCGGCTCCGGACTGTGGCACGTCGCCGGAAGCGCTGGACTGGGAACTGTCGCAGGAAGCTCTGGACTGTGGAGGCACACTGGAGACTTGATGCATGGGCTGATGACACGCACCTCAAGGCTAGTGCGGAGAGGAGGCACAGGATGTACTGGACTGTGGAGGCGTACTGGAGGTCTAATGCGTGGGACCGGTACAGGTGGCACCGGGCTGAATACGCACACCTTAAGGAGAGTGGGAGGCACACGACAGGTCTGGAGCGTAGAGCTAGCACAACCCATTCTGGCTGGATGTTTATATGGGGGGCTCTGGCACAGAATGCACTGGGCTGTAGAGACGCACCGGAGACACATTGCGGGGGCAATGTGGGGAGTTGGAATAGAGCGCACTGGGCTATGAATGCGCACTGGAGACACCTTGCACATTACTGACGGATACATTTAATACTCAAAACAGATGGAAAACCGAAACAGTATTCTTTATCGTGTTTTATTTACATTTACATTTTAGAGGTGATAAGTTGGACAGATCAGGTGAAAAAAAAGCTGTTTCCCCACACAGCTTCTCCCCCTTTCCCTATCACGCAGTAGGTTTCGCTTCCCTACACGTCAGTTTTAAAAAGACCCAACGGAGCTTATTGTCTTCTTCAATCATGTAGAGATGGGCAGCATGACGGTCTCGTCATTGATTTTGCTGGAAAGGGGAGAAACTGGGCTTATACATGCTTGAATACAATGGTATTCATATTACAGTTGATCTGGAAAAAAAATTTGGGGCGCTAAAATAAGGTCAATTGTACGTTACAGCACGATGTGTTAGCTTACAGTACTACCCATTGTTTATCAGAGTAGTTGACGGCCAACTACAAGCTGAAAAAGTTAAGGGTTTATCTACTGTTCCCTCATATTTTAGCTCATCTCACTCTGGCTAACATTAGTTGTTGATCTTGTTGTTGTGCATAGGCAACTGAAGGAGAGATAGCCTACCTGTTCATGCTTGTTTAATCAATAGGACTGTAAAGTTCCCAAATGTAAGACGACTCCTGTGGTATTTATACATTTGCCTCCCCTTCCTGCTCGGGTGGCGCTCGCTGGTCTATTAGCTGCCACCGATCCTTTTTACTTTGTTTGTTTTTGTCTAATTGTTTTCACCTGTTCCTTGTTGGGGTTTTGGGATGGGTGTTATTTAAGTTCGTTTTGCCCGCTGGTGTTTGTGCTGGCTTGTTGGTTGTTACGTTTGGTGATGTATCGTGTTTTGGTTTGGGGTTTTTCCACTGTCCAGTGTGTCTAGGTTTTTGGGTTAGTTTAGCACCAGTGTTTTGGGCATTCACCCATGTTTTGGACCTGTTACATTTGAAGGACATTAAAGCGTTTTCCTGTTCATTTCGCTCTCTGAATCTGACTCCTCACTCATTTCACTTAAATCAGGTGTATTTTGTGGCTTTTGGCGAATTCGTTCTACTGATCTAAAGTCACACTGTTGCTTCTGCCTGTAAACACACAGTCCAGTTCAACATGAATGATGGCAGGCCCATGTGGAAAATGGCCTAATTGCATATAGACCTACTGTAGCTCTGATTGGCTATGGCGCACCGGTCTGTGTAGAGTCTGGTCCTAGACAAGACTGACACGTTTTTATTACGTTTTATCGACTGCAGTATCTATAAATTGTCCAATCGACGGCCGCTTTCGAACTCTATATTACTATAGAATTTTCACAAAATACCTTACTCTACGTAATTCCCAAACATTCTATAGAAGTATGAAGATGACCATATCCAAGTGCTTGCTTCTCAAAAAAAAGTGATTTTATGTTGCTAAAACACTGTCAGTTCCACTTTAAAAGGCTGCTGTCTAGTGCCGAATTGCCTCGGGAGCTGAAAGCTATCAGACTGGTTCTGTCACCCTCTAAACTGCTCTGCTGACTCCACTTGTGACTTCCAGGAGATATGTTTGTTAAACTGATCACGTGTCCATTATGACATCCTGTAAGAGGCATTAGAACTCTCATAGCACTGCTCTTAGAGGTTCAAATATAGGTGACCTGGTTGTAATGTGCTGCACTTGGGTTGGCATATTTGACCTGCTCATTATTACTTTAACAGAAGCAGGCCTTTACCATAGCAAGTCCCAGATTTTACAACTGGGAGCCATGTTGGGTTAAAAATCTACTTTCCGAAAATCATATTTCAAGTTACAGACATGAAATAATGTCATCTGTAAGTACCAGCAGGGGTGGAATTTGAAAAGAAATGCCAATGTTCCCCTCTGAGATTTTCAATTTGAGAGCTGCCATGTACTTTTGAGTCACGTCAAAGTGACTTTGATGTCAAAGGGGAGCATCTCTGCCCGACACACCTTGTCATGAATCTGCGTGGGCACGAAAAGTGTGCCTGAAGTTTGCATTTAGAAAACTGTAGTGACTTAATACTTAGTTGGATAAAACCATCATAGGCCACCAAAAGAGTTGTCGCATAAAGGCCAGGGTCCGACAGAAGCCCGGGTGGCAGGCAAGCGTAGAAAAATGGGCCCACTCCAGGACCGCAGAGAGGACAGCGTCAGGCACAAACATCCGATTATCAGGACCCCCCCAGGTTTCGGCTGGGACCGCTGCGCCTCCCGGACCCGTTTCCCTATGCCCCAGTTGAGTGCTGTCACCAGGCATGATGTGCGAAGAATGGTCTCGGTCTCCGGAGTGGTACCGGTGCGGCTACAGCAGCGGACAGTGCATCCGGCCTAACATTCTTGGATCCTGACCGGTATGAGAGGGAGAAGTTGAACCATGTGAACAGCAGGGCCCATGAGGTGCTTGGCGGTGTGGAGATATTCCAGGTTCTTGTGGTTGGTCCACCGGATGAATGGGTGTTCCGCGCCCACCAGCCAGTCCCTCCATTCCTCCAACACCATCTTCACTGCGAGAAGCTCACAATTCCCCACATCGTAGTTATTTTCCGTGGCGTTGAGGTGGTGGGAAAAGACTCAGGGATGTAGCTTGAGGTCCAGGGCAGACCACTGGGACAGGACAGCTCCCACTCCGACATCAGAAGCATCTCTCCACCACAAACTGACAGGAATGGTCCGGATTAACCAAGATGGGAGCTGTGGTGAAGCAATGTTTGCCCAGTCAGCAGTTGGAGACCACGTGAATGGAACAGTGGGCGAGGTGAGTGCAGACAGGGGGAAGCCTGGGTGCTGTGGATAAAGCGCTGATAGAAGTTGGTGAACCCCAGGAAGCGCTGTAGCTGCACCCTGGAAGTAGGCTGGGGCCAACCCACAACCACTCACCTTCCCGGGATCCATTTGCACACTCCCTGCACCGATGATGAAACCCAGATAAAGGGATGATGGAACTCACACTTCTCTGCATTTACAAACAGTTGGTTCTCCAGGAGGCATTGGAGAACCTGTCGGATATGGAGCACACGTTCTTGGGTGGAACGGGAGAAGATGAGGATGTCATCTAGGTGTACAAAGACGAACCAGTTCAACATGTCGCGGAGAACATCATTGACCAGAGCCTGGAACACAGCAGGGTCGTCGGTAAGGCCAGATACTTGTAGTGCCCACTGGCCGTGATGAAGGCGGTCATCGACTCGTCCCCTTCCATATCCGCAACAGGTGGTAGGCATTCCATTAATCCAACTTGAAAAAGACAGTGGCCCCCGGAGTGGCTCTAAAACTGAGGAGATGAGTGGTAGCAGGAAGCGGTTCTTCACCATTATGTCGTTGAGACCCTGGTAGTCGATGCACGGGCGGGAGAAGAAGGACGGATGAATACTGCAGCAAGGGAGTCCCCGATGTAGATCTCCATTGCCTTGGTCTCTGGTCCCAATAGAGTACAGTCATCCCCGGAGTAGAGTCGTGCTAGGGAGATGGTCAATCCTGCAGGCATAAAGTCGGTGTGGCGGTAGAAAAGTGGCCCGGGCCTTGATGAAAACCTCCCGGAGGTCCTGGTACTCCGCGGGAATGGCGGAGAGGTCCGGAGCACCCTCCGAACCACCGGGAAGACGTCCCGGGACAGGTTGTGCTGATTTCAGGCAATGGGTGTGGCAGAACCAGAACGGGCTCCAGCCCATGATGATACCAGTAGACCAGTTAATGAGGAGATTGTGTCACTGGAGCCAGGAGAAACTCAATACCATGGGAATCTGAGGGGACTTGATGAGCAGGAACTTGTTAGCCTCGCTGTGGTTCACTGACACATGTAGGTTGATGGGAGTGGTGTTGTGGGCGACTCTGCCTATAATGTGCACCTCCAGCACTCTAACATCCATGGGAATGGAGAGGGGCTGTTCAGCTCGGACACCAGGGTAGCGTCCAAAAAGCTTGTCGGCCCCAGAGTCAATAGGAACCTGAAGAGATTTGGACTGGTCTCCCCACAGCAAAATGGCATGAAAAGGGGTGTGAACAGGGGAAGCAGGAACGTTCTCCATATGGCCCACCAGAGTACTCGCTCCTGCCAGTGAGCCTTTTTTAAAGGACAAGAGGACAGAAAATGCTGGCAACAGCCCAGCTCTGCCTAGTGGCATAGGCTCAGGAAGCGGTGACTCATGCCATCTTCGGCAGCCCTCGGGGCAGGTCGGGAATCCACGGGTTCTCTCGGCAATGAGACCGTTGGGAGCTTCCGGGATGACAAGATGGGATTCCTGGGAAATTCTCTCCCTCCGTCATTCCCGTAATCGCCCATCGATACAGATGGTAAAAGCTCATCCTTGACCTCCTCCGAGACACTGTGCAGGAACATATCGAACAGTGCCTCTTGATTCCAAGAACTCTCCGCTGCCAATGTGCGGAAATCAACCACATAATTAGCTACACTGCGGGAGTCCTGCCAAAGCTGGATTAGCTTTCGGGCAGCCTCTCAACTGGAGAACGGGGCATCAAATCTTCCAATAATCATATTGGACCATATATTTTTCGAGCAATCCTATAGGATTTTGTATCTCCCCAATCAGAATCCTATTAGAACTTTTTTCTTAATTGAACCCATTAAAATTATAGTTTGTCATCATTAGGTCAAGTACAATACAACATTAATTACATTTCCATTGATCTGAAATAGCAGACCTATATTCACCTATAAGAAAGCCTGTCCCTTTTAAGAGTGACTGATGAACTCACAGCTAGCAGAAGCTTGCCGTGTTAATTAACCTAACTCTCTAGGTCAGCTCACCACCTGTGGCTGTGCAGAGAATCTCTGGTTGTCTAACATCATTCTAACTGTTTTGTCCTTCAATGTGTGTGAATGCAGGAACTGTGAGTACCGTGTTTGTTTCCTAATGAAGTTGTCAAGGTTTTAGTAATATTTGTCATTGTACAGTATTTTATGCTAGCTAAGAAACTAACGTTACTGTTAGTCACATTGGCCTGTCAGCTGGCTAGCTAGCTAACACCAATTTGTATGTTGTTTTTAAGTCACTTTTTATAGCCGATGATAAATGTTCTTATTGCTAAATATATGTGCCTTATAGGCGAGTCTACCCCATTCTCATGATTTCTGGTAGATCAAAATAAATAACATAATGTTTTTGGAATCATTCAGCAGTTTTTACCTAATTGAGTACTATTAGAAATGAATGTTGAAACTTCCATTTATATTCCTAAAACATAAGTTGAAAATGATGCTGTCACTGCTTCCCATTCACAATAACTTGATCAATCAAACAGTTTGTGATATATTGAAAACCTAAAACATCAAATTTACTATTTACTACTTACACATACATGTGCCACAATAGTAATCATACAACTTTATTATTTTTAAACAAGCCCCTTGTAAACTGCATATGCACCAAAAAGAGTTGTTTTGAAGTTGTAATTAATCACTCATACTGATTAGTGGGGAAATCCGGTAGTATGTGCTGTTGAAACTAACTCAAAAACCACATGGAAACTTATATTGTTTACACCACTTGTTAGAGGACACCCAGCTACATTTTGGAGTGATGCATTTTGATTTGGTGGTTGCCAAAACAGAAAGAGAAACACTTATGTCAGTCACTCATATTGATATCACATTGAAATCAATAGAATGAGAGAGGGGCCGGATGCAGGTCCTGTTCAAACTAGCCTTAATAAAAAAAACATACGGAATCTTGGAATAATATGCATCTCACTGGTTAGAGGACAACTTGTAGAAGACAACCAGCAACATTTTGAATTGTTGCATTTCGCTTTCAACTGGGTCACCAACACACAAAGGCAAACAACACATATCAATTTGAAATCAAATAGAGCAGGGGCCAACATATGGGTGCATGCACTGTTTAAACTAACACTAGTCAAAGGCCACACTGAATATGAGAACAATTTTCAAAACACTGGTTAGAAGAGAATTTACTGAACGCAGTCAACTAAATTCTAGAATGTCGGATGGAAGTTTTGGCAGGCTGTCAAAACGGGAAAGGAAACAAATCAGTTGCTTTATTATTTAACTTTAACGAATCACAACCCGACATAGCATATCAACAGTGACAAGTGTTGGCTGTTACGAATCCCTTTTGGCCCGACAGTCTAGGGGGGGGGGGGGTGGTAATGAGACCCGTAACAACTCATGCAAATTATAATTGTGACAAAGTAAAAGTGTGAATGAAATAACCAGGACAACTGAAATCTACCATCAAACTAACGGTTTATTTGAAAACACACAGTAATGGGGGGAGGGGCTGAGCTGGACCCAAGGAAAGAAACAATAACTATTCAAAAACACCCCTAAACTAGACCTACTTTAACAAAAGCTAACTAACCAAAAATACAGTGGGTGGTCCACCCAGTTCTAACTAGTGTATTTAACCAAGTCTATCTACAGGTAGTGTATGCCCATGGGTGACTTGTCTTGTTTCCCCCTTTTCCCACCAGTAAACAAACACCATAACCAAAAACAATACTCACAGGTGATGACAAAGTGCTATGGAGGTGGTCAAACTAAAGCGAAGTCAATACACAAAGAGAGAGTGAAACAGCGAGACCTACAGACATGGCATTTACAGAGAGATTGAGCTCTAGAGCAAACTACTGACAGGGTTTTTAAACCAAGGGAAAGGAACTGTGATAGGGTAGGAAACAGGAGGAGGTGTGTCTTCTGATTGATGATTGGATTGATGACTGATTGGAGAGTGATGATTTTCACCTGTGAGGGGAGAAGGAGAGAAAAGAACACAGGATACACACACACAGGATACACACACACAGGATACTGGTATCCGTAACAGCTGTTATTTGAATGATAGTTTGACGCTCTAATCCATGTATAGGTGCGTGGCCGGGAACTATTATACAGAGCGCATCACACATTTTCCTTACCATTTGAGTTTGATGATAGTAGAAGTCCTAAGACAGCCAGCGCATATAACTAAATCAACTGTACAAAACCAATGATATTGATCTGTTTCAAGCAATTTTGTGTCATGGTGATTAGCATAAACTTTTATTCTTATATCACTAATCTAAGGTAAAAAAGGATGTGCAATTACACTCAACCAATGTGGTCAAAATGTGAGTAACACATATAGTACCAGTCAAAGATTCAAGGGTTTTTCTTAATTTGTTCTACTTTATACATTGTAGAATAATAGTGAAGACATTAAAACTATGAAATAACAAAATATTTTAGATTCTTAAAAGTAGCCACCCTTGATGATAGCTTTGCACACTCTTGGCATTCTCTCAACCAGCTTCATGAGGAATGCTTTTCCAACAGTCTTGAGGGAGTTCCCACATATGCTGAGCACTTGTTGGCTGGTTTTCCTTCACTCTGCGGTCCAACTCCTCCCAAACCATCTCAATTGGGTTGAGGTCGGGTGATTGTGGAGGCCTGGTCATCTGATATTTTATTTATTTAACTAGGCAAGTCAGTTAAGAACAAATTCTTATTTACAATGACAGCCTAGGAGCAGTGGGTTAACTGCCTTGTTTGGGGGCAGAACAACAGATTTTTACCTTGTCAGCTCGGGGATTCAATCCAGCAACCTTTTGGTTACTGGCCCAACGCTCTGACCACTAGGCTTCCTGGTGCCACTGATACAGCATTCCATCACTCTCCTTGGTCAAATAGCCCTTACACAGCTTGGATGTGTGTTTTGGGTCATTGTCCTGTCGAAAAACAAATGATAGTCCCACTAAGCGCAAACCAGATGGGATGGTTTATCGCTGAAGAATGCTGTGGTAGCCATGCTGGTTAAGTGTGAATTTAATTCTAAATAAATCACAGACAGTGTCATCAGCAAAGCACCCCCACACTATCACACCTCCTCCTCCATGCTTCACTGTGGGAACCACACATGCGGAGATCATCCGTTCACCTACTCTGCGTCTCACAAAGCCACGGCGGTTGGAATAAAAAACTGTCTAATGTCCATTGCTAGTGTCATGTTTTGTCATTGATTGTCATGTCTTGTCCCTGTGCTTCCCCTTCTGTTCGTTTCCCTCTGCTGGTCTTGTTGGGTTCTTTCCCTCTTTCTATCCCTCTCTCTCCCCCTCCCTCTCTCACTCTCCCGCTCTCTCTTCTCTCTATCGTTCCGTTCCTGCTCCCAGCTGTTCCTATTCCCCTAATCATCATTTAGTCTTCCCACACCTGTTCCCGATCCTTTTCCCTGATTAGAGTCCCTATTTCTCTCCTTGTTTTCCGTTCCTGCCCCGTCGGATCCTTATCTATATTCACCGTGCTGTGTCTATGTTTTGCCCTGTCGTGTCGTGTTTCCCTCAGATGCTGCGTGGTGAGCAGGTGTCTGAGTCTGCTAGGTTCAAGTGCCTTCCCGAGGCAACCTGCAGTTCTTGATCTAGTCTCCAGTCTGTTCTCGTCTTTACGAGTAGTATTATGCCTTTTGTTTTGTAAAGTTTCTTACTGGATTAAAAACTCTGTTTTCGCCAAGTCGCTTTTGGGTCCTCATTCACCTGCATAACAGAAGGATCCGACCAAGGAATGGACCCAGCGACTACAGACGTTCGTAACACTGCCGTCGAGATCCAAGGAGCCATGCTCGGCAGACACGAGCAGGAATTGTCTGCTGCTCGCCATGCCGTGGAGAACCTGGCCGCTCAGGTTTCCGACCTCTCTGGACAGTTCCAGAGTCTTCGTCTCGTGCCACCTGTTACTTCCTGGCCTGCCGAGCCTCCAGAACCTAGGGTTAATAACCCACCTTGCTACTCCGGGCAGCCCACTGAGTGCCGCTCCTTTCTCACCCAGTGTGAGATTGTGTTCTCTCTCCAACCCAACACATACTCTAGAGAGAGAGCTCGGGTTGCTTACGTCATTTCACTCCTTACTGGCCGGGCTCGAGAGTGGGGCACAGCTATCTGGGAGGCAAGGGCTGATTGCTCTAACAAATACCAGAACTTTAAGGAGGAGATGATTCGGGTTTTTGACCGTTCAGTTTTTGGTAGGGAGGCTTCTAGGGCCCTGGCTTCCCTATGCCAAGGTGATCGATCCATAACGGATTACTCTATTGAGTTTCGCACTCTTGCTGCCTCTAGTGAGTGGAACGAGCCGGCGCTGCTCGCTCGTTTTCTGGAGGGACTCCACACAGTGGTCAAAGATGAGATTCTCTCTCGGGAGGTTCCTTCCAGTGTGGACTCTTTGATTGCTCTCGCCATCCGCATAGAACGACGGGTAGATCTTCGTCACCAAGCTCGTGGAAGAGAGCTCGCGTCAACGGTGTTTCCCTGCTCCGCATCGCAACCATCTCCCTCCTCTGGCTCAGAGACTGAGCCCATGCAGCTGGGAGGTATTCGCATCTCGACCAAGGAGAGGGAACGGAGGATCACCAACCGCATGTGCCTCTATTGCGGATTTGATGGACATTTTGTCAATTCATGTCCAGTAAAAGGCCAGAGCTCATCAGTAAGCGGAGGGCTACTGGTGAGCGCTACTACTCAGGTCTCTTCATCTAGATCCTGTACTACTATGTCGGTCCATCTACGCTGGACCGGTTCGGGTGCTACATGCAGTGCCTTGATTGACTCTGGGGCTGAGGGTTGTTTCATGGACGAAGCATGGGTTCGGAAACATAACATTCCTTTCAGACAGTTAGACAAACCTACGCCCATGTTTGCCTTAGATGGTAGTCATCTTCCCAGTATCAGATTTGAGACACTACCTTTAACTCTCACAGTATCTGGTAACCACAGTGAGACTATTTCTTTTTTGATTTTTCGTTCACCTTTTACACCTGTTGTTTTGGGTCATCCCTGGCTAGTATGTCATAATCCTTCTATTAATTGGTCTTGTAATTCTATCCTATCCTGGAACGTATCTTGTCATGTGAAGTGTTTAATGTCTGCCATCCCTCCCATTTCTTCTGTCCCCACTTCTCAGGAGGAACCTGGCGATTTGACAGGAGTGCCGGAGGAATATCATGATCTGCGCACGGTCTTCAGTCGGTCCCGAGCCAACTCCCTTCCTCCTCACCGGTCGTATGATTGTAGTATTGATCTCCTTCCGGGGACCACTCCTCCTCGGGGTAGACTATACTCTCTGTCGGCTCCCGAACGTAAGGCTCTCGAGGATTATTTATCTGTGTCTCTTGACGCCGGTACCATAGTGCCTTCTTCCTCTCCGGCCGGGGCGGGGTTCTTTTTGTTAAGAAGAAGGACGGTACTCTGCGCCCCTGCGTGGATTATCGAGGGCTGAATGACATAACGGTTAAGAATCGTTATCCGCTTCCCCTTATGTCATCAGCCTTCGAGATTCTGCAGGGAGCCAGGTGCTTTACTAAGTTGGACCTTCGTAACGCTTACCATCTCGTGCGCATCAGAGAGGGGGACGAGTGGAAAACGGCGTTTAACACTCCGTTAGGGCATTTTGAGTACCGGGTTCTGCCGTTTGGTCTCGCCAATGCGCCAGCTGTTTTTCAGGCATTAGTTAATGATGTTCTGAGAGACATGCTGAACATCTTTGTTTTTGTCTATCTTGACGATATCCTGATTTTTTCACCGTCACTCGAGATTCATGTTCAGCACGTTCGACGTGTTCTACAGCGCCTTTTAGAGAATTGTCTCTACGTAAAGGCTGAGAAGTGCTCTTTTCATGTCTCCTCCGTTACTTTTCTCGGTTCCGTTATTTCCGCTGAAGGCATTCAGATGGATTCCGCTAAGGTCCAAGCTGTCAGTGATTGGCCCGTTCCAAGGTCACGTGTCGAGTTGCAGCGCTTTTTAGGTTTCGCTAATTTCTATCGGCGTTTCATTCGTAATTTCGGTCAAGTTGCTGCCCCTCTCACAGCTCTTACTTCTGTCAAGACGTGTTTTAAGTGGTCCGGTTCCGCCCAGGGAGCTTTTGATCTTCTAAAAGAACGTTTTACGTCCGCTCCTATCCTCGTTACTCCTGACGTCACTAGACAATTCATTGTCGAGGTTGACGCTTCAGAGGTAGGCGTGGGAGCCATTCTATCCCAGCGCTTCCAGTCTGACGATAAGGTTCATCCTTGCGCTTATTTTTTCTCATCGCCTGTCGCCATCTGAGCGCAACTATGATGTGGGTAACCGTGAACTGCTCGCCATCCGCTTAGCCCTAGGCGAATGGCGACAGTGGTTGTGTCATGTTTGTCATTTATTATCATGTCTTGTCCCTGTGCTCCCCATTCTATTCGTTTCCCTCTGCTGGTCTTATTTGGTTCTTTCCCTCTTTCTATCCCTCTCTCTCCCCCTCCCTCTCTCACTCTCTCGCTCTCTCTTCTCTCTATCGTTCCGTTCCTGTTCCCAGCTGTTCCTATTCCCCCTAATCATCATTTAGTCTTCCCACACCTGTTCCCGATCCTTTCCCCTGATTAGAGTCCCTATTTCTTCCTTTGTGTTCCGTTCCTGTCCTGTCGGTTCCTTGTTTAGAATTCACCGTGCTGTGATTGTGTATCGTCCTGTCGTGTTTTTGCCTTCATCAGATGCTGCGTGTGAGCAGGTGTCTCTGTCAGCTACGGCCTGCGCCTACCCGAAGCGACCTGCAGTCTGTGGCCGCTTCTCCTGTTATTCCCCTCTACGGACTAGAGGATTTCTGTTATTCCCTGTTTGGACATTTCCTGTTAAGGATTCAGGATTTGTCGTTTTCTGTTTGGACTTGAATAAACTCTGTTTCTGTTAAGTCGCTTTTGGGTCCTCTTTCACCTGCATGACAGAAGGAACCGACCAAGGAATGGACCCAGCGACTTCAGACGCTCGTTACACTGCCGTCAAGATCCAGGAGCCATGCTCGGCAGACACGAGCAGGAATTGTCTGCTGCTCGCCATGCCGTGGAGAACCTGGCCGCTCAGGTTTCCGACCTCTCTGGACAGTTCCAGAGTCTACGTCTCGTGCCACCTGTTACTTCCTGGCCTGCCGAGCCTCCAGAACCTAGGGTTAATAACCCACCTTGCTACTCCGGGCAGCCCACTGAGTGCCGCTCCTTTCTCACGCAGTGTGAGATTGTGTTCTCTCTCAACCCAACACATACTCTAGAGAGAGAGCTCGGGTTGCTTACGTCATTTCACTCCTTACTGGCCGGGCTCGAGAATGGGGCACAGCTATCTGGGAGGCAAGGGCTGATTGCTCTAACAAGTTCCAGAACTTTAAAGAGGAGATGATTCGGGTTTTTGACCGTTCAGTTTTTGGTAGGGAGGCTTCTAGGGCCCTGGCTTCCTTATGCCAAGGTGAACGGTCCATAACGGATTATTCTATTGAGTTTCGCACTCTTGCTGCCTCTAGTGAGTGGAACGAGCCGGCGCTGCTCGCTCGTTTTCTGGAGGGACTCACGCAGTGGTTAAGGATGAGATTCTCTCCCGGGAGGTTCCTTCAGATGTGGACTCTTTGATTGCTCTCGCCATCCGCATAGAACGACGGGTAGATCTTCGTCACCGGGCTCGTGGAAGAGCTCGCATCAACGGTGTTTCCCTGCTCCGCATCGCAACCATCTCCCTCCTCTGGCTTTGAGACTGAGCCCATGCAGCTGGGAGGGATTCGCATCTCGACTAAGGAGAGGGAACGGAGGATCACCAACCGCCTGTGCCTCTATTGCGGAGTTGCTGGACATTTTGTTAATTCATGTCCAGTAAGAGGCCAGAGCCCATCAGTAAGCGGAGGGCTACTGGTGAGCGCTACTACTCAGGTCTCTTCATCTAGATCTTGTACTACTATGTCGGTCCATCTACGCTGGACCGGTTCGGTGCTACATGCAGTGCCTTGATTGACTCTGGGGCTGAGGGTTGTTTCATGGACGAAGCATGGGTTCAGAAACATAACATTCCTTTCAGACCGTTAGACAAGCCTACGCCCATGTTTGCCTTAGATGGTAGTCATCTTCCCAGTATCAAATTTGAGACACTACCTTTAACTCTCACAGTATCTGGTAACCACAGTGAGACTATTTCTTTTTGATTTTCCGTTCACCGTTTACACCTGTTGTTTTGGGTCATCCCTGGCTAGTATGTCATAATCCTTCTATTAATTGGTCTAGTAATTCTATCCTATCCTGGAACGTTTCTTGTCATGTGAAGTGTTTAATGTCTGCCATCCCTCCCGTTTCTTCTGTCCCTACTTCTCAGGAGGAACCTGGCGATTTGACAGGAGTGCCGGAGGAATATCATGATCTGCGCACGGTCTTCAGTCGGTCCCGAGCCAACTCCCTTCCTCCTCACCGGTCGTATGATTGTAGTATTGATCTCCTTCCGGGGACCACTCCTCCTCGAGGTAGACTATACTCTCTGTCGGCTCCCGAACGTAAGGCTCTCGAGGATTATTTGTCTGTGTCTCTTGACGCCGGTACCATAGTGCCTTCTTCTTCTCCGGCCGGGCGGGGTTCTTTTTGTTAAGAAGGGACGGTACTCTGCGCCCCTGCGTGGATTATCGAGGGCTGAATGACATAACGGTTAAGAATCGTTATCCGCTTCCCCATATGTCATCAGCCTTCGAGATTCTGCAGGGAGCCAGGTGCTTTACTAAGTTGGACCTTCGTAACGCTTACCATCTCGTGCGCATCAGAGAGGGGGACGAGTGGAAAACGGCGTTTAACACTCCGTTAGGGCATTTTGAGTACCGGGTTCTGCCGTTCGGTCTCGCCAATGCGCCAGCTGTTTTTCAGGCATTAGTTAATGATGTTCTGAGAGACATGCTGAACATCTTTGTTTTTGTCTATCTTGACGATATCCTGATTTTTCTCCGTCACTCGAGATTCATGTTCAGCACGTTCGGCGTGTTCTACAGCGCCTTTTAGAGAATTGTCTCTACGTAAAGGCTGAGAAGTGCTCTTTTCATGTCTCCTCCGTTACTTTTCTCGGTTCCGTTATTTCCGCTGAAGGCATTCAGATGGATTCCGCTAAGGTCCAAGCTGTCAGTGATTGGCCCGTTCCAAGGTCACGTGTCGAGTTGCAGCGCTTTTTAGGTTTCGCTAATTTCTATCGGCGTTTCATTCGTAATTTCGGTCAAGTTGCTGCCCCTCTCACAGCTCTTACTTCTGTCAAGACGTGTTTTAAGTGGTCCGGTTCCGCCCAGGGAGCTTTTGATCTTCTAAAAGAACGTTTTACGTCCGCTCCTATCCTCGTTACTCCTGACGTCACTAGACAATTCATTGTCGAGGTTGGCCTTCAGAGGTAGGCGTGGGAGCCATTATATCCCAGCGCTTCCAGTCTGACGATAAGGTTCATCCTTGCGCTTATTTTCTCATCGCCTGTCGCCATCTGAGCGCAACTATGATGTGGGTAACCGTGAACTGCTCGCCATCCGCTTAGCCCTAGGCGAATGGCGACAGTGGTTGGAGGGGGCGACCGTTCCTTTTGTCGTTTGGACAGACCATAAGAACCTTGAGTACATCCGTTCTGCCAAACGACTTAATGCCCGTCAAGCTCGTTGGGCGTTGTTTTTCGCTCGTTTCGAGTTTGTGATTTCTTACCGTCCGGGTAGCAAGAACACCAAGCCTGATGCCTTATCCCGTCTGTTTAGTTCTTCTGTGGCTTCTACTGATCCCGAGGGGATTCTTCCTTATGGGCGTGTTGTCGGGTTAACAGTCTGGGGAATTGAAAGACAGGTTAAGCAAGCACTCACGCACACTGCGTCGCCGCGCGCTGTCCTAGTAACCTCCTTTTCGTTCCTGTTTCCACTCGTCTGGCTGTTCTTCAGTGGGCTCACTCTGCCAAGTTAGCTGGTCATCCCGGTGTTCGAGGCACTCTTGCGTCTATTCGCCAGCGCTTTTGGTGGCCAACTCAGGAGCGTGACACGCGCCGTTTCGTGGCTGCTTGTTCGGACTGCGCGCAGACTAAGTCGGGTAACTCTCCTCCTGCCGGTCGTCTCAGACCGCTCCCCATTCCTTCTCGACCATGGTCTCACATCGCCTTAGACTTCATTACCGGTCTGCCTTTGTCTGCGGGAAGACTGTGAGCCGCCAATAAACGCAGGATTAAGAGTCCAAGGTATTGTTGCGGCCAGAGAGTGTGGCTTTCCACTCGCAACCTTCCTCTTACGACAGCTTCTCGTAAGCTGACTCCGCGGTTCATTGGTCCGTTCCTTGTCTCCCAGGTCGTCAATCCTGTCGCTGTGCGACTGCTTCTTCCGCGACATCTTCGTCGGGTCCATCCTGTCTTCCATGTCTCCTGTGTTAAGCCCTTTCTTCGCACCCCCGTTCGTCTTCCCTCCCCCTCCCGTCCTTGTCGAGAGCGCACCTATTTACAAGGTACATAAGATCATGGACATGCGTTCTCGGGGACGGGGTCACCAATACTTAGTGGATTGGGAGGGTTACGGTCCTGAGGAGAGGAGTTGGGTTCCGTCTCGGGACGTGCTGGACCGTTCACTCATCGATGATTTCCTCCGTTGCCGCCAGGATTCCTCCTCGAGTGCGCCAGGAGGCGCTCGGTGAGTGGGGGTACTGTCATGTTTGTCATTTATTATCATGTCTTGTCCCTGTGCTCCCCATTCTATTCGTTTCCCTCTGCTGGTCTTATTTGGTTCTTTCCCTCTTTCTATCCCTCTCTCTCCCCTCCCTCTCTCACTCTCTCGCTCTCTCTTCTCTCTATCGTTCCGTTCCTGTTCCCAGCTGTTCCTATTCCCCTAATCATCATTTAGTCTTCCCACACCTGTTCCCGATCCTTTCCCTGATTAGAGTCCCTATTTCTTCCTTTGTGTTCCGTTCCTGTCCTGTCGGTTCCTTGTTTAGAATTCACCGTGCTGTGATTGTGTATCGTCCTGTCGTGTTTTTGCCTTCATCAGATGCTGCGTGTGAGCAGGTGTCTCTGTCAGCTACGGCCTGCGCCTACCCGAAGCGACCTGCAGTCTGTGGCCGCTTCTCCTGTTATTCCCCTCTACGGACTAGAGGATTTCTGTTATTCCCTGTTTGGACATTTCCTGTTAAGGATTCAGGATTTGTCGTTTTCTGTTTGGACTTGAATAAACTCTGTTTCTGTTAAGTCGCTTTTGGGTCCTCTTTCACCTGCATGACAGGTTGGAGGGGGCGACCGTTCCTTTTGTCGTTTGGACAGACCATAAGAACCTTGAGTACATCCGTTCTGCCAAACGACTTAATGCCCGTCAAGCTCGTTGGGCGTTGTTTTTCGCTCGTTTCGAGTTTGTTATTTCTTACCGTCCGGGTAGCAAGAACACCAAGCCTGATGCCTTATCCCGTCTGTTTAGTTCTTCTGTGGCTTCTACTGATTCCGAGGGGATTCTTCCTTATGGGCGTGTTGTCGGGTTGACAGTCTGGGGAATTGAAAGACAGGTTAAGCAAGCACTCACGCACACTGCGTCGCCGCGCGCTTGTCCTAGTAACCTCCTTTTCGTTCCTGTTTCCACTCGTCTGGCTGTTCTTCAGTGGGCTCACTCTGCCAAGTTAGCTGGTCATCCCGGTGTTCGAGGCACTCTTGCGTCTATTCGCCAGCGCTTTTGGTGGCCGACTCAGGAGCGTGACACGCGCCGTTTCGTGGCTGCTTGTTCGGACTGCGCGCAGACTAAGTCGGGTAACTCTCCTCCTGCCGGTCGTCTCAGACCGCTCCCCATTCCTTCTCGACCATGGTCTCACATCGCCCTAGACTTCATTACCGGTCTGCCTTTGTCTGCGGGGAAGACTGTGATTCTTACGGTTGTCGATAGGTTCTCTAAGGCGGCACATTTCATTCCCCTCGCTAAACTTCCTTCCGCTAAGGAGACGGCACAAATCATTATCGAGAATGTGTTCAGAATTCATGGCCTCCCGTTAGACGCCGTTTCAGACAGAGGCCCGCAATTCACGTCACAGTTTTGGAGGGAGTTCTGTCGTTTGATTGGTGCGTCCGTCAGTCTCTCTTCCGGGTTTCATCCCCAGTCTAACGGTCAAGCAGAGAGGGCCAATCAGACGATTGGTCGCATACTACGCAGCCTTTCTTTCAGAAACCCTGCGTCTTGGGCAGAACAGCTCCCCTGGGCAGAATACGCTCACAACTCGCTTCCTTCGTCTGCTACCGGGTTATCTCCGTTTCAGAGTAGTCTGGGTTACCAGCCTCCTCTATTCTCTTCCCAGCTTGCCGAGTCCAGCGTTCCCTCCGCTCAAGCGTTTGTCCAACGTTGTGAGCGCACCTGGAGGAGGGTGAGGTCTGCACTTTGCCGTTACAGGGCACAGACTGTGAGAGCCGCCAATAAACGCAGGATTAAGAGTCCAAGGTATTGTTGCGGCCAGAGAGTGTGGCTTTCCACTCGCAACCTTCCTCTTACGACAGCTTCTCGTAAGTTGACTCTGCGGTTCATTGGTCCGTTCCGTGTCTCCCAGGTCGTCAATCCTGTCGCTGTGTGACTGCTTCTTCCGCGACATCTTCGTCGCGTCCATCCTGTCTTCCATGTCTCCTGTGTCAAGCCCTTTCTTCGCACCCCCGTTCGTCTTCCCTCCCCCCCTCCCGTCCTTGTCGAGAGCGCACCTATTTACAAGGTACATAAGATCATGGACATGCGTTCTCGGGGACGGGGTCACCAATACTTAGTGGATTGGGAGGGTTACGGTCCTGAGGAGAGGAGTTGGGTTCCGTCTCGGGACGTGCTGGACCGTTCACTCATTGATGATTTCCTCCGTTGCCGCCAGGATTCCTCCTCGAGTGCGCCAGGAGGCGCTCGGTGAGTGGGGGGGTACTGTCATGTTTTGTCATTGATTGTCATGTCTTGTCCCTGTGCTTCCCCTTCTGTTCGTTTCCCTCTGCTGGTCTTGTTGGGTTCTTTCCCTCTTTCTATCCCTCTCTCTCCCCCTCCCTCTCTCACTCTCCCGCTCTCTCTTCTCTCTATTGTTCCGTTCCTGCTCCCAGCTGTTCCTATTCCCCTAATCATCATTTAGTCTTCCCACACCTGTTCCCGATCCTTTTCCCTGATTAGAGTCCCTATTTCTCTCCTTGTTTTCCGTTCCTGCCCCGTCGGATCCTTATCTATATTCACCGTGCTGTGTCTATGTTTTGCCCTGTCGTGTCGTGTTTCCCTCAGATGCTGCGTGGTGAGCAGGTGTCTGAGTCTGCTAGGTTCAAGTGCCTTCCCGAGGCAACCTGCAGTTCTTGATCTAGTCTCCAGTCTGTTCTCGTCTTTACGAGTAGTATTATGCCTTTTGTTTTGTAAAGTTTCTTACTGGATTAAAAACTCTGTTTTCGCCAAGTCGCTTTTGGGTCCTCATTCACCTGCATAACAGCTAGTCTTTCTTGGCCTAAGCAAGTCTCTTCTTATTATTGGTGTCCTTTGGAAGTGCTTTCTTTGCAGCAATTCAACCATGAAGGCATGATTCACGCAGTCTCCTCTGAACAGTTGATGTTGAGATGTGTACGTTACTTGAACTTGTGAAGCATTTATTTGGGCTGCAATCTGAGGTGCAGTTAACTCTAATGGACTTGTCCTCTGCAGCAGAGGTAACTCTGGGTCTTCCTTTCCTGTGGCGGTCCTCATGAGAGACAGTTAACTCTAATGGACTTGTCCTCTGCAGCAGAGGTAACTCTGGGTCTTCCTTTCCTGTGGTGGTCCTCATGAGAGACAGTGTCATCATAGCCCTTGACGGTTTTTGCGACTGCACTTGAAGATACCTTTAAAGTTATTGAAATGTTCTGTATTTACTGACCTTCAAATTAATAATGGACTCTGTCGTTTCCTTAGCTTTTTTGAGTTGTTCTAGCCATAATATGGACTTGGTCTTTTACCAAATAGGGCTATCTTGTGTATACCACCCCTACCTTGTCACAACACAACTGATTGTCTCAAACGCATTAAGAAGGAAAGAAATTCCACAAATGAACTTTTAACATGGCACACCTGTTAATTGAAATGCATTCCAGGTGACTACCTCATGAAGCTGGTTGAGAGAATGCCAAGAGTGTGCAAAGCTGTCATCAAGGTAAAGGGTGGTTACTTTGAAGAATCTCAAATATAAAATATATTTTGATTTGTTTAACACTTTTTTGGTTAATACATTATTCCTTTTGTGTTATTTCATAGTTTTGATGTCTTCACTATTATTCTACAATGTAGAAAATAGTACAAATAAAGAAAAACCCTTGAATTAGTAAGTAGGTGCAAACTTTTGGCTGTTACTGTACTTGTCCACATACAGGAAATTAGCACAATATGAAATAATTTAATATGTACAAATAAATTAACATTTCAATGTATGATGATAGTGTACACATATAGTATTTTTCACTAGTTTACCCATATACATTTACTAAATGCTCTTATGCACAATTTAACCGGGCGCTCAAGAAAGATCTCCCACACTGAAAATCACCCTGCCTACATGCTGTATTATAACCTGTCAAGCCATAGTACTGATATTATTCTATTAATTGATATTTCAGACCACATTGTATGAACACTACATTTTAATAAATACAGCTTTATCGGACAATTTCAATACCAAACTTTTAAATAATTGTTAAACTGCAATCAAGATTAAAGACTGAGGAACAGCCTCTCTCACACATCTCCTGAGCACATACTTTATCTTTGCCCAGTCACACCAGCGATAATTCACTGAGCTTCTCAACCTCTTCAACGCACCATTACAATATTAAGAGTGATTCCAGACAAGTTCATTTGCAACATGACCAATAGAAAATTTTAATTAGGTTTTGGAACCAGGATTTTCTTATATGATCCTATAGGATTCCAATACAAGAATCCAATAGAAAGATCCTATCAGATTTTGGAACCAGTCCTATTGTACTCCTATAGGATTATATTCTATTAGCTAAAATCATATAGCCTATTCATATAGCCTAAAATCACCATGGCCTGTTTATTGCCTTACCTCCCTTATCCTACCTCATCTGCACACATTGTATATAGACTTTTTCTACTGTACTATTGACTGTATGTTTGTTTATTCCATTTGTAACTCTGTGTTGTTGTATGTGTCGAACTGCTTTGCTTTATCTTGGACAGATCACAGTTGTAAATGAGAACTTGTTCTCAACTAGCCTACCTGGTTAAATAAAGGTGAAATAAATAAATAAATAAATATAGGCTAGGTCCCCAAATCTGATAGGATTTTCTATTAGATTTGTTTTCTTGGAATCCTATAGGATTTTTTTGAGTAGGGCTTCCTGTGTTACTCATCAGCCTAAATATGTAATATCATTATTGGAGAGATTGCACACGTCTAGACTATCGTCAGCTAATTTACTTGTCATCTGATGATTTTGCACTTTCAATCACAACGTGACCAATTCTAGATTTCTTAGATGGTTTGCAAATTCTTTGCTCATCATGAATCTGAAAGTTTAGCTAAGCATTGCTATAAGGCAATGTCAGGCTAAGTAGAAAAAGTGCTAAACGTCAAGTGGAAGGTGATACCAAATACATTTTCTATGGATATGCAGTGGACCCTGGTTCATCAACGACTAATTAATAAATCACAGTGCCTAGGAAAGGAGCTCCTTAAGCAGATACAGCAGCCCTTGATGGCCAGCTGGTGTCAAAGCATTTTATTTGTTACAGGTTGACAAAAGAAAAAATCCTCATCATTTCTCAGGCTGAAAGTTTGGTATGGTTTGACCGATTTGAACAGCAGAATTTGTATTTCAGTGCAGGAGAAGAACAGCCTGGTGAACCCAGAATGAATGCTTCTTGGGTTGTACTGTGTCGGAGATCTTTGTGGGCTATACTCGGCCTTGTCTCAGGATGGTAAGTTGGTGGTTGAAGATTTCCCTCTAGTGGTGTGGGGGCTGTGCTTTGGCAAAGTGGGTGGGGTTATATCCTTCCTGTTTGGCCCTGTCCGGGGGGTGTCCTCGGATGGGGCCACAGTGTCTCCTGACCCCTCCTGTCTCAGCCTCCAGTATTTATGCTGCAGTAGTTTATGTGTCGGGGGGCTAGGGTCAGTTTGTTTATCTGGAGTACTTCTCCTGTCCTATTCGGTGTCCTGTGTGAATCTAAGTGTGCGTTCTCTAATTCTCTCCTTCTCTCTTTCTTTCTCTCTCTCGGAGGACCTGAGCCCTAGGACCATGCCCCAGGACTACCTGACATGATGACTCCTTGCTGTCCCCAGTCCACCTGGCCATGCTGCTGCTCCAGTTTCAACTGGCCTGGGCCCTAGGACCATGTCCCAGGACTACCTGACATGAGGACTCCTTGCTGTCCCCAGTCCACCTGGCCATGCTCCTGCTCCAGTTTCAACTGACCTGAGCCCTAGGACCGTGCCCCAGGACTACCTGACATGATGGCTCCTTGCTGTCCCCAGTCCACCTGACTGTGCTGCTGCTCCAGTTTCAACTGTTCTGCCTTATTATTATTTGACCATGCTGGCCATTTATGAACATTTGAACATCTTGGTCATGTTCTGTTATAATCTCTACCCGGCACAGCCAGAAGAGGACTGGCCACCCCACATAGCCCGGTTCCTCTCTAGGTTTCTTCCTAGGTTTTGGCCTTTCTAGGGAGTTTTTCCTAGCCACCGTGCTTTTACACCTGCATTGTTTGCTGTTTGGGGTTTTAGGCTGGGTTTCTGTACAGCACTTTGAGATATCAGCTGATGTACGAAGGGCTATATAAATAAATACATTTTATTTGATTCCTGTCTACATGCTGAGAATGTCAAGTATTTAACAGCATAATTAGAGCCACTTCATCACTGGGACCCTCAGCGGCCAGGCAGTCAGATAAACAATAGATAACACATCCCCATCAGCATGCTCTGAATTCTAACACGGCCCAATTAATCAAAAGAGAATGTTCAAGTTGAGTGGTTTATTTATTAGTCTTACATAATGCAGATCATGTATTCACTTGTAATTTTCATAATTACTTCGAAAAACTGTTTATATGACGATATACCTAGGCAACAAAATGACAGAGAATGATGAATCACAATAGTAATACTGTAGAGCTTTTGCAGTGTAATCTTTACAGTACATGATTTCACAGTCTTGTGTTTTTTTATTCACATCCCATTGAAAGTTTAGACTATTTCAATATTTGAATATATTTCCTTCAAATTGATTTCTGAATACAGACGTATGAATGGGTAGGAGGATGATATCCAATAAGACATGCACTTTGTATCTCTTAAAGCAAGCAGTGACTCAGTCTGGGTGCGTGCCTGTGTGTGTGTGTGCCTGTGCGTGCCTGTGTGTGCCTGTGTGTGTGTGTGTGCCTGTGTGCGTGAGAGAGAGAGAGAGAGAGAGAGAGAGAGAGAGAGAGAGAGAGAGAGAGAGAGAGAGAGAGAGAGAGAGAGAGAGAGAGAGAGAGAGAGAGAGAGAGAGAGAGAGAGAGAGCAGCTCTCTGTCCGTAACAATGAAAGCAAGGTTGTATTTTTGTTGCAATGCAATTTCTCCATTCCTTCAAATATAATTGTTTTCTTACATTCTAGTACACAAACAAAGAGACCCTGACCTTGCATACAACTGTAGTTAACACTTTGGAGAAATGTTTTCCTTTTATGATCAGCTTATGTGGTGCAAGACAATGACCTACCACTTGCTTTCTGGTATGTTCCTCTGGTACATTCCTTACCTCAATCACATATACAGTATGTTCCCACCACACTAAATGTTTCTATGTCCATTGGAGTAAAACAATACTCCAACTACTAATCTGTTGCTTGCACACACAACAAAGCTTCCTGAATTGAGACATTTGTCCAGAAAGCTTTAAGAAATGGCTTTATGGGCTTCTATTCAACACCTGACCTGACCCCAAAGCAAAGAGGTAATTTCACGAAGACCTCCTCTTTTCTCTTCATCAGTGGTTATCTTATGAGTAATAAACAGTGCCATATATATACATACATGTGTATAAGGCTCTGGTAATAACAGTTCACCACATAAATTGAATCAAAACAATATACAATGAGGCCATAATTGAGTGTGTTTTATTTGATGAATTAAAGGATCTACCCACTAAGGACAGTTATAGCACAGGAGGACATGACCAATTTTAATAATAACAAAGTATTGAATTGCATGACAATAACACCCTACACAGACATCATGTTCGTGTGCTATCTGAACAGTCTCTCATCAATTCAACATCTCATGAATAGAATAAGCTGCTAAAAGTATTTTCTATAGAGAGTAAGTTCACTGATTCAAATGAGTGAAAACAAATTGATAATTTATTTCCTCCATAATGGAGATCATGGAGGGATTGACGATCTGTATTTATCTCGCAGGTACAAAGTGGAGAGTGAAGCAGTACGGCTCCCTCAAATGAGTGCTACGTGTTACATATTTATGATAAATTATGAGAAGCACAAGTTATTAAAGACGGCCTCCAGTCTCCTTTTCACCTCATTTATCATGTGATTTACTTGAACTTTCACAGGCGTAAGATCGAAGGGCAGGCATTATGTTGCATAAGTGAACATGTACTATGCTGGCTTATACTAGCTCGGTCAAAAACACACACACATCACCGTTTGAACAATGGGCTACACAGACGTCTCTGACAGCGAGAGCAGCTTTGTGTCTAACTACAACGCAAGGAAGATTTTCTTCCCTATAGGAAGATCTGGAGAGAGAATTCCAACAAATCCAACCATATACACTACATGACCAAAAGTATGTGGACCTGCTCGACGAACAACTCATTCCAAAATCATGGGCATTAATATGGAGTTGGTCCCCCCTTTGCTGCTATAACAGCCTCCACTCATCTGGAAGGCTCTCCACTAGATGTTGGAACATTGCTGTGGGGACTTGCTTCCATTCAGCCACGAGCAATAATGAGGTCAGCACTGATGTTGGGCGATTAGGTCTGGCTCGCAGTCTGCATTCCAATTAATCCCAAAGGTGTTTGATGGGGTTGAGGTTAGGGCTCTGTGCAGGCCTGTCAAGTTCTTCCACAACGATCTCAACAAACCATTTCTGTACAGACCTCACTTTGTGAACAGGGGAATTGTCATGCTAAAACAGTAAAGTGCCTTCCTCAAAATGTTTGAAGCACACAAATGTCTAGAATGTCATTGTATACTGTAGCGTTAAGATTTCCCTTCACTGAAACTAAGGGGCCTAGCCCAAACCATGAAAAACAGCCCCAGACCATTATTCCTCCTCCACCAAACTTTACAGTTGGCAATATGCATTGGGCAGGTAGCATTCTCCTGGCATCCGCCAAACCCAGATTGGTCCATCGGACTGCCAGATGGTGAAGCATGATTCATCAATCCAGAGAATGCGTTTCTACTGCCCCAGAGTCCAATGGTGGCGAGCTTTACACCACTCCAGTCGACACTTGGCGTTCAGCATGCTGCTCGGCCATGGAAACCCATTTCATGAAGCTCCCGACAAACAGTTCTTGTGCTGACGTTGCTTCCAGAAATAGTTTGGAAATCGGTAGTGAGTGTTGCAACCAAGGACAGATGATTTTTATGCGCTACGCGCTTCAGCACTAAACGGTTCTGTTCTGTGAGCTTGTGTGGCCTACCACTTTCCGGCTGAGCTGTTGTTGCTCTTAGACTTTTACCCTTCACAATAACAGCACTTACAGTTGACCGGGGCAGCTTTAGCAGGGCATACATTTGACGAGCTGACTTGTTGGAAAGGTGGCATCCTATGATGGTGCCACATTGAAAATCATTGACCTCTTCAGTAAGGCCATTCTACTGCCAATGTTTGTCTATGGAGATTGCATGGCTGTGTGCTCGATTTTATACACCTGTCAGCAACGGTTGTGGCTGAAATAGCCAAATCCATGAATTTGACGGGGTGTCCACATACTCTTTTTTAGATAGTGTATGTTCGAGGAGTTGGCTTCTAGTGACAAAGAAGATGTGAGTTCGGGAAATAAAGTTCAATGACTGCCCCGCGACATATCTGAATGCTATGTAACCTTATGTAGCCGAGCTACCATCATGATAGCTATCTAACGTTAGCTTGCTAAATGTATCTCTAGCTAGCAGAGAAGCAGCGGAAGAGAGAGGAGAAGCACATCTGGCAAAGAGAATCTGAGTAGGGGGAGAAAACTGGGGCACATGTCGTGGTAATTATAACCAAAGGGAGAGACTGTATTCTTCAAAACAACTATTTATAAGATTTGCCAAAATGAAGCAATCAATAACAACCACTCAACAGTGCATCGTTAGGAAAGCTCAATGAAAAGAGTTGTCTCTCTCCTCTTATAGAAAAAGAACAACCTATTTTGTCGACGTGGCAGTTTGGCAGATCGGTGGAAACAGGGACGGAACATGGTGTGTAAATGCTGATTTAGCTTGTCTGTGCAGATTAAGATAGCTTACGTTGCCACCATTGACCGTTTCTTCCTGCATGTTTCCACACATCTAAGTTCCTGTAGATTGCCACATACTACAGTCACACCCAAATGGCTCTTATCTGTAGGCCCTGACCCATGACTATGTCACTCACACAAGACGAACCTGTATCAGCAAAATACTAACATATAACAACAGACAATTCTCCAAGTAAAACAGCATAGTACGACTAATTAAACAGTATAGTATGTCATTATTATTTAATTTCCACCGCACACATCCCAATGGGCTTGCCTTGTGATGCTGCTCCATCAACTACAACAAACAAATTCCATGAAACTGGTATTTTGGAGAGCTGAGTGCATTCCTTGTTGTTGCCCATTGTCTACTAGAGACGCTGAGACGCCCACCTTTAGACATCCATCTGGACCAGCGTCATGACAGGGGGAGCCTCTGCCACCTTGGCCTTGCGGGGTAGCAGGTTGGCCAGGCTCCTGAAGGAGGGTTTGGCGTGCAGCAGCTCTTTGAGGCCCGCGCGGTACTCACGGCGGATTATGCAGTAGAGCACAGGGTTGAGGCAGCTGTTGGTGTGAGCCAGACACACAGTCAGCGGGAAGGTGTAGTTCTGGACGTTGTAATATGCGTTGCTGAAGTGCACCAGGTCAAACTTAATCAGCGCACCCCACAGCGTCAGCGCCTGGTTGGGCAGCCAGCACAAGAAAAAGGACAGAACCACGATGGCCACCGACTTGGTTACTTTGGACCGGCGCTTGTGGCGGCCTTCCGAGCCCTCTGAGCTGGCCGCTCCACTAATGTGTTGGCTCAGCACAAAGCGCAGCAGCAGCAGATAGCACACAGTGATGACCACCAAGGGAATAACAAAGCCCAGCAGTACTTTCTGTAGCTGGTACAGCCCCAGGAGCAGCTGAGGGTCCCAGCTGCCTGACTCAGGGAATCGCACCAAACACAGTTCCTCGTCGTATAGCTGGGCACTGGTGGAGTAGATGGCATGGGGCAGGGTGGCTAGCAGCGACACTACCCAGATGCCCAGGCTGATCCACTTGGCGCTGGCTGCCGCCGTCCGCCTGCTGTGCATCTTGAGGGCTGAGGTCACTGCGTAGTATCGCGCCACACTCATGGCAGTCAGGAAGAAGACGCTGGCGTACATGTTCATGATGGTCACGGAGCTGATGATCTTACACATTACTTTGCCAAAGGGCCAGCGGAAGTCCAGAGCCGTGTCAATAGCCCAAAAGGGGAGCGTGAGAACAAACTGCAGGTCGGTGAGAGCCAAGCCCATTACAAAGCAGTTGATTGAGGACTGCGTCTGACTGTGGCGTGAGTAAAGCAGGTAGAGTGCCAGAGAGTTCCCCACTAGCCCCAGTGCACACACGACAGAGTACACCAGAGCTATCATTACCCGCACTGTGATGCTGGAACCATCTCCCTGTAGCTCCAGTATAGATTCCTTGCTTAAGAAGTGTAGCCAGCAGCGCAGCGACAGGTTGCCAGTAGAGCCACCGTAACCCAGTCCTGCATTATCCTCCAGTACTTGCTCACACACCTCTGGTACCAGGGTCTGCGCACTGTCATTTGGTTGCATGGCTAACTTATTCATTCACAAATCACTCAGCATGGCATGTTGGAGACCTCTTATGCTCAGGAGTAGAACTTGGTAGGAGATGCCACATTCATGATGAGGGGGAAAAAAGCAACCTACACGTTACTTAGAACGTACCTGTCCTATTAATTCTCTCTGTGGAGCTGTCGTTTTGCTGAATCCAAGTTGTTCTCCACTGTATAGGTCTGTCCTCTGCAACACGTATCGTCTCTCATTCACTTCACTGAGCTCGGTGGAAGCACTTCTCATTCTTTTATAGATTCTGCAGGCGCGCGCAAGGTTCAGGCTCGTAATCCCCACCACAGCTTCTCGCCTGTCTCCTTAGAAACAACCCAGATAATGCCATGGTCGTCCTGCAATTCATCATAAATACATCTTAATACGTTCTGACATTTGAATTTAAATCTTGTTTGCTGTGTGTCTTCAATTTGGTTGGTGTGAGTAAATGTGTCATGGGGTGAGCTCCGTGGCATTATTGAATTAATTTGGGATTAAACAAAACAAACAAACAACACCTTAATTCACCTGAACTGGCCTCTCATCCTCAGAATAAACAGAGATATTATCAGCCTTGACTCAAGGTATTTTAACTTCTACTTCTCTTTTTCTCAGTGCTTGAAATGTGTTGGAACAGAGAGTATGGGGAGAGAAAATAGGCGGCACACTGTTAGCCTACTGCTTATTACCTCTGGGATCAAATTGGACAATGGGAAAATTAACAGACATAACCAATTAAAAAATAATCATTTACCAGCTCTTTATAGTTGTTTTACAAAGGGCAACAACAGCAAAAATACCAATATTGTTTCCAACTGATTCAATTCTTTAACTCTCAGGCAAGGTTATCATCAAAAGAGCATGCTTTTACAGAATGACCTGTTCTTTAACCCCCTATCCACAACAACCCTTGCAGCTGATAGGCATCAATTGACCGAGTCTAGGCACGAATGTGATTGACTGGGTTTTAACCCAGGTCGTCTGTGTGCCACAAGACGGTATTAGCCTGCTGACCTAAAGCCTAGGCATTACATTAGCTTAGGGAGCTAACACAAGTTTTCAGGTCTCATGGCACATGAGCATGGTTTGCTTAACCACTTTAGTTACACTTAGAAATCAGAGAGTCATGGGACTAGGGATTAATAGCAGGTGTTTAGAAGGATAAAGCTGTCATATTATTTCATCTGAAATGTTTTCCTGGGGCACCTTGGCAGATTCTCCCCAGTGGTTTAAGACAGGTCTCATAGACTAGACGTAAGAGAATACATGTAAATCCAGTTTCTCAAATGAGTATGATATGTTACTTTTGACATGGTTACATAAAGACAGAAGGTTACGTAAGGCAAAAACGAAAGGAGGGTGGTTGGTCAGGGTGGGTGGGCGTATAATGCGAACATCTGGCAACCCAAAGGTTGCATGTTTGAATTTCATCACGGCCAACTTTAGCATTTGAGCTAATTATCAACTTTTCAACTACTTACTACTTTTTAGCTACTTTGCAACTACTTAACAAGTTATCTAACCCTTCCCCTAATGCTAACCTTAACCCTTTTATCTAACCCTAACCCTTTAAACTAACTCCTAAACTTAACCCTAACCCCTAACCCCTTGCCTAGCTAACGTTAGCCACTTAGTAATGTTAGCCACAACAAATTGCAATTCATAACAAATCATTAATTTAGCATATTCTTAACATATTGTACGTTTAGCAAATTCGTAACATATCGTACGAAATGGATGATGGACATCCACAAATTAATACATACCATAAGAAACGTAACATATTGTATTATACTAAATGGAGTGTCTCAGATTTACGTACAGAATAATACACAATGCTCTGAGACCAGGATGTTTCAGAAGGTAGAGATGAAAATGGTCATCATGATTGAAACTGTGGATGCATTCTGAGAATTATTTCAACTAAAAGCTGATAGATATACAACCAATGACAACCAGTAGACTGTTAAATATCCAATATGTTATCAATAATCTATTCAGTGAAGTAACCATTGTGTTTGTTATTGTAAAGTGACTGTCCCACTGGATGTCATAAGGTGAATGCACCAATTTGTAAGTCGCTCTGGATAAGAGCGTCTGCTAAATGACTTAAAATGTAAATGTAAAATGTAAATGTTTGTAACAGTTTAAACAAACTCCTGGCTATAGGAAGAAACCTTAAGAGGATCTAGACTGTCTGCTAAATGACTTAAATGTAAATGTAAATGTAAAGGCAGCCAAAGTAAAATTAGGACCATCTTTCCGGCACAGCATGGTTGAAGCCGAAGCAACAGGGTCAGAAGAGAGCTTGTCTATGAGAAACTAATAAATTCATTGTAAATAATGAGTATTCCAATGGGGGGATACAGAGCAATCCAACATATTCAAATCTTCCATGATAAAAGTCGTCTGGAACGGGGTTTCCCAAACACAATATTGTTTAAAAATGGCGCTGATCGCTTCCTTCCTAGAATGTTTCTTTTTACAGTACTGGAGAAATGCCAGTTGTGTGGTGTGATCTACACTGGTGTGTGACCTAGAGTGTGACCTAGAGTGGTACGTGACCTAGAGTGGCGTGTGGCCTCTAGTAAGGTGGACCTAGAGTGGTATGTGACCTAGAGTGGTTTGTGAACTAGAGTGGTGTGTGTCCTAGAGAGGGTCAGTAAAGCATGGTGTTTATCTTGTGTGCTGCTGCCTGGGTTAGACACAGGTCGTAGTGATTCACAGTGGGGTTGGCATTGCTTTAAAGTGCTGTTCTTGGATCTGAATATTATGGCACAGTAATAGTCACTTTATTTCTGAGTCCGCCTTCTAGTGACCCTTGCAGAGTCAGTATGCTATTGTCAAATGTATCAATTCGAATGAATGAAACTAAAATGGATGTTAATTATCCTGTCGAAAGCTAATTAGGACATGTGTCATTTCAGATCCCAAGGTAGGAACCTCCGGGAAGAGAGAGCCAGTAGCTAGTGTTTAGGATTTGCACAGCCTATAGTATAGCACAGATGGCCAGATATTGACATTTTGTAAAGCATTATGTCAGTAGACAGAGGATAGTCAAGCTGTAACATCACATGGACACTAAGGCCACGGCACAGGTTAATCCTATCAAACACCAAGATGAGCGCACCTGTGAAGTTCGATAAACCTGTAGACTTTAATCTCTTTATTGCATATCTCGGACCGTCCATTCAGTGATTAGCTAGCTATCTTATATACATTTTTGCATCTATAATATTTGTTGAATCATACCATACACCTCAAACAGAAGTGAACAGAACCACACCTTGGCATGAAATCACAAATGGAACTTTTCTTTCTGTTGTCCCTTTCCTGATGGAGGCAATTAAATTTTACTCCACTCCACCAAAGTGAAAGGAGTTATTAATCATGTTTGGTTTGGTTTCATTTACCCATGTGACTCTCATTCAAAACTAAATAAGCAAAAATAAAGTTTAAACCACTCAATAGCTGTTCATGGAGTTTAATACAAGCACTGTGTTTATCTGGTTCAGCAATGCACTTTAAAACAGAAAAGCAATTTGCAGGATTAAAGGGGCAATCTGGGATTTGCCACTTGTTTTGGTAAACAGCTGAGGGATAGGGCTGGAGTAATGTAACCACTCACCAATTCATAGACAGAACTATTGATGCAAGGAGCTATTGATGCATGGACTGACCATCCATGAGAATCTACACAGTGTTTGAATGATGTCAAATTTATATTTTGGGTCCTGATGGGTTAAGAGAGTTTAAATAATCTCGTGAAGCATTTATCAATTCAATTCTGAAATAATCAATGGTAATGTTAATTTAAAAGTCCAAAAATATATGCTTCAATCCTGGATTGCCCCTTTAAACAAGTGAAAACAAGGACATCTCTTTGACTGTGTCCTTTTTTTTGTCCCTCTCTCAGGGTCTGACTTAGAGTTCTCCTACCACGGGTCATATCCCACTATGCTGGTGGAAGATGAACAATCAAAGTGGGTCACAGAGAAGCTGATTAAAAATGCTGGTCGCTGAGCTACTCTCCCCATGATTAAAGGCTGAGAGATGAGAGGCACCACGGCAGATAACGATTGACACAAACAAATGTTGGGGTGTGCGTCTGCGGACATGCACACACACACACAAGTCATTCAAGTCAACTTGGTCAAATAAGGGAAAGGGGGATACCTAGTCAGTTGTGCAACTGAAATGTGTCTTCCGCATTCAAAACAATACAAAACAGAATAACAAACAAGAAAAAAAAGGATATACACACACACACACACACAGTATATAATATAACAGGCAAAATCATGTATTTATTATTCCCCAACTCATAGTGTAAACCAGAGCCTTAGGCGTGTGCTACTCTGTTTCATGATATGAAGTGTCTGGAGATGGGAGCAGAACAGAGAAATCCTGCTGGGGATACTCTCTCCAAATCACATGTCATCAGCATGTGGGCGTAGTGTGGCTCTGCGGTGTGGATTCCAAGTCACTGTAGCTATATGGCCAGTAATGGGGTCTCCCTGGAAATGGACTTGCTCATCCATGCTATTATTCTGAGACATAGGGTCAGGCAGTCCTTGTCTGCCGTGACCAGTGCCCAGTTTTCCCAGCAGAGACATAATCGCATCCACACCCTGGTCTCCCAGGACATGGTTGTCTGGAGGCTTGGCCTTGTCGTCTGCAGTTTGGTACAGCTGGTCAATCACATGTAGCACTCTGGAGGACTGGAGGTTGTGCAGGGACCGTGACTGGACTGCAGGGACGAGAGGGACACAGGTTACAGGTGAGTATGTATTCCAGTCATTAAATGTTGATGTATGTGTGACAGTACATACATCCCCAGTTCAACTTTAAGTCGTTAACTGTAAGCCACCCTCAACAATCTTGTACCTTGGTCTTCAGTTGTACAATTACCTAAAGACAACTAGGAATTTATTATATTCATAGAGCTAACAAACAGTCGGTAAAGATGACAAATTACATTTAAGTAATTCACAATCTTAAACCATTGATGACACCATTAGATATCTTTGAAGTCCATTTCATATTTTATCCAACAGTTCCTCCAACTGTTGAGAGGAATTTTACAGTCAGACAGGTTGATGAGAAGAGTGCTCAATAATACATGTTTTCTGTGCTGAGGGTTGCCAGCTCAGCTCTTTGATGTGAATTGGTGGGCTGCCTTGCTCTGCAGAGTTGTTTTAACAGTGGCGTCGTAGCAGCATCTGGCAGTAGGAGTGAGAGGAGCTCTAGTCTATTCAGCTCTCCAGCTGTGATTTGAGGCAGGGGGTATGGGGTGGCAGGGCGAGGTTTGGCCAGACAGTGCAGGAGGCTGACTCACCCCTCACTGGGCTGAAGTCCCCTCCTTGGCTGACCTTGGCAAAAGGGTTCAGGCTGGGGAAGAGGATGATGGAGAAGGACAGGAGCAGTACCTGGGGAAAAAGAGAAGGGTAAAAATCACAATTTGCTCTTTGCCAAAGTTAATACGGTTTAGCCATTAGGGAGAGCTTCCACTCCCCGGTGGAGTTCCAGAGTGGAAGACTCACTTTTTCACTAACTGTTGTTGAGAACTCTTCAGCTCATCCCAGTACATGGGCATCAAAGTCACAAGGCTTGAACACACTATCCTTATAATTAAAATGTTTGCCTTTTCCGAAAGCCATTAGAAGAGATACAAACTCATTCATATTCATAGTGGATTTACAAGTCTAATTACTGCTTGCACTGATGTGGTGTGATTTTTGTTCTGTCCAATTATGTTGTAGACAAGGGAATCAATGGTTTGCCTCTCTGGAGTGTATCTGTGTCTGTATTTACATCTGTATATCTGGCATACATCTTTCTCTCACTCCACCTGTCGGTCTCTCTCTAATTTCACATGGTGTTTGGCCTGATCTAGTAAAACTGTTTCTTAAAGTGACACTTCTCCTTACCAGGACACAAGTCCCAGTCTGCGCGGTCTTTTTGGAGCCGCCCATGACCAGAGTCTGCAGCCTGTGCAGCTGCCCCATCAGAGACCTGGGAGACACAAAGGTTCAATTAGCAAATGTTGCGACCGGGTGTACGGAGGCAGAAACAGAGCAGGGAGAGCAGATTAGTGTGGAGGTCCCTCACGTATTGCATTTCTCCAGCTGGAACACTTTCCTCTGTAGCTCCTGGTTGTGTGTGTTGCAGGCAGCCATCCTGGAAGACAAAACAACAAGGGAATTTCCCAGATGAGACTGACGAGCTGCTGCTGCTTGATCAGTCCAACAAACATACTAGTTAGCTGTCACTCTAACTACCACACTGAAAAACCCTTTCGTAGAATTAGATCATAATGTGACAGTCACGTATACTGAATTACACATTTCTGACAGCAGTGGGCCCTGTGAAGTTTCTCTGTGCCACGCAACTTAAGCAGAAACACATCAGAAACAGACTTGTTTACGAGTTGCTATGCGTTTTGTTGCCAACCTATTTTGCTATCTGACAACTTTACGGTTTTTACTTTTTAATTACCGTTTATATTTTTGTTTTTTCCCTCAACTTTTTCACTCTGGACTCTTTATCTGGACACGGTTCGTCAGGACCTCCAACTGCCAAAGCTAAGTAGTAACATTAGCATGATGCCTTCTAATTGCAGTCGCTGTACTCATAATATACAGGAGAACGATCGCCTTACGGCGAGGATCGCTCTGCAAGCCCAGCTTCAGACGGAATCGTTAGGCAAGGGTAATTTCAGTGTAGGAAAGGATGAAACAGCGTCTGTGCCACCAGTAAGTACAGATAGTAGTATAAATCCCCTGGCACAGTCCCCGCAGCCGGACAACTTTCTTTCGGTTTCTGGAAGGAAATGCTGTAGGAATGCTCAACCGGTGTCGCTCATTCAGCCCACAGAAACTTTCAACCGGTTTTCCCCATTAAGCAGCGAGTCGGAGTCAGAGGCCAAGCCTTCTCTGGTCTCTACTCCTCCCGTTACGGGGTCTGAGACGCCGAAGCTTCCCACCATTAGCTCTGATAAATTGAAAACTCTAGTCATTGGCGACTCCATTACCAGCAGTATTAGACTTAAAACGAATCATCCAGCGATCATACACTGTTTACCAGGGGGCAGGGCTGCCGACGTTAAGGCTAATCTGAAGATGGTGCTGGCTAAAGCTAAAACTGGCGACTGTAGAGAGTATAGAGATATTGTTATCCACGTCGGCACCAACGATGTTAGGATGAAGCAGTCAGAGATCACCAAGCGCAACATAGCTTCTGCGTGTAAATCAGCTAGAAAGATGTGTCAGCATCGGGTAATTGTCTCTGGCCCCCTCCCAGTTAGGGGGAGTGATGAGCTCTACAGCAGAGTCTCACAACTCAATCGCTGGTTGAAAACTGTTTTCTGCCCCTCCCAAAAGATAGAATTTGTAGATAATTGGCCCTCTTTCTGGGACTCACCCACAAACAGGACCAAGCCTGACCTGCTGAGGAGTGTGCTCTCATCTTATCTACCAACATAGACAGTGCTCTAACTCATCTAGCTCCACAATGAAATAGGGTGCAGGCCAGGCAGCAGGCTGTTAGCCAGCCTGCCAGCATAGTGGAGTCTACCACTAGCACAGTCAGTGTAGTCAGCTCAGCTATCATCATTGAGACCGTGTCTGTGCCTCGACCTAGGTTGGGCAAACCTAAACATGGCAGTGTTCGCCTTAGCAATCTCACTAGGATAAAGACCACCTCCATTCCTGTCATTATTGAAAGAGATCATGATACCTCACATCTCAAAATAGGGCCAGTTAATGTTAGATCCCTTACTTCAAAGGCAATTATAGTCAATGAACTAATCACTGATCATAATCTTGATGTGATTGGCCTGACTGAAACATGGCTTAAGCCTGATGAATTTACTGTATTAAATGAGGCCTCACCTCCTGGCTACACTAGAGACCATATTCCCCGTGCATCCCGCAAAGGCGGAGGTGTTGCTAACATTTACAATAGCAAATTTCAATTTACAACAAAAAAATATATGTTTTTGTCTTTTGAGCTTCTAGTCATGAAATCTATGCAGCCTACTCAATCACTTTTTATAGCTACTGTTTACAGGCCTCCTGGGCCATATACAGCGTTCCTCATTGCGTTCCCTGAATTAATATCGGACCTTGTAGTCATAGCAGATAATATTCTAATCTTTGGTGACTTTAATATTCACATGGAAAAGTCCACAGACCCACTCCAAAAGGCTTTCGGAGCCATCATCGACTCAGTGGGGTTTTGTCCAACATGCCTCTGGACCCACTCACTGTCACAGTCATACTCTGGACCTAGTTTTGTCCCATGGAATAAATGTTGTGGATCTTAATGTTTTTTTCTCATAATCCTGGACTATCGGACCACCATTTTATTACATTTGCAATTGCAACAAATAATCTGCTCAGACCCCAACCAAGGAACATCAAAAGTCGTGCTATAAATTCACAGACAACACAAAGATTCCTTGATGTCCTTCCAGATTCCCTCTGTCTACCCAAGGACGCCAGAGGACAAAAATCAGTTAACCACCTAACTGAGGAACTCAATTTAACCTTGCGCAATACCCTAGATGCAGTTGCACCCCTAAAAACTAAAAAACATTCTCATAAGAAACTAGCTCCTTGGTACACAGAAAATACCCGAGCTCTGAAGCAAGCTTCCAGAAAATTGGAACGGAAATGGCGCCACACCAAACTGGAAGTCTTCCGACTAGCTTGGAAAGACAGTACTGTGCAGTACTGAAGAGCCCTTACTGCTGCTCGATCATCCTATTTTTCTAACTTAATTGAGGAAAATAAGAACAATCCAAAATTCCTTTTTGATACTGTCGCAAAGCTAACTAAAAAGCAGCATTCCCCAAGAGAGAATGGCTTTCACTTTAGTAGTGATAAATTCATAAACTTCTTTGAGGAAAAGATTATGATTATTAGAAAGCAAATTACAGACTCCTCTTTAAATCTGCGTATTCCTTCAAAGCTCAGTTGTCCTGAGTCTGCACAACTCTACCAGCACCTAGGATCAAGAGAGACGCTCTAGTATTTTAGTACTATATCTCTTGACACAATGATGAAAATAATCATGGCCTCTAAACCTTCAAGCTGCATACTGGACCCTATTCCAACTAAACTACTGAAAGAGCTGCTTCCTGTGCTTGGCACTCCTATGTTGAACATAATAAACAGCTCTCTATCCACCGCATGCGTACCAAACTCACTAAAAGTGGCAGTAATAAAGCCTCTCTTGAAAAAGCCAAACCTTGACCCAGAAAATATAAAAAAACTATTGGCCTATATCGAATCTTCCATTCCTCTCAAAAAAATTTGAAAAGGCTGTTGCGCAGCAACTCACTGCCTTCCTGAAGACAAACAATGTATACGAAATGCTTCAGTCTGGTTTTAGACCCCATCATAGCACTGAGACGGCACTTGTGAAGGTGGTAAATAACATTTTAATGGCATCGGACCGAGGCTCTGCATCTGTCCTCGTGCTCCTAGACCTTAGTGCTGCTTTTGATACCATCGATCACCACCTTCTTTTGGAAAGATTGGAAACCCAAATTGGTCTACATGGAAAAGTTCTGGCCTGGTTTAGATCTTATCTGTCGGAAAGATATCAGTTTGTCTCTGTGAATGGTTTGTCCTCTGACAAATCAACTGTAAATTTCGGTGTTCCTCAAGGTTCCGTTTTAGGACCACTATTGTTTTCACTATATATTTTACCTCTTGGGGATGTCATTCGAAAACATAATGTTAACTTTCACTGCTATGCGGATGACACACAGCTGTACATTTCAATGAAACATGGTGAAGCCCCAAAATTGCCCTTGCTAGAAGCATGTGTTTCAGACATAAGGAAGTGGATGGCTGCAAACGTTCTACTTTTAAATTCGGACAAAACAGAGATGCTTGTTCTAGGTCCCAAGAAACAAAGAGATCTTCTGTTGAATCTGACAATTAATCTTAATGGTTGTACAGTCGTCTCAAATAAAACTGTGAAGGACCTCGGCGTTACTCTGGACCCTGATCTCTCTTTTGAAGAACATATCAAGACCATTTCAAGGACAGCTTTTTTCCATTTACGTGACATTGCAAAAATCAGAAACTTTCTGTCCAAAAATTATGCAGAAAAATTAATCCATGCTTTTGTCACTTCTAGGTTAGACTACTGCAATCCTCTACTTTCCGGCTACGCCGACAAACGTTTGACAATCCTACCAGTGTGACTGAGCTTTCACACACGGTTTCTTTTTCCATTTTTAAATTAAAAATACCTTCCGGCAACACGTCTTACCCAACGTGATACGGATCTGCTATTTGTAGACCTTATAGCTAGAAACTCCATCAGAAGCTAGCCATCAGATGTTAACCAGCTAATTAGCTACTAGCTATTTAGTCATTGTTAGCCACTGCTAGCGGCTTTTACCTCAGACACCAGTCGCTTTTACCCTGGAAAATCAAATCAAATTTATTTGTCACATACACATGGTTAGCAGATGTTAACGCGTGTGTAGCAAAATGCTTGTGCTTCTAGTTCCGACAATGCAGTAATAACCAACGAGTAATCTAACCTAACAATTCCAAAACTACTACCTTATACACACAAGTGTAAAGGTGTAGAAAAGGCCCATGGAGTTGGTGGAATAATCCTTTAATTCATTGCCATTTACTCAGCTGGGCCAGGGGCGCTTTAATTAGGTCAGGTGGAAATGTCCGACAGATCTCAACTCCATAAAAGGAGGAAATTGCCATCGCCTGATCTCGCTACTTTCTCTTCCTTAACTCCATCTCATCCAGAAGTTTTGTGCGTCCATGAATCCACGTAAGTCCACCGACTCTGTTACCTTTCATGTTACCTTTCTGAATTATCTGTGGCGATCGGGAGAGTGGACCATTCAGTTACTGTTAATAGTTATTACCGCGGAGCGCGGCTTGGAGCTTCAAACATATTGTGTAATGTGAATTGTCAATGATCACGGCCCTACAGATCCTCATAGGCCAATTATGCAATCGATATGGTTCATGTGTATTGAAATTAATTATATGTACACATGAAGACAATTGAAAGCGTGAAATGAGGAACGTCATTGTTTGCTAACTGATTGACTTTGATCATGGGGATTATGATTCTTTCATGATTTATGATAAATAGTTACGAGCCTAAATGACTCGCGGATGATTACTATTGACTTCTTAATGAACTGGACTGTTGAATTCCTTAACTTATGTTAATAATGACTGATATGATTTGATCTTTGATTATGAATTTGATTGGACACATGTTATTTGTTTCCTTTGTGATGCAGCACAGACTACTCAGTAAATATACCACTTTATGGTTAAAGGAATTCCTGCCTCAGTCTCATCCATTCCTCTGTCACCTGACACGTGACCACCTGTTCACCTTCACTGTCAGTCATCCTACCTGTCCAGCTACCCACACAGATTCCAATAATCTTTCAAAAGGGATAAAGAATATGTACATAAAGATATATGAATGAGTGATGGTACAGAACGGCATAGGCAAGATGCAGTAGATGGTATCGAGTACAGTATATACATATGAGATGAGTAATGTAGGGTATGTAAACAAAGTGGCATAGTGTAAAGTGGCTAGTGATACATGTATTACATAAAGATGCAGTAGATGATAGAGTACAGTATATACATATACATATACATATGAGATGAATAATGTAGGGTATGTAAACATTATATTAAGTAGCATTGTTTAAAGTGGCTAGTGATATATTTTACATCAATTTCCATTATTAAAGTGACTGGAGTTGAGTCAGTGTGTTGGCAGCAGCCACTCAATGTTAGTGGTGGCTGTTTAACAGTCTGATGGCCTTGAGATAGAAGCTGTTTTTCAGTCTCTCGGTCCCAGCTTTGATGCACCTGTACTGACCTCGCCTTCTGGATGATAGTGGGGTTGACCTCATCCCGTAAGTTGAGGATGCCTGGTTGTTCTTTAAAAGTAATTTCCTCTCCATCTTAAATAAGCATGCCCCTTTCAAAAAATGTAGAACTAAGAATAGATATAGCCCTTGGTCCACTCCAGACCTGACTTCCCTCAACCAGCACAAAAACATCCTGTGGCGTACTGCACTAGCATCGAATCGTCCCCGCGATATGCAACTTTTCAGGGAAGTCAGAAACCAATACACACAGTCAGTTAGAAAAGCAAAGGCTAGATTTTTCAAACAGAAATTTGCATCTTGTAGCTCTAACTCCAAAAAGTTATGGGACACTGTAAAGTCCATGGAGAACAAGAGCACCTCCTCCCCTCTGCACTGAGGCTAGGAAACACTGTCACCACTGATAAATCCACGATAATCAAGAATTTCAACAAGCATCTCTCTACGGCTGGCCATGCTTTCCTCCTGGCTACCCCAACCCTGGCCAACAGCTCCGCACCCCCCCACAGCTACTTGCCCAAGCCTCCCCAGCTTCTCCTTCACCCAAATCCAGATAGCAGATGTTCTGAAAGAGCTGCAAAACCTGGACCCGTACAAATCAGCTGGGCTAGACAATCTGGACCCTCTCTTTCTAAACTTATCCGCCACCATTGTTGCAACCCCTATTACTGTCTGTTGAACCTCCCTTTCGTATCGTCAGAGATTCCTGAAGATTGGAAAGCTGCCACGGTCATCCCCCTCTTCAAAGGGGGAGACACTCTAGACCCAAACTGTTTCAGACCTATATCCATCAGATGTCTGACCATTTAGAATCCCACTGTACCTTCTCCTCTGTGCAATCCGGTTTCTCCGCTGAAGTTGGAGACTTATATCTCCCTCACTAACTTTAAGTATCAGCTATCTGAGCAGCTTACCGATCGCTGCAGCTGTACATATACCATCTGTAAATACCCCACCCAACTACCTACCTCATCCCACATTTGTTTTTTTTGCACACTAGTATTTCTCCTTGCACATTTTCATCTGCACATCCATCACTTCAGTGTTAATTTGCTAAATTGTAATTACTTCGCTACTATGGCCTATTTATTGCCTTACCTCCTTACTCCATTTGCACACACTGTATATAGTCTTTTCTTTTGTGTTATTGACTGTACTTTTGTTTATCCTATGTGTAACTCTGTGTTGTTTTTTGTCACCCTGCTTTGCTTTATCTTGGCCAGGTCGCAGTTGTAAATGAGAACTTGTTCTCAACTGGCCTACATATTTAAATAAAGGTGAAATAAAAAAAATATGAATACACTGCTCAAAAAAATAAAGGGAACACTAAAAAAACACAATGTAACTCCAAGTCAATTACACTTCTGTGAAATCAAACTGTCCACTTAGGAAGCAACACTGATTGACCATACATTTCACATGCTGTTGTGCAAATGGAATAGACAACAGGTGGAAATTATAGGCAATAAGCAAGACACCCCCAATAAAGGAGTGGTTCTGCAGGTGGGGACCACAGACCACTTTTCAGTTCCTATGCTTCCTGGCTGATGTTTTGGTCACTTTTGAATGCTGGCGGTGCTTTCACTCTAGTGGTAGCATGAGATGGAGTCGACAATGTACACAAGTGGCTCAGGTAGTGCAGCTCATCCAGGATGGCACATCAATGCGAGCTGTGGCAAGAAGGTTTGCTGCGTCTGTTAGCGTAGTGTCCAGAGCATGGAGGCGCTACCAGGAGACAGGTCAGTACATCAGGAGATGTGGAGGAGGCCGTAGGTGGGCAACAACCCAGAAGCAGGACCGCTACCTCCGCCTTTGTGCAAGGAGGAGCAGGAGGAGCACTGCCAGAGCCCTGCAACATGACCTCCAGCAGGCCACAAATGTGCATGTGTCTCCTCAAACGGTCAGAAACAGACTCCATGAGGGTGGTATGAGGGCCCGACATCCACAGGTGGGGGTTGTGCTTACAGCCCAACACCGTGCAGGACGTTTGGCATTTGCCAGAGAACACCAAGATGGGCAAATTCGCCACTGGCGCCCTGTGCTCTTCACAGATGAAAGCAGGTTCACACTGGGCACATGTGACAGATGTGACAGTCTGGAGACGCCGTGGAGAACGTTCTGCTGCCTGCAACATCCTCCAGCATGACCGGTTTGGCGGTGGGTCAGTCATGGTGTGAGGTGGCATTTCTTTGGGGGGGCCGCACAGCCCTCCATGTGCACGCCAGAGGTAGCCTGACTGCCATTAGGTACCGAGATGAGATCCTCAGACCACTTACATTTACATTTACATTTAAGTAATTTAGTGTGAGACCATATGCTGGTGCGGTTGGCCCTAGGTTCCTCCTAATGCAAGACAATGCTAGACCTCATGTGGCTGGAGTGTGTCAGCAGTTCCTGCAAGAGGAAGGCATTGATGCTATGGACTGGCCCGCCCGTTCACCAGACCTGAATCCAATTGAGCACATCTGGGACATCATGTCTCGCTCTATCCACCAACGCCACGTTGCACCACAGACTGTCCAGGAGTTGGCGGATGGTTTAGTCCAGGTCTGGGAGGAGATCCCTCAGGAGACCATCCGCCACCTCATCAGGAGCATGCCCAGGCGTTGTAGGGAGGTCATACAGGCACGTGGAGGCCACACACACTACTGAGCCTCATTTTGACTTGTTTTAAGGACAATACATCAAAGTTGGATCAGCCTGTAGTTTGGTTTTCCACTTTAATTTTGAGTGTGACTCCAAATCCAGACCTCCATGGGTTGATAAATATGATTTCCATTGATCATTTTTGTGTGATTTTGTTGTCAGCACATTCGACTATGTAAAGAAAAAAGTTTAATAAGAATATTTCATTCATTCAGATCTAGGATGTGTTATTTTAGTGTTCCCTTTATTTTTTTGAGCAGTGTATAAAAAGGCCAATTGCAGTCAAAAATTTAATTTTGTCTGTGTTTTATATATATTTCCACACTAAGAGGTTGTAATAATACTGTGAAATTGTGAAAATTATGATAATACTGTTTTAGTGTAAGAACTGTTTGAAAAGATCGGCTTAAATCTCGGACTGTTTTGGTGGGATGCAGTTTTCACCTGCAAGGTGGTAAATTAGTTAGAACTTCTTAGGGCTAGGTGTCCCGCTAACTTCTGGTAAAATTGGAGGGCACGCAATTCAAATAAATAATCATAAAAATGATGGATATTAAACATTTAGGTACATACAACTGTCTTATATCGGTTAAAAGCTTAAATCCTTGTTAATCTAACTCCACTGTCCAATTTACAATAGGCTTTACAGCGAAAGCATGCCATACGATTGTTTGAGGACGGCGCCCCACATCAAAATATTTATCCACCAGCACAGGTTTCATAGATTCACAAATAGTGATTAAATATTCACTTACTTTTTGAAAATCTTCCTCTGATTTGTCATCCAAAGGGTCCCAGCTAGGTCCCAGTGTCATTTTGTTAGGTAAAATCCTTCTTTATATCCCAAAAAGTCTGTTTGGTTGGCTCCCTCGATTTGAGTAATCCACTCGTTCAACATGCAGAGAAAGGAATCTAAAAAGCTACTGCTAAACTTTGTTAAAGCAAGTCAAAACACGTTTCTAAATAATCCTCAGATACCCTAAAATGTAATTAAACTATAATATTTCTTACAGAAAGAAGTATGTTCAATAGGAAACCGATATTAGCAGGTGGGCATCCTCTTTGTCGCATGCGCATACACAAATTAAAACTCATTATTCTTTGTCATTTTGGTAGAATCAAGCCTGAAACCTTGAACAAAGACTGTTGACATCTAGTGGAAGCCATAGGAATTGCAATCTGGGAGTTGGATTTGGATATGCCCATATACTTTCCATTGTAAATGCATGGGCTCTCTCAACAACAAAAAATCAGGTTGGTTTTTCTTTGGATTTTCTCCTACCATCTCTATCGTGTTATAGTCTCCTACATTATTTTAACATTCCCACAAACTTCAGAGTGTGTTCTTTCCAATGATACCAATTATATGCATATCCTGGCTTCAGGGCCTGAGCAACAGGTAGTTTAATTGGGCATGTCAGTCAGACAGGAAGTGGAGAAAAATAGACCCTAGCCTGAAGAATCAGAACGTGACTTCCAAAGCTTTCTGCCAATAACAGCTTGTTTTTAGTTTTCCCCTCCACACTCAGAAATTGCTCTTTGCTAAGAAGTTATGTCTTTGTTTTCAATTAAAATGGTACAAAATAATCACAGAAAGGTACTTAATTGTTATCTATAATGTGGAAGGACCACCAGAGGGCAGGCTGGGCTCATGGATAGTAGCCCAACAAGGCATGGGAGACAAGGTAACCAGAGGCAATTAAGCACAGCTGACGGTACTAATGACATACTCTCCTTCCCCTATAAGAGAGAGAATGGAACCAGCAGAGAGGGGGAAACTATCTCTGGAGGATGGCCACCGAGAGAGAGGAGCTATCCAGGAAGAACCACTAAGACGGTGACAATCCCATTACTTTTTGTTGTAGCTTAAAGATAATCCTATTGTGTTCCTGTTTCATCTGGAGAAGATGTATGTTTTTTTCCTTGGAAGATTTTCATTGATTATGTTGAAATGTTTTTGTTGACCAAATGCCCTCAATAGAGAACTGTGTTAAATCAAGAAAACCTACTCCTGACTCGTTTATTCCACCTTCCCGCTTTAGAGTGACGCCCAATTATTTGGTCCGCTCACATTGGTGGAGGATGCGGGCATTAGGTGGACGAGTGACACAAGGATAAGTGAGTAAATCAAGATTCTTCCAGTCGACCCGGTGGAACCATTCAAGAACGATGGATAACGCCCTACTACAACAATTGATCACGGCACAGCAGACAACCATAGAACTCCTGCAACAACAGCTGAGCCGACGAGAAGAACCTAGAGTTAAGCCAAGAGCGGCTGCTCACGCCATCTTACCTCGTCTCTCCAAGGAGGATGATATTGAGGCCTTCCTCATGACCTTCGAAAGGACGGCCACCTTGGAAGAGTGGCCGCCCACAGAATGGGCGAGCGCATTAGTCCCTCTTTTGACCGGGGTGGCTCAGGAAGCCTATTTTGACCAGGATTCCCACGAAGCTGCGGACTATGGGCGACTAAAAACCGAGATCCTGTCCCGGTACCAGTTGACTGCCAGAGATAGGGCTGTAAAGTTCCAACAATGGACCTATACAGCTGATCAACCCGTCCGTGCCCAGATCTTCGCATTAATACGACTGACGAAACAGTGGCTAGAACCTGGAAAGGGAGTAGGACATGTGATAGAGACTCTCGTAGTGGACAAGATATTGAGAGAATTACCCAGTGACTTAAAAAGGGTTGTGGGGCAAGCCAACCCGTTGTCAGCCGACGACATAGCCCAGGCGGTGGAAACATATCGGTCTACAGGGAGGAACGGAAGGAGTCTTCCAATCCCGTACCACGACTCACCCTGGCGCGCACGCCACCGAAACGTCCAAGCCCCCCCGGAGGTGGGAGAAGTCAGCCACCACACAGCAGGGTCGGTGTTATAAATGTCAGTCTCCCAACCATTATGCCCCACAATGTCCTAGCAAGGATGAGCCCATGGTCACGGAGTCATCACTGCCTACCTCCACACATCCCGTTTTGAGGGGGCAGGATCAACACTGTTGGTTAGCAGAGATAGCCCCAGCCTCAGAGATTCCGGTGCGAGTCGAAGGACAAGATGTGGTAGCTATTCTCGACTCGGGAAGTATGGTTACGTTAGCAGAGGAGCGGATGGTGACCTCCGCAACACTGCTACCAGACAAAGTAGCCGTATCCTGTATCCATGGAGACACCCACTATTACCGCACTGTGGATCTGCCTATTCTCACTCCAAAGGGAAGGTGTACAGTCAGGGCAGGGAAAGTGCCGCAGCTGAAGGTGCCATTATTGATCGGGAGAGACTGTCCCCTATATAAGGAGCTTCGGCAGATGGCGTTATGCACGGGAAGAAGGGGGACAGGAAAGAAGAGAAAATCCAAGCCCGAGGTAGTAGTCCTACAAGGAGACGTAGCCGCGTCCTCGTCCTCTGCAGCAGAGGAAGAAATAGCGACCCAACGTTTACGACAGATATTCCAGGAAACCACCGATGAAGACACATGTGAAGGGCTATACACAACGCAGGAAGGAAGGAGCAACCAGGCGCTAAGGGATATATTTGAAGCTCCATCCGAGGAGGGAACCTGGAAACGATTCTCCTCGGTCACCCCTGATGGGGATGTGGAACAACCTCCACATCCCTCTACCGAGGTCGACCTGCCCCAGGAATTAAAGGGACAGTTTGGCACCTCGCAGCATAGAGACCCAGACCTAAGGGAGGCCATGAGGAAGGTGAAGGTGATCGACGGGAGGAACGTCGACGGATCAGGTGAGCCCCCTCTTCCTTACTATGCAATCAGGCGGGGTCTCTTATACTGGGTCGTACGACGAAGGGGGGAAAACCAGGAATCACTAATGGTGCCTAGGCCATACAGGGATACAGTTAGCCCATTCCCACGTCCTAGGTGTTATGCTGGTGAATGAGGACCCAAAAGCGACTTAACAGAAACAGTCTTTATTCCAGTCTTTAACAAAAACGAAACTCCTGGATATTATCTCAGGTAAAGTCAAAACAGGAAAACTGAAATCCTCTCGTCAGTAGAGAGGAACGACTGGAGACGCGACCACAGACTGCAGGTCGCTTCGGGAAGGCGCAGGCCGTAGCTGATATAGATACCTGCTCACACGCAGCATCTGAAGAAGGCAAAAACACGACAGGGCGGAACAAGGACACAGAACAGCAAACATCAAACAAGGATCCGACAAGGACAGAAGCGGAAACAGAGGGAGAAATAGGGACTCTAATCAGAGGGCAAAATAGGGGACAGGTGTGAAAGAGTAAATGAGGTAGTTAAGAGAATGAGGAACAGCTGGGAGCAGGAACGGAACGATAGAGAGAGAGAGAGAGAGAGAGAGAGAGAGAGAGAGAGAGAGAGGGGAGGGAGAGAGGGGGGATAGAAAGAGGGAAAGAACCTAATAAGACCAGCAGGGGGAAACGAATAGAAGGGGAAGCACAGGGACAAGACATGACAATCAATGACAAAACATGACACTAGGAGGACACCTGGCACGAGACAAGACCATTGACAGAATCATGCAGAGATTCTATTGGCCCCGGGTCACCCGGGATGTGGCCAGGTATTGTAGGACGTGTGATCAATGTCAACGTACAGCCCCACGGCCACACCTACGTAACCCTTTGATTCCTCTCCCCATCATAGACTCCCTTTGAACGCATAGCTATGGACCTCGTAGGACCCCTCTCAAAATCCGCCAGAGGACACGAGTACATCCTAGTGGTTATAGATTATGCTACCAAGTTCCCAGAGGCCATACCCCTACGTAACATGTCATCAAAGGGAATTGCCAAGGAGTTATTCCTGATGTTCTCTCGTGTGGGCCTCCCCAAGACTATCTTAACTGATCAAGGAACCCCGTTCATGTCCCGGTTGATGAAGGACTTGTGTCGGTTATATCAGGTTCAACAGATACGTACACGCATATTCCACCCTCAAACAGACGGGTTGTGTGAACGCTTGAACAAAACGATTAAAAGCATGTTGAGAAGAGTGGTGTCCCGAGACGGGAAAAACTGGGACATGCTTCTCCCACACTTAATGTTTGCCTTGCGAGAAGTACCCCAGGCATCGACTGGATTCTCTCCGTTTGAATTGCTCTATGGCAGACCCTGTCAGGGAATCCTCGACTTAGTCAAGGAGACCTGGGAGACCCAACCATGCCCCTTTCGATCCACAATAGAACACGTTACCCTGATGAGAGACCGCCTGTCAGCAGTGTGGCCCATAGTCAAGGAGCATATGGAGAAGGCCCAAAGGACCCAAGGCCGGGCCTATGATAAGTCTGCGACCCCCCGTGAGTTCACCGTGGGAGAGAAAGTGATGGTGCTTGTGCCCACGGCCGAACATCGCTTGCTGGCGCAGTGGAGGGGGCCCTACGAGGTAATGAAAAGGGTCTCACCGGTCAATTACCTCATCAAGCAACCTGACAGGAGGAAGAAGGTCCAACTCTATCACATAAACCTGCTGAAGACGTACCATGGACGAGAGGAGGAGGTGGCTTTGATGGCCCTGGAGGGCAAAAGAAAAGAGGAGGCTCTACCACAGGTGCGCCGTGGCCAAACTCTCCTACCGGAGCAGTCAAGACAGCTAGACAAGCTGATTATGAACTTTGGTCGAATATTCTCTCCATTCCCAGGACAAACAGATGTCCTGTTCCACCATATCCACACTGAACCCGGCAAGAAGGTGCATATCCGCCCTTACAGGATTCCTGAGGCTCGCAGAGTCATCGCTAAGAAAGAGGTGAGGGAGATGTTGAGGATGGGCGTGATCGAGCCCTCGACGAGTGAGTGGTCCAGTCCCATAGTCCTGGTCCCCAAATCCGATGGTAGTATGAGACTCTGCAACGACTTTAGGGCCGTGAATGCCATCTCTACATTCGATGCGTATCCCATGCCCCGCGTGGATGAACTCTTGGAGCGCTTAGGAAAGGCCAAGTTCATCACTACCCTGGATTTGACGAAGGGATATTGGCAAGTGCCGGTGGCTCCAGAGGATCGCCCAAAGACTGCCTTCGCCACCCCAGAGGGGCTTTTCCAGTATGTGAGGATGCCCTTCGGACTGCACGGTGCCGCTGCAACCTTCCAACGCCTCATGGATGCCATTCTACGGCCCCATCAAGAGTATGCAGCGGCGTACATAGACAATGTGGTCATCCACAGCGAGGACTGGGATAGTCACCTCCTGCGATTACGGGCGGTGCTCGTGAGTTTGGAAGCCACAGGGTTGACAGCCAATCCAAATAAATGCTGCCTGGGCTTGTCCGAAGCGGAATACCTGGGGTACACCGTGGGGAATGGGAAAATACGCCCACAGGCAGAGAAGACCAGGGCAATTCGTGACTGGCCTCGACCCCGGACCAAGCGAGACGTTCGGGCCTTCTTAGGGATAACAGGATATTATCGCCGTTTTATCCCGGGATATGCAACCATTGCCAACCCCCTCACAAACCTCATCAGGAAAAACCTGCCAAACCAGGTAGAGTGGAAAGACGAGACGGAAGAGGCCTTTCAATTGCTAAAAGATGGCCTGTGTTCTGATCCCGTTCTACAGGCTCCGGACTTCTCACAAGAGTTCATTGTGCAGGTCGACGCCTCGGATACAGGGCTTGGGGCCATACTAGCTCAGGGTAAAGGTGAAGCAGAGAAGCCAATTCTCTTCATTAGTAGGAAGCTCAGCGATCGGGAACAGAGGTATGCGACCGTAGAGAAAGAGGCCTTAGCCATCAAGTGGGCCCTCGATTATCTCCGGTACTACCTACTGGGTCGGAGGTTTGCATTAGTTACTGACCAGGCGCCCCTCACGTGGTTGGCTGGTAAGAGAAACAATAACAGAATAGCCAGATGTTTTTTGTCTTTACAACCGTTCTCTTTCCATGTCATCCACAGGGCCGGATCGAGGAACGGGAATGCAGACGCGCTGTCCTGACACGACCAAGACGGTGCGTCTGGCGCCCGACCCTCCGGTTCGGTCCTGGGGGGGAAGGTATGTGGAAGGACCACCAGAGGGCAGGCTGGGCTCATGGATAGTAGCCCAACAAGGCATGGGAGACAAGGTAACCTTCCCCTATAGAGAGAGAATGGAACCAGCAGAGAGGGGGAAACTATCTCTGGAGGATGGCCACCGAGAGAGAGGAGCTATCCAGGAAGAATCACTAAGACGGTGACAATCCCGTGACTTTTTGTTGTAGCTTAAAGATAATCCTATTGTGTTCCTGTTTCATCTGGAGAAGATGTATGTTTTTTTCCTTGGAAGATTTTCATTGATTATGTTGAAATGTTTTTGTTGACCAAATGCCCTCAATAGAGAACTGTGTTAAATCAAAAACCTACTCCTGACTCGTTTATTCCACCTTCCCGCTTTAGAGTGACGCCCAATTACTTGGTCCGCTCACAATAAATTATTTGATATTGAGATAATGGCTGCATTGGACCTTTGATTTTAACTTATTGTGCTCAGCACCCTGTGATATGTTCCAAATATCTTGTTAGTTTGTAGAAGTGCTTTATCGATTTAAGGCAGTTCTAGTCAGAATTGATCATGTCTGCTTTGAATTGAGGTCTGTGAGTCCCTGCCTTATCCATTTATATAGTGCCTATTGCCAGTACCTGCTCTCCAGACTATCAATATATTCCTTTTTCTTCTTCCTGCTCTCCTGAGCCGACTGCTTATTCCGGATCTTTCTGCGAATTTTCTTCAGAATCCTCTCCTCATACTAATAGAAACAGACAAAGGAAGTACATATTTAACGTGTTTACACACTTTGGTAATACTCAAGAGCCATAAGTTGTTCTGTGAAGTTGAAAAGTGTGCAAAAAGTTTGACCTTTGTGAGAGGTAGTTGGCTAGGCAGAGTCACCCCCTCCTTGGCCAGCAGTTTTTTCTCATCCTCATTAAGAATCAACTCTTGGAAGGACTGTTGGGAATGCTGTGGGGGCTGGAAGTGAGATGAAAATGTTAATACAGTAAGTCATACGTACAGCATCACAACCAGTGGCCAGCTGCAATGGGTTTTTCAGAGTGAATGGAGGGAGTGCAGAGTTACACGGCAGACAGCATAGCCCTCGATCCCTCTCATTTCATGCATTGCTCATGCCAATTACATTGCCTGATTTTTATAGAATGACTTTACCCCTCTAACCCATTTCTCTCTACTCCAACACACTCACTCACCTATATACAAACAATTACAGACACACTCCCCCCAAGCGCACACAAACACACCCTTCATCATCACTCACCGGATCAGATGTGCCAGAGAGCAGTAGGTCCTTGACAGTGAGGGGGAAGCCAGAAGACAGCTGGGTTGTGTGTGCATCAGAGGAACACGCTGTCCCCCCAGTGCTGCCTGGGTAGAAGTCAGAGTCCCAGCCATCTGTAACCACACAGAGAGACGTGATGGGACCAGACAGAAGTGCCATCATTTGTCTGTGTATGTGTTGATACTGAGACAATGTAGGCCTTTGCCTAATGAATACATAGAGCATAAGAACAGAGACTGTGTTGCTTTCAAAGGATGAACTTCTGTTCCAATGTTTGACATTAACAAATTGCAATACTTAATCACATATTCTGCATGACGTAATAATGTAACTGCCTCTGTTGCTTCTTTTTACCATGAAACTTTAAACCAAGTTTTTGTTATACTTTCTGTGCTTAGTAATTTGTGCCAGCTTTGTCTTACTGATATCAATGGAGAAGTTGGCATCCAGGACAACCTTGGTTTGTGGCTGAGGGGGGATGCAGTGGGGCTCCATGGGAGGGCTCTCAGGGCGCTGGGGGCTGTCCATCTGATCCGAGTGCGGGTCCTCACTGATGCCACTGTCACTAGGAGAGGGAGACCACAGGGGGGACCCCGACACTGAGCCACTGCCACTCAGGAGGGCATTCAGGATGTCCTCGCTTTGTTGCTCTGCTGGACACACCTGCCAAATGACATACCAAATGTCATAATTATTGTACAGCCAAACTGGAGAGAGTGGTTGAGAATGGCAGGCTAGACATGTGAATCACGTAGTAGACACAGGTAAGGGGACATTTTAAAAACACTGCAGGATAAAAATCACAGAGTTAGATATTTCACTCCACTCACGTTTGGCTCGTGGATTGGCCAGGCATGGTTGTCATGGTGTCCCATCTCCTCGTGACGGAGGATGCCATTGTTTTGATCAAACAGCAAATCAAGCAGCTCAATCCCGTCGCAACCCTGGAACAGAACAGGCCACTTAATGACATGTTGCTCTACATTTACAACTGAGAGACAACATACAAAGAGCCTTACAGGATGGCTGTAAAAGCAATAATACCCAGGACTAATGCTTTTTATTACCATTATCTCATGGCACTCCTATCTAAAAAAATATATCAATTTGACTATGCCTTTCAATGTGTGAGTTAAATTAAGTTGATCTAGTTCTGATTCATTTGAAAGGAGAAAAGTGTAAGACTATTCCTTTGTAGGCTACACGACGCACCCACATTCCTTTGTAGGCTACACGACGCACCCACATTCCTTTGTAGGCTACACGACGCACCCACATTCCTTTGTAGGCTACACGACGCACCCACATTCCTTTGTAGGCTACACGACGCACCCACATTCCTTTGTAGGCTACACGACACACCCACATTCCTTTGTAGGCTACACGACGCACCCACATTCCTTTGTAGGCTACACGACGCACCCACATTCCTTTGTAGGCTACACGACGCACCCACATTCCTTTGTAGGCTACACGACGCACCCACATTCCTTTGTAGGCTACACGACGCACCCACATTCCTTTGTAGGCTACACGACGCACCCACATTCCTTTGTAGGCTACACGACGCACCCACATTCCTTTGTAGGCTACACGACGCACCCACATTCCTTTGTAGGCTACACGACGCACCCACATTCCTTTGTAGGCTACACGACGCACCCACATTCCTTTGTAGGCTACACAAGCACCCATATTCCTTTGTAGACTACACAAAGCACCCACCCCCATTCACTGGCACGTAGATACAGTGTGTTACCTCCTCTGAACTTGTTTGATGATACATATAACCTTGGCTGCCCTAATAACATAAATTACTAAACAAATTAACCAGGAGACACTAAAAACACAGAAACTAAGACATGGGCCCTGTTACCTGGTCTGAATAGTGGTCCATAATTTCAGCACTAGGGTGGCACAGGACAGAACTCCCCAAAATAAGACAAATCCAGTTAAGTGTTCTGTTTCCTTTGTTGTGAAGGAGCTCTGTTCCAGATTACCATGTCTCTACTGTATCTCCCTGCTCTTGTTCTGAGGTCCAAAGTTTAAACTCCAACACAGCACACCCAGGGCTGTCATCCCATTGGCCAGTTTGTAAAGATTTGATTGCCAGGGAAAGACTGACAACTAAGGAAAGTCTGTCTGCCTAGAAAATAACCTTCATGGATGAATAGATCAGAGTTTATACTTTCCTATCCTCTTGTTGTGTTTGATAGCAGATTGACAGCGAATGAGGGTAACCTTTGACACAGTTTCTGTGTGAAGTTAGTTAATTCATACGGTATAGAGATGCTCTTTATGGCCTGTCAATGAGAGCTTGATTGAACATCCTTGTAGTGGCTTCCTTTCCTCTTTACCATAGCCACTGCCCAAGCCTGAAGTGGGGTTGTTTGGTACGCATACAGTCCACACTCAAGGTTTCCAAACGGCCAAACATTCAATGACATCCAGGGATATGGTGCAACAATTTTTTAAATTCTTCTTATATCTAACAAAGAAATTATTCTCCAATCAACTTAAAGCATAGAATACTTGATATGGAAAATACATAACATGACCTGTCTGTATGTATGTTCAAAAAACTATACCGTTCCCGCATCTAGCAAGGACTCCCTCCCCCGAAGGCCCAATTTCCTGCCTTTATCCTAACACACTTACCACAATACAATGAATGGGCAAGAGGGGGCCAAAAACTGAATTACACTAACAAATTAATATATCTCAATCAGGTAAATATAAATCATAAAGGTACGTACCTAATATTTCAGTATGTTCAGTATTTTATACAAATATGTCCAAATCGGCTCTAACATCCTTCATTAGCAAACAGTTCTGAGCATATAAAAGTAATCAATGCACTATATGATAAGATGTATCCATTTGAAACAATCCCCATGAAAATGAAATACTGCTTTAATAACCTAATCATTATTTGTTCATACAAATAACTGATTTAAATCGATCAATTCATTCAAGTCTGACCAGAAAAAAAAACTCTCAAAATGACCCCCCAAAAATATGTAGATCTCCAGGAAGTTGTTCTTTCTGCATTTGGAAGGCTCCACCTGTTGTCATTACTGGGATTCAGTTGGGCTTATGACTAAGTCCTAGGACTGCAGCATAGGCATAAATCAATAACAAACAACCTATGGGGATATTTTGATGTGTCCTCTTTTCTAAAATACATTCAAACGTGTTCCCATTTTAGTTGCAGTAAAGACATATGCAAAGATCCCAGACTGGAATGGTGGCTCTGCATGGAAAATAGAAAAAGGAATGAACTGACACTCTCAGTGTTTTAATGTGCAAGACAATCTATTAAAATCTCACTTTGTCAAATTCCAAAACTGATTTGTCTGTTTCTGTTCTCAAAATATATATCAGAAGGCCTTATGAATGTCATTAAAAAGTTGGTAGATTATTTTGGCAAGGCTATTAGTCTGAACATCTCGATAGTGACAGAGCTATTTCTCCAACGTCAATATGCTAATAAAGCACATACAGTAGAGAAGCTATGCACCATTTATTCATATTTCTCATAAAACAGATTACATTTAATTGTTCTCCTATCAGACACTATTTCTCTTCCGTCTCGTGTGAGCTGTCAACGTCTTCATTTTCTATTATGTCCAAAAAGCCTGACCCTTTATCTCTCCTTACCCACTGTATCACTTACAATATCTGTCACTCTTTCCTTTCGTCTGTCACTGTCCTGCGAGCTGTGTCTTCAATTTGCAATTAGATCACTGCCAATAACCATGACGGTCTTCATATTGTGGCAGCATTACATAATCATTATTGCTCCTCTATCTGATGGGGAATGGGTCCAAAGGGTAAAACCCTGTTCTTAGCCTGCAAGTTCCACTTGCACATTGTTACAACATCTGAAAAGCAATATAGCTATGACTACTCTCAGACTCTGGGGCTTTGGGATTACCCTCATGAATATAACCTGACGTAACCGGTCATTGCTCCTACAAGCTACGAGCAAACGTTCACGTGTTGTTTGTTTAAAGCATTCATCCAATTGCTACAATACAGTCTTTGCAAAAATGACAAGACAAGTAACTGAGTCAAAAGCAACTGTGAGTGTGAGTCAAAAGCAAGTGGATGTTAAATTGGCTGGATGTAAAGGACCGAACGACACTGTTAATGAGCAGAAATGGAGATCAAGAAAATGAGCGTTGAGCATCTGTTTGGTCCGAATGATACTTGGAAAAAAAAGAGAGCACTTTACAGACTGAGTCAGAGCAGATTACTGGTTATTCTCTTGGTCACTCTGAATGGTTTTGAACAGTCTTGGTCTATGCACAAGCATAATCAGTCTGCGTTCAACTTCTCGCCCAATCAGCAGAAGTCAAATCAAATCAAATGTATTTATAAAGCCCTTCTTAAATCAGCTGATATCTCAAAGTGCTGTACAGAAACCCAGCCTAAAACCCCAAACAGCAAGCAATGCAGGTTTAGAAGCACTGTGGCAAGGAAAAACTCCCTAGAAAGGCCAAAAGGAACCTAAAGAGGAACCAGGCTATGAGGGGTGGCCAGTCTTCTTCTGGCTGTGCCAGGTGGAGATTACAACAGAACATGGTCAAGATGTTAAAATGTTCATAGATGACCAGCAGGGTCAAATAATAATAAATAATAATAATCACAGTGGTTGTCGAGGGTGCAACAGGTCAGCACCTCAGGAGTAAATGTCATTTAGCTTTTCATAGCTAAATTCAGAGTATCTCTACCGCTCCTGCTGTCTCTAGAGAGTTGAAAACAGCAGGTCTGGGACAGGTAGCACATCCGGTGAACAGGTCAGGGTTCCATAGCCGCAGGCAGAATAGTAGAAACTGGAGCAGCAGCACAAGCAGGTGGACTGAGGACAGCAAGGAGTCATCAGGCCAGGTAGTCCTGAGGCATGGTCCTAGGCCTCAGGTCCTCCGAGAGAGAGAAAGAAAGAAATAATTAGAGAGAGCATACTTATATTCACACAGGACACCGGATAAGACAGGAGAAATACTCCAAGTATAACAGACTGACACTAGCCCCCCAATACATAAATTACTGCAGCATAAATACTGGAGGCTGAGACAGGAGGGGTCGGGAGACACTGTGGCCCCATCCGACGATACCCCCGGACAGGGCCAAACAGGCAGGATACAACCCCACCCACTTTGCCAAAGGACAGCCCCCCACACCACTAGAGGGATATCTTCAACCACCAACTTACCATCCTGAGACAAGGCCAAGTATAGCAACCTAAGGGGAAGGGGGGTGCCAACCCAAACAGGAAGATCACGTCAGTGACTCAACCCACCCAAGTGACGCACCCCTCCTAGGGACGGCATGGAAGAGCACCAGTAAGCCAGTGACTCAGCCCCTGAAATAGGGTTAGAGGTAGAGAATCCCAGTGGAGAGAGGGGAACCGACCAGGCAGAGACAGCAAGGGCAGTTCGTTACTCCAGTGCTTTTCCGTTCACCTTCCCACTCCTGGGCCAGACTACACTCAATCATAGGACCTACTGAAGAGATTAGTCTTCAATAAAGACTTAAAAGTTGAGACCGAGTCTGTGTCTCTCACATGAGTTGGCAGACAATTCCATAAAAATGGAGCTCTATAGGAGAAAGCCCTGCCTCCAGCTGTTTGCTTAGAAATTCTAGGGACAGTTAGGAGGCCTGCGTCTTGTCCAATACACAATGTGGAATTTCAATCACATACAATGTTTTGAATATCAGCGTGATGCACGCCTCATCATATTGACCAGATGTCTCCATCTCAGTGAAAGTAAATCTAAAAGTATTCAAAAGTTTGTCTGGATTTAGGCTGTTTCAAAATAAAATAAACAATTTTTTACATTATAGAATAAGAGTGAAACCGTGAAAAAACAGATATGGAATCATGTAATAACCAAAAAGGTGTTAAACAATTTCAAATATATATTTGCCTTGATGACAGCTTTGCACACTCTTTGCATTCTCTCAACCAGCTTCATGAGGTAGTCACCTGGAATGCTTTTTCAACAATCTTGAAGGAGTTCCCACATATGCTGAGCACTTGTTGGCTGCTTTTCCCTCATTCTGCCTTGCAACTCATCCCAAACCATCTCAATTGGGTTGAGGTCGGGTGACTGTGGAGGCCAGGTCATTTGATGTAGCACTTCATCCCTCTCCTTCTTGGTCAAATAGCCCTTACACAGCCTGGAGGTTTGTTTTGGGTCATTGTCCTGTTGAAAAACAAATAATAGTCCAACTAAGCGCAAACCAGATGGGATGGCGAATCTCTGCAGAATGATGTGGTAGCCATGCTGGTTAAGTGTGCCTTGAATTCTACATAAATCACTGACAGTGTCACCAGCAAAGCACCCCCACACCATAACACCTCATCCTCCATGCTTCACAGTGGGAACCACACATGCGGAGGTCATCCGTTTACCAACTCTGCGTCTCACAAAGACACGGCGGTTGGAACCAAAAATCTCAAATTTGGACTCATCAGACCATGGGACAGATTTCTGTCATGCAGGTGAAAGAGGACCCAAAAGCGACTTAACAGAAACAGAGTTTATTCAAGTCCAAACAGGGAATAACAGAAATCCTCTAGTCTGTAGAGGGGAATAACAGGAGAAGCGGCCACAGACTGCAGGTCGCACTCGGGTAGGCAGGCCGTAGTTGACAGAGACACCTGCTCACACGCAGCATCTGATGAAGGCAAAAACACGACAGGACAGGGCGATACACAATCACAGCAAAAACACGACAGGACAGGGCGAAACGCAATCACAGCATGGTGAATACTAAACAAGGAACCGACGGGACAGGAACGGAACACAAAGGAATAAATAGGGACTCTAATCAGGGGAAAGGATCGGGAACAGGTGTGGGAAGACTAAATGATGATTAGATAGGAACAGCTGGGAGCAGGAACGGAACGATAGAGAGAAGAGAGAGCGAGAGAGTGAGAGAGGGAGGGGGAGAGAGAGGGATAGAAAGAGGGAAAGAACCAAATAAGACCAGCAGAGGGAAACGAATAGAATGGGGAGCACAGGGACAAGACATGATAATAAATGACAAACATGACAGTACCCCCCACTCACCGAGCAAAAGGAGGAATCCTGGCGGCAACGGAGGAAATCATCGATGAGTGAACGGTCCAGCACGTCCCGAGACGGAACCCAACTCCTCTCCTCAGACCGTAACCCTCCCAATCCACTAAGTATTGGTGACCCCGTCCCCGAGAACGCATGTCCATGATCTTATGTACCTTGTAAATAGGTGCCCTCGACAAGGACGGGAGGGGGGAGGGAAGACGAACGGGGGTGCGAAGAAAGGGCTTAACACAGGAGACATGGAAGACAGGATGGACGCTCGCGAAGCAGTCGCACAGCGACAGGATTGACGACCTGGGAGACACGGAACGGACCAATGAACCAGGCAACTTACAGAAGCTGTCGTAAGAGGAAGGTTGCAGTGGAAAGCCACACTCTCTGGCCGCAACAATACCTTGGACTCTTAATCCTGCGTTTATTGGCGGCTCTCACCGTCTGTGCCCTGTAACGGCAAAGTGCAGACCTCACCCTCCTCCAGGTGCGCTCACAACGTTGGACAAACGCTGAGCGGAGGGAACGCTGGACTCCAAGCTGGGATGAGAACAGAGGAGGCTGGTAACCCAGACTCTCTGAAACGGAGATAACCCGGTAGCAGACGAAGGAAGCGAATTGAGCGTATTCTGCCCAGGGAGCTGTTCTGCCCAAGACGCAGGGTTTCTGAAAGAAAGGCTGCGTAGTATGCGACCAATCGTCTGATTGGCCCTCTCTGCTTGACCGTTAGACTGGGGATGAAACCCGGAAGAGAGACTGAGGACGCACCAATCAAACGACAGAACTCCCTCCAAAACTGTGACGTGAATTGCGGGCCTCTGTCTGAAACGGCGTCTAACGGGAGGCCATGAATTCTGAATACATTCTCAATAATGATTTGTGCCGTCTCCTTAGCGGAAGGAAGTTTAGCGAGGGGAATGAAAATGTGCCGCCTTAGAGAACCTATCGACAACCGTCAGAATCACAGTCTTCCCGCAGACAAAGGCAGACCGGTAATGAAGTCTAAGGCAATGTGAGACCATGGTCGAGAAGGAATGGGAGCGGTCTGAGACGAATTACCCGACTTAGTCTGCGCGCAGTCCGAACAAGCAGCCACGAAACTGTCACGCTCCTGAGTCGGCCACCAAAAGCGCTGGCGAAAGACCAAGAGTGCCTCGAACACCGGGATGACCAGCTAACTTGGCAGAGTGAGCCCACTGAAGAACAGCCAGACGAGTGGAAACAGGAACGAAAAGGAGGTTACTAGGACAAGCGCGCGGCGACGCAGTGTGCGTGAGTGCTTGCTTAACCTGTCTTTCAATTCCCCAGACTGTTAACCCGACAACACGCCCATAAGGAAGAATCCCCTCGGGATCAGTAGAAGCCACAGAAGAACTAAACAGACGGGATAAGGCATCAGGCTTGGTGTTCTTGCTACCCGGACGGTTCACAAACTCAAACGAGCGAAAAACAACGCCCAACGAGCTTGACATTAAGTCGTTTGGCAGAACGGATGTACTCAAGACTTATGGTCTGTCCAAACGACAAAAGGAACGGTCGCCCCTCCATGTCGCCATTCGCCTAGGGCTATGGCGATTCATTACCCACATCATAGAGATGGCGACAGGCGATGAGAAAAATAAGCGCAAGGATGAACCATCCAGACTGGAAGCGCTGGGATAGAATGGCATCCCACGCCTACCTCTGAAGGGAACCTCAGACAATGAATTGTCTAGTGACGTCAGGAGTAACGAGGATAGGAGCGGACGTAAAACGTTCTTTTAGAAGATCAAAAGCTCCCTGTTAAAACACGTCTTGACAGAAGTAAGAGCTGTGAGAGGGGCAGCAACTGACCGAAATTACGAATGAAACGCCGATAGAAATTAGCGAAACCTAAAAGCGCTGCAACTCGACACGTGACCTTGGAACGGGCCAATCACTGACAGCTTGACCTTAGCGGAATCCATCTGAATGCCTTCAGCGGAAATAACGGAACCGAGAAAAGTAACGGAGGAGACATGAAAAGAGCACTTCTCAGCCTTTACGTAGAGACAATTCTTTCAAAAGGCGCTGTAGAACACGCCGAACGTGCTGAACATGAATCTCGAGTGACGGAGAAAAAATCAGGATATCGTCAAGATAGACAAAAACAAAAATGTTCAGCATGTCTTCAGAACATCATTAACTAATGCCTGAAAACAGCTGGCGCATTGGCGAGACCGAACGGCAGAACCCGGTACTTTAAAATTAACGGAGTGTTAAACGCTGTTTTCCACTCAGTCCCCTCTCTGATGCGCACGAGATGGTAAGCGTAAGGTCCAACTTAGTAAAGCACCTGGCTCCCTTCTCGAAGGCTGATGACATAAGGGGAAGCGGATAACTTGTTATGTCATTCAGCCCTCGATAACCGTCCTTCTTCTTAACAAAAAGAACCCCGCCCCGGCCGGAGAAGAAGAAGGCACTATGGTACCGGCGGCCAAGAGACACAGACAAATAATCCTCGAGAGCCTTACGTCTATAGTCTACCTTGGTCCCCGGAAGGAGATCAATACACAATCATACGACCGGTGAGGAGGAAGGGAGTTGGCTCGGGACCGACTGAAGACCGTGCGCAGATCATGATATTCCTCCGGCACTCCTGTCAAATGCCAGGTTCCTCCTGAGAAGTAGGGACAGAAGAAACGGGAGGGATGGCAGACATTAAACACTTCACCAAGAAACGTTCCAGGATAGGATAGAATTACTAGACCTTAATAGAAGGATTATGACATACTAGCAGGATGACCCAAAACCAGGTCTCAAAATCAAAAAAGAAATAGTCTCACTGTGGTTACCAGAATACTGTGTCTCAAATCTGATACTGGTGACTACCATCTAAGTGGGCGTAGGCCAACTCTCTGAAAGGAATGTCATTTTCCGAACCCATGCTTCGTCCATGAAACAACTTCATCCACTACATGTAGCTCCAGCGTGATGGACCGACAAAGTAGTACAGGATTTTGATGGAGAGACTTGAGTGTTGCGCTCACCTGTAGCCCTCCGCTTACAGATGAGCTCTGGCTTTTACTGGACATGAATTAACAAAATGTTAGAGGCACAGGCGGTTGGTGATCCTCCGTTCCCTCTCCTTAGTCGAGATGCGAATCCCTCCCAGCTGCATGGGCTCAGTCTCAAAGCCAGAGGAGGGAGATGGTTGCGATTTGATGCGAGCTCTCTTCCACGAGCCCGGTGACGAAGATCTACCCGTGTTCTATGCGGATGGCGAAATCAAAGAGTCCACATCTGAAGGAACCTCCCGGGAGAGAATCTCATCCTTAACCACTGCGTGGAGTCCTCCAGAAAACGAGCGAGCAGCGCCGGCCTTCCACTCACTAGAGGCAGCAAGAGTGCGAAACTCAATAGAATGTTATGGACCGTTCACCTTAAGGAAGCCAGGGCCCTAGAAGCCTCCCCACCAAAAACTGAACGGTCAAAAACCCGAATCATCCTCTTTAAAGTTCTGGAACTTGTTAGAGCAATCTTGCCTCCCAGATAGCTGTTTCTCGAGCCCGGCCAGTAAGAGTGAAATGACATGAGTATGTGTTGGAAGAGAACACAAACACTGCGTGAGAAAGGAGCACTCAGTGGGCTGCCCGGAGTAGCAAGGTGGGTTATTAACCCTAGGTTCTGGAGGCTCAGGCCAGGAAGTAACAGGTGGCACGAGACGTATCTGGAACTGTCCAAAACCTGAGCGGCCAGGTTCTCCACGGCATGGCGAGCAGCAGACAATTCCTGCTCGTGTCTGCCGAGCATGGCTCCTTGGATCTCGACGGCAGTGTAACAAGTCGCTGGGTCCATTCCTTGGTCGGTTCCTTCTGTCATGCAGGTGAAAGAGGACCCAAAAGCGACTTAACAGAAACAGAGTTTATTCAAGTCCAAACAGGGAATAACAGAAATCCTCTAGTCTGTAGAGGGGAATAACAGGAGAAGCGGCCACAGACTGCAGGTCGCTTCTAGGCGCAGGCAAAGAGACACCTGCTCACACGCAGCATCTGATGAAGGCAAAAAACACGAAGGACAGGGCGATACACAATCACAGCAAAAACACGACAGGACAGGGCGAAACGCAATCACAGCATGGTGAATACTAAACAAGGAACCGACGGGACAGGAACGGAACACAAAGGAATAAATAGGGACTCTAATCAGGGGAAAGGATCGGGAACATGGGGAAGACTAAATGATGATTAGGGGAATAGGAACAGCTGGGAGCAGGAACGGAACGATTGAGAGAGGGAGGGGGAGAGAGAGGGATAGAAAGAGGGAAAGAACCAAATAAGACCAGCAGAGGGAAACGAATAGAATGGGGAGCACAGGGACAAGACATGATAATAAATGACAAACATGACAGATTTCCACCGGTCTAATGTCCATTGCTCTTGTTTCTTGGACTAAGCAAGTCTCTTCTTATTATTATTGGTGTCCTTTAGTAGTGGTTTCTTTGCAGCAATTCAACCACGAAGGCCTGATTTATGCAGTCTCCTCTGAACAGTTTATGTCTGTTACTTGAACTGTGTAGCATTTACTTGGGCTGCAATCTGAGGTGCAGTTAATTCCTGATTTCTGAGGCTGGTAACTCTAATGAACTTACCCTCTGCAGCATAGGTAACTCTGGGTCTTCCTTTTCTGTGGCGGTCCTCATGAAAACCAGTTTCATAATAGCCCTTGATGGTTTTTGTGACTGCAATTGAAGAAACTTTCAAAGTTCTTGAAATTTTCCAGATGGACTGACCTTCATGTCTTAAAATAATGATGGACTCTCATTTCTCTTTGCTTTTCTGAGCTGTTCTTGCCATAATATGGACTTGGTATTTTACCTATCTTCTGTATACCAACCCTGCCTTGTCACAACACAACTGATTGGCTCAAACGCATTAAGAAGGAAATACATTTTACGAATTAATTTTTAACAAGGCACACCTATTAATTGAAATGCATTCCAGGTGACTACCTCATGAAGCTGGTTGAGAGAATTCCATGAGTGTGCAAAGCTGTCATCAAGGTAAAGGGTGGCTACTTTGAAGAATCTCAAATATAAAATCTATTTTGATTTGTTTAAACACTTTTTTTTGCATGATTCCATATGTTTTATTTCATAGTGTTGATGTCTTCACTAGTATTCTACAATGTAGAAAATATTTAAAAAATAAAGAAAAACCCTTGAATGAGTAGGTGTGTCCAAACGTTTGACTGGTATTGTATGTCAAGCTCCTTAAACAGCTCTAACAATGGCACGCGACCTTTTGCCCTATAATGGCCTTTTGGGTATGGAACAGGACATTCTGTTGTATAAATCTATGTTTTACTGTACTATCTTTAGATAATACCTTAGGTAACACCAGTGTTTTATGGCACTTCAGGTTGAGCGTTAGAATGTAGTTGGAACTCACTAGTGATGCAGGAGGTCTGAACTCAGCACAGAGGCACCACCTGCTGGATGACTTGAACAAGTGACGTGGCAACTGGCCGACCTTCACTGTGGGAGTGCAATATTAACAAGACATTGTTTGAATTAAAGCAAAGCCATTTTTCCATAGATTTCACACACTGTTGTGTGGCACTTCAGGTTGAGAGTTAGAATGTAGTTGGAACTCGCTTGTGATGCAGAATGAGGTCTGAACTCAGCAAAGAGGCACCACCAGCTGGATGACTTGACTTTTCACTTTACATGGGATATTTCATCAAATTCAAATTGTGTACTCTAATCTATCGCTTCCATTTTATCTGCATTAGAGCTACCCTAACATGCCGGCCTCAATGCAAAATGAATGGGAAAGATATTTGATTTAAAATCCAATGTAAATATTTTTCTTTGTGATTGAGGTCAAAACAAATAGAAGTACATTTTCTTTGGGTATAATTTACATGGCTAAACATACTTGAGATTCCACTACACCTATAAGATACTGCCGAACTACTCAACTATATATTGCTAAAGTAACTGTAGTTCAACAATTTCTGAAGTTCTGACTACAAGGTCAGGTCAGGTCGTAGACCAACCATCCCGTCAGATGGCACTGTTATTCGTTTCACGTCATAAACGGCTGGTTGGGCTAGTCAGGTAGGGCGAGGGAAGATGTGTGCAGTGAAACGTCTATTGTTGTACCTGGGTGTGGCGCGTAAGGAACCCTCTAGCGATGACTGTTTGACGTTAATTCAGCCTAATTTTGTAGAAGTATAATTATACGTCAATGCTTGTAGGCCATTGCCCACCCGTGTAAAATGCTACACATGGTCATCAGAGAAAGTGTTTGTTTCTTCTGTCACTAAATGCCAAAACAACGCACGTCTCTGTCTCAGTAGACTGTGCGTCAAGACTTTGCGTCCTTACGCAGCATGAGCAGTATAAAACCGTGCCTGTTGACGTAAACACTCTCTTCCCTGCCTATGCCCTCGAGAGGTGGGCAGTGTAAAATTTTGTGCCTCTTTTTCCACGAAGCGAATCCTTAACCATCCGTCAAAATGGTGAGTTGAATAAGTATTTTCGTTTTGGGAATAGTAGAATCATGTGTTCTGCTACTTCAGTCATAACATTAAAGTGTAAAATGTCTGACACTAAGGAGATAGATGGTATGTGGTTACTTGGGCTTTGAACAAAATGGCACCCAATTTGTGTGAACAGACCCCTTTCTGCACAGTAGTGCAGACACCCAAATGGTCCCAACTATGCCAGTTTTCACCCTGTTTGATGATGCCCCATGCCAGAGGCCACCTTTACCTGTAACGTCCTTTAAAATGAGGTTCTAGCATGAATCTAAGTGTTGAAGTGCCGGTCAGTGGCTTTGATCCCTTAGAGGTCGATTGTCATGTCTTGCACTTCTAGTATTGGTCCCATATCCAGTGACGCAAACGTTAAGAGCTAACGCTGTATGTGTTATGTTTACAACGTGTTTGTCCGAGGTTTGCTTGTTAACTGGCCAAGCGTTCGTTTATTAACCTATGTTCAGGATGCCGGCATGTCATAAAAGCTAGCTGTGTGTATACGTGGCCTATTCAGGCTGGCTGTCAAAGCGTCGTCTCTTGGCAATAATTCATGTCTTGTTTTTTTTTATAACCTTTATTTAACTAGGCAAGTCAGTTTAAGAACACATTCGTATTTACAATGACGGTCTACCCTTAATGGCTATGCTCTCAAGTTTAAATCTGTTCGGTTTACTATTCAGAAACAGCTGGTGTTTTGTCTATATGACTCGCTATCCCGCTACTTGGTGGTATTAAATGGCAGCCATGTGTAATAAGCCGACGTTTATATTTTTCTACCGATTGCATCGAGGCCTACTTTTGTCTGATCGTTCACCGGTTACGTAGATTTCTAAGGTATAAACTGGGTCGTCGAGCCCTGAATGCTGATTGGCTGACACGCGTTATATCAACAGATTGGGTGGGGTACTCAATTGTGATACTTGTGTGAAAGTAAAGATACCTTAAATAAAATTACTAAAGTGAAATTAACCCAATAAAATACTACTTGAGAAAGTCTAAAGGTATCAGATTTTGAATGTACCTAAGTGCAGTGGTGGGAGAAATACTAAATTGTCATACTTGAGGGAAAGTAAACGCTATACAAAAATGTGCTTATATTTAGCAAACCAGGGGCACACTCGACACTCATACATAATTTATAAAGGCAGCATTTCTGTTTAGTGAGTCCACCAGATCTGAGGCAGTAGGGATGACCAGGGACATTATCTTGATGCGTGTATGAATTTGGGCTTTTTCCTGTACTGCTAAGCATTCAAATTGTGAATAGTACTTTTTGCTGTCAGGTAAAATGTATGGAGTAAAAAGTACATAATTTACTTTAGGAATGTAGTGAAGTTAAAGTAGTCCAAAATATAAATGGTAAAGTACAGATACCCCAAAAAACGACTTAAGTAGTTCTTTAAAGCATTTTACCTAGGTACTTGACACCACTGTATATCAGGCCGAATACCATGGGTATGACTAAACATTTATTTTTACTGGTCTACTTATGTTGGTTACCTCGGGTTTGTGATATGGCCAATATACCACGGCCATGGGCTGTGTCCAGGCACTCTGCGTTTTGTCATGCATAACAAACAGCCCATAGCTGTGGTATATTGGCCATATACCACACCACCTCAGGCCTAATTGCTTAATTAACTTAGTAGCACACTCGAGAGCCAACTTTTGTGATGGCTAGTCAAATTTTCCACCCGGTGCACCTTGCTGACATATATGCACCATTTACGGCAGTTTACTGTTTTTGGTTGCCTAGCATTGAATGATTTAAAGCATGAAGTTGGCCAAAAAAGCTCTGTCAGCTAACCAGCAAGTATACTCGTTACTGTCTGCATGCCCAGGCCCCAGTGTATCAGTTTTCAGTGCGTCATCTGTTCTAATGCATTCAACGGTTTATAGCCATGCAGAATCAGTCATTCTAATATCTTTTGTTAGACCTCCCTACATAATGGGTTTATACAATGGGTGGGTCTAATCCTGAATGCTGATTGGTTAAAACCACCTTGCAGCCGGTGTCTATTCCACAAGTTACCACCTGCTAAATCAATTGCTTTAAAAGGGCCTATTTACTGTTCCATATCAGCCCAGCCAGGCAATTTATAAACATGATCTCCACTATAAAAAGCATCTAGACATTCTCACATTTCTTTTGGACTAACATTGTTTTCAACTGCGGAAATTTGTATAAACCTGTTTCAATATTCAAATTAGATCTCCAGGTGTCCCATAGTAATGAACGTGTCGGGATGAGACGGGCAGGCAGCGTTTCCCAGCCAGTCGAAATCACAAATCAGCTGTAATCATTTTTATGGAAATATACAACTAAACGTAGAAACATAAAATGAAATTAAGTGCTAGTTTGCACTCTTTCCGGCTTGTTTGAAGTGATTGTTAGCTGTGTTGACTGGCTTTTCTGAACTGATATCGCAGGCGAAAGCCTGAGAAATCAAATCAGGAAGTGATTTGAAAAATCTGCGTCCCTATTGAGCAGTGAATGGGCTATCAACCAGATTCCTTTTTCTACGTATTCCCCAAGGTGTCTACAGCATTTTGACATATTCTTCAACACAAAGGCTCGAAACTGAGTGTAAACTGCTACATTGTGTAAGTGTCCGGCTGAGGGCTCTCAGAGTAATTCTTGCGTAATAGACGGGGGTGGCTATTTTTCCTCCCGGTCTTACTGAAAATACAGCTGTCCCGGTTGATATATTATCGAATAGATATTTGAAAAATACCTTGAGGGTTGATTATAAACCACGTTTGCCATGTTTCTGTCGATATTATGGAGTTAATTTGGAATATTTTTCGGAGTTGTCGTGACCGCAATTTCCCGTCGAATTCTCAGCTAAACGTGAAGAACTAACGGAGTTATTTCGGCTACAAAAATACATTCTGGGAAAAAGGGAACATTTGCTATCTAACTAGGTGTCTCGTGAGTGGAAACATCCAAAGCTCTTCAAAGGTAAACTATTTCATTTGATTGCTTTTCTGATTTTCGTGACCAGGTTGCCTGCTGCTAGCTAGGCTATCGATAAACTTACACAAATGCTTGTCTTGCTTTGGCTGTAAAGCATGATTTCAAAATCTGAGATGACAAGGTGATTAACAAAAGGCTAAACTGTGTTTCACTGTGTTTCATGAATATTTTCTAGGAAAGATTTTTGTTGTCCGTTGCGTTATGCTAATGAATGTAGTTGATGACAACGCTCCGGGATGGGTAGAGCCAAGAGGTTTTAAACATTCATGAAAATACAAGTGTCTTACATCGTTTAAAAGCTTAACTTCTTGTTAATCCAGCCGCTTTGTCAGATTTCAAAAAGGCTTTATGACGAAGGCATACCATGCGATTATTTTAAGACAGCACCCCGCATACAATAGCATTAAACATTTTCCAAACAAGCAGAGGTGTCACGAAAGTCGGAAATGACGATAAAATAAATCACTTACCTTTGAAGCTCTTCCTGTTTGCAATCCCAAGGGTCCCAGCTACAAAACAAACGGTCCTTTTGTTTGATAAAGTCCATTATATCCCAAAAAAGTTGGTTACGTTGGCGCGCTTGACTCAGTAATCCACTGGTTTCCTTTGTTCAAAATGCATATAAATGAATTCTGAACGTTACCAATAGACTTTGTCCAAACAAGTCAAACAACATTTCAAATCATTTCCACAGGTACCCTGATATGTAAATAAACCATCAAATATAAGACTGAGAATAGTATGTTCATTACCGGAGATAAATAACTAAGTGCGAACTGTCATCCACGCATGCCACAATACTACAGCCAAAATGGGAGCCACTTAGAAAAACTACAAATTCTGGCTCCTTTTTTTTTTTTTTTTTTTTACTACCCGGAAACTCTTTCTAAAGACTGACATCTACTGGAAGCCCTAGGAACTGCAATCTGGGAGGTATTCAGTTGATATTCCCATAGACAGCCATTTCGATGAGTGAGCTCAAAAAAATGTATATTTTCCGTATGGATTCTCCTTGGGTTTTCGCCTGCCATATCAGTTCTGTTATACTCAGACATTATATTAACAGTTTGGTAACTTTATAATGTTTTCTATCCAATACTACCAATTATATACATATCCTAGCTTCTGGGCCTGAGTACCAGGCACTTTACTTTGGGCACCTCAGTCATCCAAACTTCCAAGTACTGCCCCCTAGCCCAACGAAGTTCAGGCAGTTATTCAGTTAAATATTACATTTACATTTTCATAACTCTTTCACAACACAGTGTGCACTACACAACTACCAGGCCTATTACGGTAGGCCTGCTGCGTGCAGCAGAAACTGAGCATATATTTTCCACAATCCTGTCCAATGATACTCCTCTCTTAGTAGTGTCTGCTCTGATCAACATTTTGGGAGTTGAGACATTAAAAGGGTATTGTTAAAGGTTTAATCTCTATTACAGTAAAATACTATTTTGGTGTCCGTATGACTGATTTTTATGTTGGATCAAACCTCAAATGTAAATGGTGTGAAACTGCTTGTTAAAGGGGACGAGAAAACGGAGATAGAAATGAACCTTTGACTTTTGTGATACAGGCATTTGGAACATTGCGTAAAACGTACATTTGAAATAATTTTATATAGCCCGGCCCTAGGTTGTAGCCATCAAATGTATTAGCAAACTTATTTCATTTAACTTCACATTTCCCAAGTATAGTCTACTTGTCTCAATGAGCGACGTTAGCAAAATGCCTGTGGTGAGTGATCGGTATGGTTGACGTCTAATTTTCAGTTTATCATCACAGCTCTACATTAATAATCTCCCCCCCCCCCCCTCTCTGTAGGTGAACTTTACCGTAGACCAAATCCGTGCCATCATGGACAAGAAGTCCAACATCCGTAACATGTCTGTGATTGCGCACGTCGACCATGGTAAGTCCACCCTGACAGACTCACTAGTGTCGAAGGCTGGTATCATCGCAGGATCCCGTGCTGGAGAGACCCGTTTCACCGACACACGAAAGGACGAGCAGGAGCGCTGCATTACCATCAAGTCAACGTGAGTGTCCCCCTGGCCGATTGCCTATTAACATTTCTTCTGACTGGGCAGAAGTAGGAGAGGTTTTGGCTGGCAGTTGAGTGGACTAACACTTTCTTCCACTGCAGTGCCATCTCCATGTACTACGAACTCTCTGAGAATGACATGGCCTTCATCAAGCAGTGCAAAGATGGCGTTGGGTTTCTCATCAACCTGATTGACTCTCCAGGCCACGTTGACTTCTCCTCTGAGGTCACAGCCGCTCTCCGTGTCACTGATGGAGCCCTGGTTGTTGTGGACTGCGTGTCAGGTAAGGACGTCTTGCGCCCTAGTTATGTCGGAGACGATCATGCTTTCATTTCTGTAAAAAATGATGGCATGTTCTATACTTTTTGTGAACAAGTATTTCTTTATTTTCAGACATCTGTCATACAGGATGTCATATTGATGCTAGGTTCCATGATTACGAGGTATATTATAAAAAGGAGTAGGAGTCAGTCAACAAACCAATCCATTTGTTCTCAACATTTTCTTAGCTCACTATCTGCTCTTGTCCGTCCCTACCCAGGTGTGTGTGTGCAGACAGAGACCGTGCTCAGGCAGGCCATTGCTGAGCGTATCAAGCCCGTGCTGATGATGAACAAGATGGACCGGGCCCTACTTGAGCTGCAGCTGGAGCCAGAAGATCTGTTCCAGACCTTCCAGCGCATCGTGGAGAATGTCAACGTGATCATTGCCACTTACGGAGAGGATGAGAGTGGTCCCATGGGCGCTATCATGGTAAGTTACTTATGTTGGCTGTACAATGCCTTGTCAGAAATTGTTGACATTTCACCTGTGAAATTGTGGCATTGTTCCAGTTCTGTTTCTGTTTACATGATTATTGAAAGTGTTTCTCTGGAAATGGAGTTCTAGTTTCTTGGCTTGGTATCAACCCTGCCCTAGTAGTAACAACTATTCTCTTACAGATTGACCCGGTCATTGGAACTGTTGGCTTTGGGTCAGGACTCCACGGATGGGCCTTCACCCTGAAGCAGTTTGCTGAAATGTACGTGATGAAGTTTGCTGCCAAGGGTGATGCACAACTAGGGCCTGCAGAGCGCTGCAAGAAGGTGGAGGACATGATGAAGAAGCTGTGGGGTGAAAGGTGAGGGACCCGTCACTGTCAACCTTGTAATCATCTGCCACATTTTCCTGAACTAGCTCCTGCCAGATTGCCTGGTACATGTCAAGCCTTGTCAGTTTGCAGTGTAGTTAACATTCTGTTAAAAATCGCGCAACATTTCAGCGCCCTGCTGCTCATGCCAGGAATATAGTATATGCATATGATTAGTATGCGTGGATAGGAAACACTCAGACGTTTATAAAACTGGTTAAATCACGGCTGTGACTATAACAGAACGTGCGTTTCATCGAAAAGCGCAGGAAAATCTGATCACTGAAAATGGGAAAATATATACATCCGCCACTTCAACCTATTGTTAAAGGCGAACCACATTAAATTGGGCTGAGGTTGCAATACCTACAGCTTCCACACGATGTCAACAGTCTTGTCATTTGCCTAGGCTTTGTTTCTTGGTCAAACGAAGAAGAGACTAGCCATTTGTTCAGGTCTCCGACTGGATATTTTGGTTGAGATTTACCCGGACATTATTTCCAGGCGTACCCCATATAGAATATACATCACCTCGTGGTCAATTTGATCGCTTATTAACGTGTACTAATACCTACTTTTGTAATGCAACTTTATTTCGACGTGTTTTGTGAAAGTTTATCGTCGACTTTTTTAATTAAAAAAATGCCGTTACGTTATAAGACGCTATTTTTTTCAGTTTATCAGTCTTCGTAGATCGATATATAGGCTATATATGGACCGATTTAATCGAAAAAAAGACCCAATAGTGATTATGGGACATCTAGGAGTGCCAACAAAGATGGTCAAAGGTAATGAATGTTTTATATTTTATTTGTGCGGTTTGTGTAGCGCAGACTATGCTAATTATTTTGTTTATGTCCCCTGCGGGTCTTTTGAGGTGTTGCATGCTATCAGATAATAGCTTCTCATGCTTTCGCCGAAAAGCATTTTAAAAATCTGACTTGTTGCCTGGATTCACAACGAGTGTAGCTTTAATTCAATACCCTGCATGTGTATTTTAATGAACGTTTGAGTTTTAACTAGTACTATTAGCATTTAGCATAGTGCATTTGCATTTCCAGATGTCTAGATGGGACGCCTGCGTGTCAGGTAGGAGCAAGAGGTTAACCTCTAGGGGGTGTGGGACGCTACTGCCCCACCTGGCCAACATTCAGTGAAATTGCAGTGTGCCAAATTCAAAAACAAATACTCATTATAAAAATGTATGAAACATGCAAGTGTTATAGATGGGTTTAAATATTAACTTGTTGTTAATCCAACCACTGTCAGATTTCAAAAAGACTTTACGGCGAAAGCAAACCATGCGATTATCTGAGAACAGCGCCCAGCAGACAAATCATTGCAGTTAGCAGACAAAAAGAGGAGTAACAAAAGTCAGAAATAGCGTTAAAATGTATCACTTATTACACAAATGTTTGTTTTGTTCGATAAAGTCCCTCTTTATATTCAAAAACCTCTGTTTTGTTGGTGTGTTTTGTTCAGTAATACATTGGAACAAAGAGCGGTCACAACAGACAGACGAAAAATCAATAAAGTACCATAAAAGTTCTTGAAACATGTCGAACGATGTTTAATCAATCCGTGTTGTTTTTGTCATGAATAATCGATCATATTTCAACCGGACAAAAGCTTCGTCAATAGAAAAGGAGAAACAAAAAAGGCGGGCTCCCGGCCACGCGCTGGACTCGTGTCTGGAAATTTCCATTGTCCACTCATTAAAAGTGCTGTTTATCCCCAATTTCAGAGTTAAAGCCTGAAACAATCCATAAAGACGGGGCCACATGTTGTGGAAGGCATAGAGATCGTGAACTGCATCATAAGTCTTTGTATGGTGCATAGGCTTTCAATGGAAAAGAGACTTTTCAAAATAATAGCACTTCCTGGATGGAGTTCTCAGGTTTTCGCCTGCCATATCTGTTATGTAATACTAAGACATTATTTTAACAGTTTTGGAAACTTTAAGCGTGTTCTATCCAAATCTACCAATTATATGCATATCCTAGCTTCTGGACCTGACTGGCAGGCAGTTTACTTTGGGCACGCTTTTCATCCAAAATTCAGAATGCTTCCCCCTACCCTAGTGAGGTTAAATGGTGATATCTTTTTCCCCCTTCAGGTTTTTCGACCCAGCCACTGGCAAGTTCAGCAAGTCTGCCAACGGACCTGATGGAAAGAAGCTCCCCCGTACTTTTTCTCAGCTCGTCCTAGACCCCATCTTCAAGGTGAGTGGAGACATGACTTTAACAATGTTTAGCATTAGGTCAGGTGAGGGGATACATACTAGCCATGTACCGATAAGATCTGACCAGGAAAGTGCATTTCGTATTGTGCCTTTTAGCGCTTCATGCCTATGAATGATGACTTAATACATTCTTCACTTTGACCTGATTGTCCAGTGATGTTAAACTGCAGTCTGACGCATGGCAAAGGCAATTCTATAGTTACCTCTCCCCATATGAGCCATCTGTATTTTATTGTATGGTCCACCCATTTTACGTTTAACTGCTGTTTCTGCTATAGGTGTTTGACGCCATCATGAACTTCAAGAAGGAGGAGACTGCCAAGTTGATAGAGAAGCTGGACATCAAGCTGGACAATGAGGACAAGGAGAAGGAGGGCAAGCCCTTGCTGAAGGCTGTGATGCGTCGCTGGCTGCCAGCCGGAGAGGCCCTGCTCCAGATGATCACCATCCACCTGCCCTCCCCCGTCACGGCCCAGAAGTACCGTTGTGAGCTGCTCTATGAAGGACCTGGTGACGATGAAGCTGCCATGGGTAAGAGTACAACCGCTCTTCTTTCCTTCATCTTCACTCATCTGGAAACATGGATAGTACCATATACCGGTCTGTTAACCCAACTGTCTCCTCTAAGGTATCAAGAACTGCGACCCCAAGGCTCCCTTGATGATGTACATCTCCAAGATGGTGCCCACCACCGACAAGGGTCGCTTCTACGCCTTTGGCCGAGTCTTCTCTGGCTGCGTGTCTTCTGGCCAAAAGGTGCGCATTATGGGACCAAACTTCACCCCTGGAAAGAAAGAGGACCTCTACCTCAAACCAATTCAGAGGTTGGTACTCTGGAACGCTACACTTCTAATGACCATATTTTGTCATTTGTCTCTCACAATCCATGAAAACCATGTAAATCTGTGACCATCCAGTAAGCACAAGGCGCATGCATGGGAGTAGCACATTTTAAATGCTGTATAAGCTCTTGCCCAGTGTTGAATAGTTGACTGACTCTCCCCTGTTCCTCATTAGGACCATTCTGATGATGGGACGTTACATTGAGCCCATCGAGGACGTGCCTTGCGGCAACATTGTTGGTCTGGTTGGAGTAGACCAGTACCTGGTGAAGACCGGGACCATCACTACCTTCGAGCAGGCCCACAACATGAGGGTGATGAAATTCAGTGTCAGCCCTGTGGTGAGAGTGGCTGTGGAGGCCAAGAACCCTGCTGACCTACCTAAGCTGGTGGAGGGCCTGAAGCGTCTAGCCAAGTCTGACCCCATGGTGCAATGTATCATCGAGGAGTCTGGAGAGCACATTATCGCTGGAGCCGGTGAGCTGCATCTGGAGATCTGCCTCAAGGATCTGGAGGAGGACCATGCCTGCATTCCACTGAAGGTACACTAGTCCTCCATGCCTTGTTACATGTAGGGCTTTCACATGATCCCTTCTAAACTCAGCAAAAAAAGAAATGTCCCTTTTCAGGACCCTGTCTTTCAAAGATAATTTTTAATTTGACCTTTTTAACCAGACTAGTCAGTTAAGAACATATTCTTATTTTCAATGACGGCCTGGGAACAGTGGGTTAACTGCCTGTTCAGGGGCAGAACGACAGATTTGTACCATGTCAGCTCGGGGGTTTGAACTCGCAACCTTCCGGTTACTAGTCCAACGCTCTAACCACTAGCCTACGCTGCCCCCCCAAATAACTTCACAGATATTCATTGTAAAGGGGTGAAACACTTTCCAATGCTTGTTCAACGAACCATAAACATTTAATGAACATGCAACTGTGGAACTGTCGTTAAGACACTACCAGCTTAGACGGTAGGCAATTAAGGTCACAGTTAGGAAAACTTAGGACACTAAAGAGTCCTTTCTACTGACCCAGGGTCCCTGCTCATCTACATGAACATGCCTTAGCCTTGCTGCAAGGAGGCATGAGGACTGCAGATGTGGCCAGGGCAATAAATTGCAATGTCTGTACTGTGAGAGCCTAAGACTGCGCTACAGGGAGACTGGATGGACAGCTGATCGCAGTGGCAGACATGTAACATCTGCACAGGATCGGTACATCTGAACATCATACCTGCGGGACAGGTACAGGATGGCAACAACAACTGCCCGAGTTACACCAGGAACGCACAATCCCTCCATCAGTGCTCCGACTGTCCGCAATAGGCTGAGAGAGGCTGGACTGAGGGCTTGTAAGGCAGGTCCTAACCAGACGTCGCCTATTGGCACAAACCCACCGTCGCTGGACCAGACAGGTCTGGCAAAAAGTGCTCTTCACTGACGAGTCAAGGTTTTGTCTCACCAGGCATGATGATCGGATTCACATTTATCTCTGAAGGAATGAGCGTTACACAGAGGCCTGTACTCTGGAGCAGGATCGATTTGGAGGTGGAGGGTCCGTCATGGTCTGGGGCAGTGTCACATCATTGGACTGAGCTTGTCATTGCAGGCAATCGCAACACTGTGCATTACAGGGAAGACTACCTCCTTGCCGCCAGCCATACTGCTTGTTCTGTGCGTGATTTCCTGCAAGGCAGAAATGTCAGTGTTCTGCCATGGCCAGCAACGAGCCCGGTTCTCAATCCCATTGAACACGTCTGGGACCTGTTGGATCGGAGGGTGAGGGCTAGGGCCATTCCCCCCCAGAAATGTCTGGGAACTTGCAGGTGCATTGGAAGAGTGGGGTAACAGCTCATGGCAAGAACTGGCAAATATGGTGCAGTCCATGAGGAGGAGATGCACTGCAGTGCTTAATGCAGCTGGTGGCCACACCAGATACTGACTGTTTTGACTTGATTATTCCATTTGTTAGTCACATGTCTGTGGAACTTGTTCAGTTTGTCAGTTGTTGAATCTTCATACAAATATTTACACGTTTGCTGAAAATAAACACTGTTGACAGTGAGAGGACGTTTCTTTTTTTGCTGAGTTTACAATGGTGTTATGTTACAGGCGGTGTTATCCTAATCCTGATGTATTTAATAATTAAACACCCCCTCCACTCTCCCACATAGAAATCCGACCCGGTGGTTTCCTACAGGGAGACTGTGTCTGAGGAGTCTGACCAGATGTGCCTGTCCAAGTCCCCCAACAAACACAACCGTCTGTACATGAAAGCCCGTCCCTTCCCCGACGGCCTGGCTGAGGACATCGAAAAGGGTGACGTCAGTGCCAGACAGGAACTGAAGGTCCGTGCCCGTTTCCTGGCCGACAAGTACGAGTGGGATGTGTCTGAGGCCCGTAAGATCTGGTGCTTCGGCCCCGACGGTACCGGCCCCAACCTGCTGATGGACGTGACCAAGGGAGTCCAGTACCTGAACGAGATCAAGGACAGCGTGGTGGCTGGCTTCCAGTGGGCTGTCAAGGAGGTAAGCAAGACTCGTGGATGTAATTTTTCCTACTTTGTTCGTCACTTTAAAACAAGCATACCATCATTCAAAGAGGCACAATTTTGTGTTGGGGAATACGCCACGGGTAGTTTTCTGAGAATGTAGATTTGTCACGCAAACTGAAGTGCTTGTATCAATAACTTAAACATTAATATTTTGTTTCCAGGGTGCCCTGTGCGAGGAGAATATGCGTGCTGTCCGCTTTGACGTCCATGATGTGACCCTCCACACAGATGCTATCCACCGGGGTGGTGGTCAGATCATTCCCACAGCCCGCAGAGTGCTATATGCATGCCAGCTTACAGCTCAGCCAAGACTCATGGAGCCTGTCTACCTGGTGGAGATTCAGGTATGCCTACAATTGGCATTTAAAATGTTTCATTAAATGTTTGGTTTCAACAAGGACTATGTCTGATGTGAAATCATGCACCACACTGAACAAGTGATGGCTAAATCCATAAAACACAATAGGATACTTGACTAGAAATGAGCTCATCTCCAAGATAATGGAAGTTGACTAGAAAAATGCTACATCCTTGAACAGCATAGCTTTCTTGGACAGGTTGGCGTTAACCATCGAATTCAATGGTGTTAACCTTGTTTCCCCCTCTCCCTGCAGTGTCCTGAGCAGGTGGTGGGAGGCATCTATGGTGTGCTGAACAGGAAGCGCGGTCATGTTTTCGAGGAGTCCCAGGTCATGGGGACCCCCATGTTCATCGTCAAGGCTTACCTGCCTGTCAACGAGTCCTTCGGTGAGTGACCCACCAAGTGCAGTCCACTTTTCCCTTATCGGATATGCACTTATCAGGGCTAGACAATTCCCTGAGTTGTAGTAAATGTGTATTGTATAAAACAAATTTGATATATGCTAATACCTGTGTTCCTTCTCAAGGTTTCACAGCAGACCTGCGTTCCAACACCGGTGGCCAGGCCTTCCCCCAGTGTGTGTTTGACCACTGGCAGATCCTCCAGGGAGATCCCCAGGACTCATCCACCAAGATTTCCCAGATTGTGGCTGACACACGTAAACGCAAGGGGCTCAAGGAGGGAATTCCTGCATTGGATAACTACCTGGACAAATTGTAAAAGGCTACCCTCTCATTCCCCCCCACCCCAACACAGACCAGAACTGTACAGATCACCATGGGCACAAACATTTTCCATAAGGAAAGCAAAGACCTTATCAAGATAAACAATTAGGAAGAATTGTAAACATAAATTAAATAAAAATGGAAAATATAAACTGGTTCGACATTCTTTGGAGAGGGTTGTAAGGACCGGACATTTGTGTGCGGACTGCTGTTGCGATTACCGGTAACACAGGTGGATCGATATATATACACATTTCATACACTTGAGTATACAAAACATGAAGAACACCCACTCTTTCCATGGCTCTGACCAGGTGAAAACTATGATCCCTTATTGATGTCACTTAATAATCGACTTCAATCTGCTGCTCACAAGTGGAGCAGCAGATTGATGTCACTTAATGATCGACTTCAATCCCCTGCTCCCAAGTGGCGCAGCGGTCTAAGGCACTGCATCTCAGTGCTAGAGGTGTGAATACAGACCCTGGTTCCATTCCAGGCTGTATCACAACCGGCCGTGATTGGGAGTCCCATAGGGCTGTGCACAATTTGCCAGGGTAGGCAGTCATTGTAAATAAGAATTTGTTCTTAACTGACTTGCCTGGTTAAATAATTGGAGAAGACTAGTTAAAGAATGATTTTTAAGTCTTGAGATATGGGTAAGACAAAATATATAACTGCCTTTGAAAGGAGTGTGGTAATTCCAGGTGTACTGGTTTATCAAGAATTGCAGCGCTGCTGGGTTTTTCCATAAGTTACGTGTGTATCAAGAATGGTCCACCATCTAAAGGACATCAGCCAACTTGACAACTGGAAGTGTTAGTCCACATGGGCCAGCATCCCTGTGGAAAGCTTTCCGCATCTTGTAGTCATTCCCTGATAATTGAGTGTTCTGAAGGTGTGGGGTGCACAACTCAAAATTAGGAAGACGTTCCTGAATGTTTGGTATACTACACTGAACAAAAATATAAAAGCAACATACAATTAAATATTTTGCTGAGTTATAGTTCCTATAATATCGGTCAACTTTAAATAAATGAATTAGTCCTTAATCTATGGATTTCACATGACTGGGAATATCGATATGCATCTGTCATTCAGATTCCTTTATTTTTTAAAAGGTAAGCGTGGATCAGAAAACAAGTTAGTATCTGGTGTGCCCATTTGCTTCATGCAGCTTGACATCTCAATCATGGACACTCTACAGTTGCTATGCGTGATGTATTGTCTCTACCTTGCCTTTGTGCTGTTGTCTGCCCAATATTTGTACCATATTTGCATGTGGTGTTTCTATCATGTGTTGTCTTAGGTCTCTTTATGTGGTGTCTGTGTTTTGTCCTATATATAAATGTTTTTATTTTCCTATGCATAGACATGCTCTGCTTCCCCCTAAACCAAGGTTCTGGAATGATCAACCAGTGCTTTAGTTTTGTTTTACATGCCAGTCGATATGAATAGATTGCTCAAAAAAATAAAGGGAACACTTAAACAACACAATGTAACTAAGTCAATCACACTTCTGTGAAATCAAACTGTCTACTTAGGAAGCAACACTGATTGACAATGTCACATGCTGTTGTGCAAATGGAATAGACAACAGGTGGAAATTATAGGCAATTAGCAAGACACCCCCAATAAAGGAGTGGTTCTGCAGGTGGGGACCACAGACCACTTCTCAGTTCCTCTGCTTCCTGACTGACGTTTTGGTCACTTTTTTGAATGCTGGTGGTGCTTTCACTAGTGGTAGCATGAGACTGAGTCTACAACCCACAAGTGGCTCAGGTAGTGCAGCTCATCCAGGATGGCACATCAATGCGAGCTGTGGCAAGAAGGTTTGCTGTGTCTGTCGGCGTAGTGTCCAGAGCATGGAGGCGCTACCAGGAGACAGGCCAGTACATCAGGAGACGGGGAGGGCAGCAGGACCGCTACCTCCGCCTTTGTGCAAGGAGGAGCACTGCCGGAGCCCTGCAAAATGACCTCCAGCAGGCCACAAATGTGCATGTGTCTGCTCAAACGGCCAGAAACCGACTCCATGAGGGTGGTATGAGGTGGGGGTTGTGCTTACAGCCCAACACCGTGCAGGACGTTTGGCATTTGCCAGAGAACACCAAGATTGGCAAATTCGCCACTGGCGCCCTGTGCTCTTTACAGATGAAAGCAGTTTCACACTGAGCACATGTGACAGTCTGGAGACGCCGTGGAGAATGTTCTGCCTGCAACGTCCTCCAGCATGACCGGTTTGGCGGTAGGTCAGTCATGGTGTGGGGTAGCATTTCTTTGGGGGGCCGCACAGCCCTCCATGTGCTCGCCAGAGGTAGCCTGACAGCCATTCGGTACCGAGATGAGATCCTCAGACCCCTTGTGAGACCGTATGCTGGTGTGGTTGGACCTGGGTTCCTCCTAATGCAAGACAATGCTAGACCTCATGTGGCTGGAGTGTGTCAGCAGTTCCTGCAAGAGGAAGGCATTGATGCTATGGACTGGCCCGCCCGTTCCCCAGACCTGAATCCAATTGAGCACATCTGGGACATCATGTCTCGCTCCATCCACCAACGCCACATTGCCACACAGACTGTCCAGGAGTTGGCGGATGTTTTAGTCCAGGTCTGGGAGGAGATCCCTCAGGAGACCATCCACCACCTCATCAGGAACATGCCCAGGCGTTGTAGGGAGGTCATACAGGCATGTGGAGGCCACACACACTACTGAGCCTCATTTTGACTTGTTTTAAGGACATTACATCAAAGTTGGATCAGCCTGTAGTGTGGTTTTCCACTTTAATTTTGAGCGTAGCCTAGTGGTTAGAGCATTGGACTAGTAACCAGAAGGTTGCGAGTTCAAACCCCCCGAGCTGACAAGGTACAAATCTGTCATTCTGCCCCTGAACAGGCAGTTAACCCACTGTTCCCAGGCCGTCATTGAAAATAAGAATGTGTTCTTAACTGACTTGCCTGGTTAAATAAAGGTAAAATTTTAAAAAAATATAAAAAAATCCAGACCTCCATGGGTTAATCAATTTGATTTCCATTTATAATTTCTGTTGTCAGCACATTCAGCTATGTAAAGAAAAAAAAGTATTTAATAGGAATATTTCATTCATTCAGATCTAGGGATGTGTTATTTTAGTGTTCCCTTTATTTTTTTGAGCAGTGTATAACTAACTGCCAGAGAAGGCCTAAAATGCCACAAGACAATCAGTGACTGTAGCATCATGTTTTGTAGAAAAATGTATGGTTTGGTAAATCTTCATTTGTAATGATAGTAACCTGTTGTCTAAAAGCAATAATACAGGGTGTTTTTCAAAATGCATACTACTGCTCGAGGCACGCAAATTGAGGGATTGGAGTATGCGAAACGGAGCACAAGAGGGCATTTCTCATGTGTACTCCATTTGTACATATTTTCAAGCATGCATCAAAGCAAGCTTCAACGGAAAGTATACAAAGAAATATGACACAACCATGTAAAAAATGACGCAAAAGTTCTTAACCAATAGCAGACACTATTTGAGCTGAGGTGAGAGAAAAAAAACTTGCCTAACCAATATTTTATCTTGATACGTTAATACATGCTCTGTTAATTTTGGCATATTCATCTGTCTACGTACAGTAGATCGCAAGCCCAGATGTCAATAGGTCTTGCTACTGCTGTTAGATAACCAGAAAGCCACAAAGAATTGACATATCTAGCATAATATTAGTTTAATGTATCTCTGGTTAGCTACATTAAGATTATAATATAGCTAGCTGATAGTTATAAAGTAAAATGGTTGCTTTGTGTCTCGTCTATTGTTGGCATTATCCTGGCTGGAAGAAGGTTGAGTGAATGGGGAGGTGTAATCCAGTAGGGGGAGTGCGAGTATTTAGCAAATGTAATGTTTTATGCATTCTCCACACTCATCCTCACAAAAACATGCACCTAAGAGAACGAATGGTATGTTGAAAGCTATTGTGTAGGTTATATTTAAAGAAATACACTTTTGCTGGGCAACGGGTTTAATACAGAGTACTGGTGACTCCTTACGCCACCCACTCCATTCATTGCCATGAAATACATGGTACATGGGATACTTATTGGCTTGTATAGAACTTTTCTACCTGTCTCAGCTAAAGTGGGGTGGAAAACACTCAACAGGGTCTCTACTAACCAAATATGTGTAGTTTGAGGGGAACTGTGTAATAGACACATGCATTTAAAATCAAATGATATTGTATTGGTTTCACACAAATTTAGCAGATGTTATATTCCGGGTGTAGCGAAATGCTTGTGTTCCTAGCTCCAACAGTGCAGTAATATCTAACAATTCACACATCTAAAAGTAAAATAATGGAATTAAGAAATATATAAATATTAGGATGAGAATACATTGTATGAATATGAAATGTGTAAAGCAGTATGTAAACATTAAAGTGACCAGTGATTCCTTGTCTGTATATTTCAGCAGCCTCTAAGGTGCAGGGTTGAGTAACAGGTGGTAGCCGGCTAGTGATGGCTGTTTAACAGTCAGATGGCCTTGAGATAGAAGCTGTTTTTCAGTCTCTTGTTCCCAGCTTTAATGCACCTGTACTGACCTTACCTTCTGGATGATAGCGGGGTGAACAGGCCGTGGCTCGGATGGTTGACGTCCTTGATGATATTTTTGGCCTTCCTATCACATCGGGTGCTGTAGGTGTCCTGGAGGGCAAGCAGTGTGCCCCCCGGTGATGCGTTGGGCAGACTGCACCACCCTCTGTAGAGCCTTGCATTTCTGGGCGGTGCAGTTGCCATCATTGCCATGCAATACATGGTGGTGGCGGTGATACAGCCCGGCGGGATGCTCTCAATTGTGCAGCTGTAAAAGTTTGAGAGAGTCTTGGGGGCCAAAACAAAATTCTTCAGCCTCCTGAGGTTGAAGAGGCGCTGTTGCACCTTCACCACACTGTCTGTGGGTGGACCATTTCAGATCGTTAGTGATGTGTATGCTGAGGAACTTTCCACCTTCTCCACTGCGGTCCCGTCAATGTGGATAGGGACGTGCTCCCTCTGCTTTTTCCTGAAGTCCACGATCAACTCCTTCATTTTGTTGATGTTGAGGGAGAGGTTATTTTCCTGGCACCACTCCACTAGGGCCCTCACCTCCTCCCTGTAGGCTGTCTCATCATTGTTGGTAATCAGGCCAACTATGGTTGTGTCATTTGCAAACTTGATGATTGAGTTGGAGGTGTGTGTGGCTACGCAGTCATGGATGAACAGGGAGTACAGGAGTGGGCTGAGCACGCACCCTTTTGGGGCCCCAGTGTTGAGGATCAGTGAAGTGGAGGTCCTGCATGTTATATTAATTCCAAAACAAATTAATGTACTGCTGTTTTGTTGAATATCATTTATAAAGACAAACGTGAACACTTTTTTAAATGTTTGCTTCCAGTGTTAAATGCAATGTAAACAATCATGGATGAGCCTGTTAATGACCAAGATTAACCTAATGGTGTTTGCAATGGGTCACCTTTACACATTTAAATCAGCCCAAGTCCAGCCTTGACATGTGCCAAAAAATGCACCAGGTCAATCACTTGGCCTGACAAATAAAATATTTTTGAGGTAGTATCCTTGTAAAATCATGTTGCTATATGTTTATCACCCCAATTATGCATAGTCTCCCAACAATTTTATCAAACCCACCTTGGTCGCAATCAATTCAAAGGTTCACCTCTTGGGTTTTGGACTGATTCATAGATCATAGCCCCCCTCTCAAATTGTAATTTCTGAGAAAATACAAGTGATTATTATTTGGCTTTTGTCTTATTAGAAGTCCTGTCTTATTTAAAGTCTTAATCAAGCACAATATGAGGATTAAATACACTTTTCACCAGTTTTATACAGTTTGTGCTCCTTCCAACCTCCCAATTGCTGCGTAGCATTTCTGACAGAAATCGCTCATTTGACAGGCCTACCTATGAAAGGGGAGGGGCGTCATATCCCTTCAAGCAGAGAAATAGGACAATGGACATTTACACACACCTTAGTTGGACTCAGCTTGGTGAATCAACCTTCAATTTGATCTATTCAGAAACTATTGGAGAGATACCTTGTTGCTTTATCAGGTATGCAACAGTGCTTTTGCTGTTATTGGTAAATTTGGTTTATACTATTACTGTTTGTATGGAGGCCTATATGTGTTAATTTAATAGACCTACATGAGTTTGGGTCAATTCAGGAAGTAATTTGAATTTACAAAATGGAGAGAAAAAGCTTGACATAAATTGCTTGTTCTTATCAGCTTATTTAAAAGTAAATACAAATATATCTCTTTAATTAATTCATTGGCACTGGCAACGCATGGATTTGTGGTGGATGTGACAAATTATGAATTTTCTCATTTGTGACCCCATTTTAGAAAACAGTCAGATGGTAGTAGATGTGATTCCGTGTGCTTATTCTTGAAAGCAGTCTTATTAGAGTGCAATATGAATAAGCTTTGTCACAGTGGCATGCGATACTATGTTTTATATAATTTATCATAGAGAAAATTACTACGTAATACATTTTAAACTCAGAAATGCCTTTGCTGTCCATGATAGACAATCATCATGTCATGAATTACATTTACATTTAAGTCATTTAGCAGACGCTCTTATCCAGAGCGACTTACAAATTGGTGCATTCACCTTATGACATCCAGTGGAACAACCACTTTACATAATCATCCCTGAGCTCGTGAAGTGAGTGCTACTGGAGCGGGCCAGAAAGACGCTCCAGCTTTTGGGAATCTCGCTCATGCTGCAGTCAAATTTGGCACGCTCCTATGGAGACGGATAGCTGCCAAAAGATTGAATGTACAGTTGATGTCGGAAGGTTACATACACCTAGGTTGCAGTCATTAAAACTTGTTTTTCAACCACTCCACAAATTTCTTGTTAACAAACTATGGTTTGGCAAGTCGGATAGGACATCTACTTTGTGCATGACAAAAGTTATTTTTTTCAACAATTGTTTACAGACATTATTTCACATATAATTCACTGTATTACAATTCCAGTGGGTCAGAAGTTTACATACACTAAGTTGACTGTGCCTTGAAACAGCTTGGAAAATTCCAGAAAATTATGTCATTGCTTTAGAAGCTTCTGATAGGCTAATTGACATCATTTGAGTCAATTGGTGGTGTACCCGTGGATGTATTTTCAAGGCCTACCTTTAAACGCAGTGCCTCTTTGCTTGACATCATGGGAAAATCGAAAGAAATCAGCTAGACTTCAAAAAAAAATTATAGACCTCCACAAGTCTGGTTAATCCTTGGGAGCAATTTCCAATCACCTGAAGGTACCACGTTTACTATTGTTTGAACAGATGAACAAGTATAAACACCATGGGACCACGCAGAAGTCATAACGCTCAGGAAGGAGATACATTCTGTCTCCTAGAGATGAATGTCTTTGGTGCAAAAAGTGCAAATCAATCCCAGAACAACAGCAAAGGCAAATGGTCTGTAATTGTAACATGGAGTTTGTATGTTCACAGATGAAACTTCACCTTTACGTTTCATGTTTCACGCATGGCTTTTCTTGCAATCCTAGCAATTTACGTATGGATATTATTACGATCCTAACCTTTTGGCAGGTATCTCACTCCATAGAGGTGTGGCTTAAAGCAATGAGTGACCTATTTAATAACCTCTTAGGGATCCCTTCACGTGCCAATCCCTTTAGTGGGATAGATTTGACAACATCCAGTGAAATTGCAGAGCGCCAAATTCAAACTACAGAAATATCAATATTCACAAGTCAGAAATAACGATATAATAAATGCCTTACCTTTGAAGATCTTCTTTTTGCAATCCCAAATGTCTCATTGACACAATGAATGGTCATTTTGTTTGATAATTTCCTTCTTTATATCCCCAAAATGTAAATTTATTTGGCGCACTTGATTCAGAATTACACCGGTTCCAACTCGCCCAACATGACTACAAAGTATCTAATAAATTACCTGTAAACTTGGTCCAAACATTTCAAACAACGTTCCTAATCCGACCTCAGGTATCCTAAAATGTAAATAATCTATCAAATTTAAGACGGAATAAACTGTTTCTAATACCGAATAAAAACAACATGGAGCGCGTTCCTGTTCACGAGCACCAAAATAGTAGGGACATTAAGAGTGACACATGGAATGAATAGCACACCTTCATTTCTCAAAAGGAAAAACATTGAAAACATCGAATTTCTAAAGACTCTTGACATCTAGTGGAAGCGATAAGAACTGCAATTTGGGCCCTAATTAATCAGGATTCCCATAGAAAACCATTGGAAAACACAATGACCTCAAAAACAATTCCCCTGGATGGATTATGCTCGGGGTTTCGCCTGCCAAATCAGTTATGTTATACTCACAGACATTATTCTAACAGTTTTAGAAACTTCAGAGTGGTTTCTATCCAAATCAACTAATTATATGTATATCCTAGCTTCTGGGCCTGAGTAACAGGCAGTTTACTTTGGGCACGCTTTTCATCTGGATGTGAAAATACTGCCTCCTATCCCTAAGAAGTCAAATATTTGTATAACTAAACCAAGATAGACCACAGGCTGTCGCTTCCAATGGGAATAAATGAGTCATAGTGGACAGAACAAGCAAGGAGGTGGGCAGAGCCAAGTGCGAGCTAGCGAGTTCCAATTGGCGAGTCTATCATACACTTATCTCCCTCACTAGCTTTAAGCACCAACTGTCAGAGCAGCTCACAGATTACTGCACCTGTACATAGCCCACCTATAATTTAGCCCAAACAACTACCTCTTTCCCAATGTATTTAATTTATTTATTTTGCTCCTTTGCACCCCATTATTTTTATTTCTACTTTGCATATTCTTCCATTGCAAAACTACCATTCCAGTGTTTTACTTGCTATATTTTATTTACTTTGCCACCATGGCCTTTTTTGCCTTTACCTCCCTTCTCACCTCATTTGCTCACATTGTATATAGACTTGTTTATACTGTATTATTGACTGTATGTTTGTTTTACTCCATGTGTAACTCTGTGTCGTTGTATCTGTCGAACTGCTTTGCTTTATCTTGGCCAGGTCGCAATTGTAAATGAGAACTTGTTCTCAACTTGCCTACCTGGTTAAATAAAGGTAAAATAAATCAAATAAAAATCTGCATATTTCCATTAGGGAACGCCTACTTTGAAGTGCGCATGTGCAATAACTCAATTTGCCTTTGCACTCCTAAACAACACAACTTTTAAAAACGTTTGCTAAAGTCCACTCTGTTCATAACACATTCTAGTTTTGGGAACAGAACTGTAATTGACATCAAATGTTGATGAGAAAATTTGCGGAATGTCTGCCAAAATCAATGTCGTTCCATCTTCGCCCACTGCCGGCTTCCGCTCACTACCATATTTGGGTAGTCGAGTGGATAAGCCAAGTGGATGCTTCACTTTTATTCATCCAGTGAAATATATGTTTCATTGTTCTATCTGTGAGGAATTGGCCATGCTGACAGCGTTCACCAAACCACAACCTCCCCGTTTTTCAACTGGCCGTTCAGTACAGCATCGTTCAATTGAATGTTACAGAACGTACAAACGTACTGAACGCAGCACATGCCTCGTTGTGTATATAGCTCAGAATTAACTAACCAATCATGTGGGTGTTATTGTGTCAGCCAATCGTCAATGAGAATACGCTCTTCCTGAAGTCATATCAAAGATGGTCGATAAATAAAGATTCATTCGGGCCGTTTACCATTGGAAAATATGGTCAGTTCCGGTCTACTTAAGGGGGTGGCTCTCCCATAGACAGTACACAAATGCGATAGCGGCTGGGTCTGTTCTACTTAGTTAATCGACTTCCATTAGAACAGAAAAAAATAGGGAGTGGGATGTCTCGCTCCATCTTCCGTCTCTGGCGTTAGGTTGAGAGCCCATGATAAGGGGTGAGTAATAAAATATTATCTAGGTTTGCTAAATAATTACATTAAAATTGTATATTAAAATGAATATTATTGTTAGATAAATGTTCTTGTTGGCATATTTCATCACATCTTTGACGCATATGTACCTCCTGTTCAGGGAGTATACTGACCGTTTCCCATTGTCCGTTCCATCGATGTTTGCTAGCCAAAATTAGCTAGCTATTTATTTAGCTCGCTCTACAGTAGCCAACGTTAGAGAAGCCTGGACAAACATATCTTCACGATTACACTTGTATAATCAAAATCAATAAATCATCGTTTTTGGACTATTTTAAGTAGGCTCATTCAGTAGTTTTTACCTGATTTAAGTTAAAGTATGTTAAATCATTTTTAAAGTATAATTTATATTCGTAAAACATACATTGCAAATGATACTGTTTCTGCTTCCTGTTGTCATGTATTTTTCTATTTATGGCTGAGTTGTCAAAACACCGGTTTTAAGTGTACAAATTCATAATCGATATGCTGAAATAAATTGTGATATTGTTAAACCCAATACATAAAAGTTACTCCCTACTACACACTTGTGTTCAGATTTACGTTACTTGTATTTCGCTAAATGAGTACCGTATAAACTGCACACGCACCAATATTTACCAAGTGGTTACTCAAAACTGGAATTTATTAGGTTTGTTATCCTAAATCAATAGCGCGCGCAAATTAAATCACTCACATTGATATAACTTTGATGACGTGTACCGTTTGCGCTCTTAACAGACAGACCTCAATGAACTTGGGTATACTGCTTATATATTTCAATAGATGACAACCTGTCGTAGCCATTTATATCTCAGTGAGGAAATTATTTCGGTAGATGGCTAATACGGAAAAAGAACACTTGACTTATGATTTCAACTAATCACCACCCTCACATCGGTTTCTAAAAGTACGAAAATGTATGCACTCCCTACTATAAATCGCTCTGGATACGAGCGTCTGCTAAATAACTAAAATGTAAATGGCGACAGGGGTTGGCTTTCATTTGAATGATAGCTTAACCTTCAAATCCACGAATTCATGTTTGGCTAGAGAAGTTTATGGGAGGAGCGCCCGATTTTCTTTTTCTAAAACTGTGGTCTAAAAAGTAACGTTACAGCTGCGTTCAGTCCCATTACGTAATGGCGCATACGACAAAATACACTTCTATTAAACCAAATATATGGATATGTTCTAAAAGGTGCTACACAGGATATGTGATTTTTTTTGCATTAAACTTTCAGAAAATGACAATATCTGGCGCTAATGGAATGATAGTGTTTCATAGCATTACTTACCCAACAGTGTCGTGATTGGCTGTGATATTTTCCTATTGATTTCTCCCACAGTGGCATCTGTAGTCAAAATGCGAAAGCTTTTCTGACTTTGTGGCTGTCTTATCTAGTGAACACTGCTGTCATTTCCTGGTTGCACAAATTCTACACTGTTCGCGCAATTTCAGTTTTAGATCGATGTGAAATATCTTTTCAATAACGAAAAAAACGTTTTTTACATATGTTTGAAGCTGGTGGACCAAAACCAAAAGTTACTTTCGGTCCACCAGCTTCGAAACAACTGTTTTGGACCACCAGCTTTTTTGTTATTGAAAATATATTTCACATCGATTTAATTTGTACAATGATTTCCTATACTATTCAGTAATTGTTTTCTCACATAAATAGAAATTGAGCGAACAGTGTAGAATTTCAGCAACCGACAGAGCGACCTGACCAAATTCACATAGAAATGTGAGTTATAGGGCTCATTCTCATTGAAAGAAGCAGCAGATCTGTTATGTGCTCTCTCTCTCTCTCTGACTCCATCATTTTTGTTTTTGTCTTTTACTTTTGGTTTTGTACACCTGCTTCAAACAGATGAAAATGCAATATTTTTGGTTATGGAAAAGACATTTCACAGCGGTTTAAATGGTACAATGATTCTCTACACTATACTTGCTTGTTTTGTCACATAAACTGAAATTAGACAAACTAGAAGTTTAGCAACCAGGAAATGACAGGGCAATTTCTGCATAGTGTACCTTTATGCAATGGATTTTGTGAGATTGTGGAGACTATAATCTTTAATACTAACGTTAGCAATTTGAACTATTTCCTGTAATTATTGTGTGGTGAAAACCTTAGTCTGTGTTGGCTAATGTAGAAACACGTTCTGTCCACCATAGGGAACTTGGCATAATATAGCATAATTTAAATATGTCAAAGTAATTCAATGTATTAATATATAATGATAGTAAATGTAGCACACTCACACATTTTTACAACAATTACATATTTTTCTTCCTACTGTAACCGTGGAGAGAGCTTAAAAATGCTCCTAAGTACAATTTAACTTGGCGCTCTAGGCTAGTGTCCATAGGGTCTGTGCAGCAGGCTAACACCACTCTTGTAGCTAGCTAGCTTATATTTCTATTCTGTTCAAAGGCAAATTGGCTCTGGAAGCCAAAACAGCCAATTACTTTAATCTAACCGCAAATCTCAAATTGCGGTACGGTTCTAGAAACATAAATCCCCATACTTTCATATCAAATCAAAATAATTTCACAAATGCAAAACACCCATTTACTGTACACTGTTTGAACCGGTTTTAACACAGTAGCAGTCGGCTGTCATTTTCAGTGACAACATTTTTGTGGCATCTATTTTTGTTTACACCGGTGTTCGAAGACTCAGATGGCTAGTCCACTCTGTCTTCAGTATTTTTTCCGTAAACAAGCGCTTTAGCATGGAAATATGACCATCTGGGAACCCAAACTCTATAAAGATGTTTATCAATTTAACCTTTTGTTTCTTGAAAACAATTTCTCGCTAATATGAAAGATAGGGTCTTTATGCTTCCTAAAACGTAATTCAAGTGATGCGTGGTAATGTTCAATCCGAGCATCAGCGCTCTTAACAAAACTCCCTCGTACAGAAGACGCCTTCGTCCGGTGACTCGTATGTGTAATGTAAAGGAACTGAGAGTCATGATCAAGAGCTAGGTTATATTTAGAATAACAAACTACAGATCTGATATAGTCCCGTCCTTCATATAACCATATTCCTCTGACAAACTCGATGAGTATAAAGTACTAATAACTTCCTAGACCTGTTTTCGATTCATATGTAATATATCCCACTTGCAGATCAATCACTGGGATAACGATATCATGGGTGGTGTGAAGCAGGAGCAAAATGACGGACCTCCACCAAGAGGCACGCAGTCCTCTGATGCAGTACAAGAAGAGGCAAGAGAAGGGCAATTGGCCCCATACTGACATGAATAACAGTACTGTCTCTACTCTGTGTAAACACAGACTACCCACTGTATGGTTATCTCATTGTTTCCTACGTGTTGTTACCATTCTATGACCTGATCTAGCTTAAAGGCCCAATGCAACCGTTTTTATCCTAATAGCAAATACTTTCTGTGTAACAGTTTAAGTCCCTTACTGTAATAGTTTTCCATTAAAATTGGTCAAAAAGAAACAAATAGCTTTTCACCAAAACTATTTCCCAAGCAAGAATTTAGCAAGGACTGTCTGGACTGGTCTGAGTGGAGAGGGATATGTAATGGTTAGTGCAATCCAGGCTCCTTGGGACATGCCAACCATAAACCTTAACCATTTTACATTTCAACTTGAATGGGGTGATGTCAGAGTTGGACATACCAAGGATCTCACTTAGACTTTTCCGATATGTAATCTAAAAACTAGCGGTTTGGAACTCTCTTACTTATTGGTCTGTATTAACTTATGCCACTTGGCGACGTCACTAGGCAAGCCAAAACTCCACCCATGGAAAACCTGCTGATTAGAAGGTCCTGTGTAGATTGTGTTTTCAACCAGCAACTATCAGGAAATAACTCTGATCAAATTTCTAAACAGTTTTACAGTGTTTGTTTCATCAGCTGTTGTACAATATGAAACAAAACCCATGAGAAACATAATTTTGACTGCATTGGCCCTTTAAATTGGAGAAGAGCATAAACATTGTGATGATGATGATGATGCCATGCTATGTTTCCTGATTCTTGATACACACTTTCACATTGCTAGCAATTATAATTTCATCCTGGATCGCATGTCTGTTCTCTTTCTGTACAGCCTGTGAAGAAGAGAGGTTGGCCCAAGGGTAAGAAGAGAAAGAAGGTGTTGCCCAATGGTCCCAAGGCACCAGTGACCGGATATGTGCGTTTCCTGAATGAACGGCGGGAGCAGATCCGTGCCAAACACCCCGACCTGCCCTTTCCAGAAATCACCAAGAGGTTGGGTGCAGAGTGGAGCCGCTTAGCACCTCATGACAAACAGGTACCTTCAGGCTTTATGGGTCGGATAGAGAAATGTAGTTGTAGGAACAGTTACACACTTTTTTGCCACAGCTTTGTATTTAGTGGCAGTGCATTCAGTAGCATTGTGCATCATTTTATGCATAGTTATATTGATATTAATATTTATAGACTAGTCAGATCTGTTTGATAAGCCCAGGTCGGCCTTCACAACTACAGGCTATCATGTTGAGGAGAAGCCTGGGAATGCAAGCTACCAGTGTATTGAGATCTCTTCTGTGTGTGTCTGGAGTGGACTGAAGTTTGCTTGTGTGCTGACCTGATAGCGCTTCCTGGATGAGGCAGAGCGAGAGAAGCTGCAGTATGCCCAGGAGCTGAGAGAATACCAACAGAGTGAAGCCTATCAGATCACCAGTGCCAAGATCCAGGACAAGAAGGTCAAGCGAGGTCAGACTTGTGACGCATCTAACTTATTAGATGAGATATGTGACACGTCTACCTTCTACAGTGGGACAAAAAAAAGTATTTAGTCAGCCACCAATTTGTGCAAGTTCTCCCACTTAAAAAGACGAGTCCTGTAATTTTCATCATAGGTACACTTCAACTATGACAGACAAAATGAGAGAGAAAAAATCCAGAAAATCACATTGTAGGATTTTTAATGAATTTAATTGCAAATTATGGTGGAAAATAAATATTTGGTCAATAACAAAAGTTTATCTCAATACTTTGTTATATACACTTTATTGGCAATGATAGAGGTCAAATGTTTTCTGTAAGTCTTCACTTTTCACACTGTTGCTGGTATTTTGGCCCATTCCTCCATGCAGATCTTCTCTAGAGCAGTGATGTTTTGGGGCTGTTGCTGGGCAACACAGACTTTCAACTCCCTCCAAAGATGTTCTATGTGGTTGAGATCTGGAGACTGACTAGGCCACTCCAGGACCTTGAAATGCTTCTTACAAAGCCACTCCTTCGTTGCCCGGGCAGTGTGTTTGGGATCATTCTCATGCTGAAAGACCCAGCCACGTTTCATCTTCAATGCCCTTGCTGATGGAAGGAGGTTTTCACTCAAAATCTCACGATACATGTCCCCATTCATTCTTTCCTTTACACGGATCAGTTGTCCTGGTCCCTTTGCAGAAAAACAACCCAAAAGCATGATTTTTCCACCCCCATGCTTCACAGTAGGTATGGTGTTCTTTGGATGCAACTCAGCATTTTTTGTCCTCCAAATACGACGAGTTGAGTTTTTACCAAAAAGTTAAATTTTGGTTTCATCTGACCATATGACATTCTCCCAATCTTCTTCTGGATCATCATATAATAATAATAATAATAATATCCAAATGCTCTCTAGCAAACTTCAGACGGGCCTGGACATGTACTGGCTTAAGCAGGGGGACACGTCTGGCACTGCAGGATTTGAGTCCCTGGCGGCGTAGTGTGTTACTGATGGTAGGCTTTGTTACTTTGGTCCCAGCTCTCTGCAGGTCATTCACTAGGTCCCCCTGTGTGGTTCTGGAATTTTTGCTCACTGTTCTTGTGATCATTTTGACCCCACGGGGTGAGATCTTGCGTGGAGCCCCAGATCGAGGGAGATTATCAGTGCTCTTGTATGTATTCCATTTCCTAATAATTGCTCCCACAGTTGATTTCTTCAAACCAAGCTGCTTACCTATTGCAGATTCAGTCTTCCCAGCCTGGTGCAGGTCTACAATTTTGTTTCTGGTGTCCTTTGACAGCTCTTTGGTCTTGGCCATAGTGGAGTTTGGAGTGTGACTGTTTGAAGTTGTGGACAGGTGTCTTTTATACTGATAACAAGTTCAAACAGGTGCCATTAATACAGGTAACGAGTGGAGGATAGAGGAGCCTCTTAAAGAAGAAGTTACAGGTCTGTGAGAGCCAGAAATCTTGCTTTTTTGTAGGTGACCAAATACTTATTTTCCACCATAATTTGCAAATAAATTAATTAAATGATTAAGTGACTTTCTGGATTTTGTTTCTCATTTTGTCTGTCATAGTTGAAGTGTACCTATGATGAAAATGACAGGCCTCTCTCATCTTTTTAAGTGGGAGAACTTGCACAATTGGTTGCTGACTAAATACTTTTTTGCCCCACTGTATTTCGTTAGTTTGACAGGGTGGTTAAAACTGTTCCTTTCAGTTTTTGTCTTTTGTTCATTTTTCTTCCTTGAGCATTTAAATAACGGGATCTTCTTTTTCAGAAGAGTCTCCATCTGTCATTATCAATGCTAACAGTTCTGGATCAGCTGCTCTGAAGGTACAGTTAGCCTTACATAATGTGTTGTGTTTCTGAATAGAGGTTATGAGTAGGCTGACTTCTGATTTTGTGCCATGTGTTAACGGGTTGATTTGTTTTGAATTATGTCCTCCAGGGTTCAGATCATCTGTCCAACAGATTTGATGTTCCAATATTTACAGAGGAATTCCTGGACCAGAACAAGGGTATGAGACAGGCAGAGGAGTGTCTCTGGGACAAACACTGTTTCAGTGAAGAAAGTTCTAGCTATTTCCTTACTAATGGTTGTTTCTTTGCTCCCAGCCCGGGAAGCGGAGCTGCGGCGTTTACGCAAAGCAAATGTGGAATTTGAGGAGCAGAACGCAGTGTTGCAGAAGCACATTTCAGACATGTACAGTGCTAAGGAGAGACTGGAAGCTGAACTGGGTCAGGATGAGCTCCGGACGCAGGCTCTGCACAGGCACCTGCTGGCTATCAAACACACCCTTGTCAGCAGCCTGTCCACTGTGGCCCTGCCAGGTCAGAACCATGTCACTGGGCTCTCTCATTCATCTCGGTACCTGATAGCACAGTCTCCCTGTATGATTTGGTTGCTTTTACTTATGTTGAAGTTTCCTTACCATGAAAGTAGTTTGTAGACGTAAAAACTAAACGTGTTTGTTGATGAATTGGCCAAAATCAACATTGATGACTTGTCCTTCGCAAGACATTTTGAAACATACAGATTTTGTTCTGTTTTCAAAATATTTTAAACTACAATATTTGTTTATTTCTTCCATCAACCCCCAATATTGTCCATATAGTAATTGAATCCTTAGTTTCACTACACTTTCTCTCCAGGCACGGGTGAGACCCCCCTCTCTTGGTACCCTGGACTCTTACCTGAGTCGCCTGAGTGGTACTCTGGAGAGCAATCCTCATGAGCACCGTGCCTTGCTGGCTCAGCTTCACGATGTCCTTTCTCACCTTGACAGGTAACACACCCGTGAGAAGGTCTAATACCTTGAGTTGTACTGAGTTATGTCAGGGAACATACATGACCTACAGTCTTGTGCATTTCCATTCATATACAGTGGGGCAAAAAAGTATTTAGTCAGCCACCAATTGTGCAAGTTCTCCCACTTAAAAAGATGAGAGGCCTGTAATTTTCATCTTTTTAAGTGGGAGAACTTGTACAATTGGTGTCTGACTAAATACTTTTTTTGCCCCACTGTACAATGTTGTGTCAAATTTAAACACTTGCTAGATCTGCATGCATACAGTACAACAACTTACCTTGTTGTTATGGATGGTCACACTGTTCTAACAGTCTCCTCCCTCACCTTATTTTCAGTGAGAAACTATGAGACTACCTCCACACCCATTCCCACTTGATGTGGATCCCAGATGGTGCAACGACAGGTCCAATCAGTGCCCATCGCAGTGTAGTCAAGGGATAGGTGGGATGTCTATCTGATGTAACAGATAAAACACAACGTTCAGTCCATATACCATTACTCTGTGGTACATCTGCATGTGTGTACAGTTTTGGTGGCGAATATAAGCCTTTGAGGCTTGGTGTGAACAGTCATTATGTCAACTGCCTTAACTGGTTCCATCTGTAGTTCATTTGGTTTGTTAAATGGAAGAAACAGTTGACCTGCCTTTTATGGCATTTGGAGTGAATTAAGAGTTTTTCAAGTGAAGCCACTTGGAAATGAGGAGGTTGTTGAAGTGTACTGGTGTCCAATGAGAGGCAAAATGAACTGGAAAAGATTATAGCAATGTTTTCAGAATACGTTTTTGTATTGTAATTGATATTAGTTTTGTGGTGGGCAGTTTTGGATTAAGGGATTTTTTTTTGTCATGGTTTATTTGCGTTAATTCAAATCGGATGTTTGTCTTCTTTGTAATTGTTTTATCAATTTGCAATAAAAGTAAATGTGTGTAATTTTCCAGATGTCATTAAGGATGAGTGTGACGCACATAGAGCCTATAGTGACGCATGGAGGATGTTGTCTGAAATGGCCTGATGACTCAATAGCCGCCGATAGCACCTGTTGGCCCCACTTAACAATGGACAGAAGTATTTTGGACAGACTTGTCTGATCTTAGTTGCTAGATCCCCACCAGAGGGTGGTATAGCTCCATTTAGAAACGTCAGCTTGATTGGGTTGTACACAGTTTCTTTAAATTTGAGTTAATTTCATAATTTTCCATTCATGGATTGACTTTTCAATCCACTCTCAGTATTGACAGGTTTAATTTAGATCTTCTTGATTCACTGTAGGCCTTTCCCAATGTGTTTTTACTATAGAAAACACTTAATTAAAGCAGCAATCGGTAGTATAAACGATAGTGTTGTCCCTGTTTCGTTTCAAATCTGGGGGCTTGAGAAATGTAACCACTCAAATTCATAGGCAGAGCTATGGATGCAAGGACTGAACAGCCATGATATCAAAATTATAGTTTTAATGATGTTTTAAGGGAAAATAGTGTTTCTTTACAGACGTTGCAGTAAAACAAGCTTATATTTTGGGTTCTGATGAGGTGAGACAGTTGAACTAAACTCGTGAGGCATTTATCAATTATATTCTTCAAGAATAAATGGGTGCAAATCATACATTTTTAAGTGAAAAAATGTACAGTGAATATTGCAACAGCTGATTGCCCCTTTCCAAGGACAAAACCAATTCCAGTTTTCTCCTCAAAATATGCCCTGTAATATGTTTCTAAAAGCTTGGATTGGAACAAGGACATGCAGAGTAATTCTAGGCACAGAATATAATTATGTCAGGGTAAATATGGCATGTAAGATATTCAATAGCTTACTTCTCTACTTTAATGTAATTCCTTATTTTTTTACACAAAGTACGCACTAGGGTAAATCTACTTGCTTGTAGTCATCCTTGGTAGTGGACTTGAAGACTCTTTATAATCCTATTTTAGGTCCAGTTAACTGAGATTAGAAGATGTAGTAGTCTACATTTGAGATTTTCAGCGGTGCCACGTAACGTTGAGGTAGAGTGTTCCGACTGCCAAACAGCATTGGTCCATCCGGTCCTCACTACCCTGACGTCACTCTTGGGAACTGTCCTTACAGTGGTGGTGCTGAACAAGATGGCTGTGAGTCGGGGAGCGGAGAGCTGAAGAGGATGAAATATACCTCTCCTCCCTCCCCCAAAATTGATCCTGACTCAGTGGGTGAGAGGGAAAGGTCAGATTTTTGTATTTTTTTTAATGTCACATAGCAGTGACACGCAATAGCTTAGTTGTGAAGCGGAGCTGATCACGTCAACCTATTTATACAGGCTATAGAGACAGATATCTACTCCGGATTGAAGCTGGTGGACGTCTGGGAGCGATCATAGCAAGAGCTAAGAGATGTCATTGCTGTGTGTTGGAGGTAAGCGATAAAAACAAACATATTTCAAGCTTGGGGTAGCCTACTGGCTGTCGAGAGAAATGCTCTTGTTAAGTCAGGTAACCAGCTGCTTCGCGGGCTGTTTTCTTCAATGAATCTCATTGCAGCTGATTCTGCTATAAAATGTATCAATTGTGGTTTTATAAATTAAGCGCGTTTTACTAAATGTGATTTAAGTTGGCTGTTAACTGAATAAATTGACAGTAGGTTTTAATTGTGTTTGGTTGTCAACGCAACCAAATATCAACATTGGAAGGAGATGTATATTTTGTACCGCTGACTTAGTCTGACATTAATTCCAGTTTTTCTGAACCAAACATATCTAAGTTAAAGAATGATCCTATCAAATCAAACTTTAAATGCACTTTAATAAAGTTTGATCTGATTTACTATTCTTTTAACTTTGGTTAATTTTTGGTTGAAATAGGGATGTGAATCCAAGATATTCCTTATTAACTTGAATATTACATTTGACATCAACCAAAGCTTGAAACCCTAGGCCTATATACCTAGGCCTATATATATTGTCTATTTGTTGTTGGACCCTGGGTTGAATTGAAACAGTAGCTGTTGATGACTTCGCAAATGCTATAATATTATAGGCCTAAATATTATCACTGATGATATATGACTTAGAGAGAGGGTATGGTTACATTTCATTTGCTCTGCTAAACCTTCCCTTTGGAATGACTTTGATAGCAACAGTGAATATATATTTAGTAATGAGATCTCTCAATAATCATTCTCACGATAGCTCATTGGCAGTAGTCAGACAAATATCAAAGCTAAATATGGCTGGGTTTGATTAAAACCCTGGATGGGCAGCCTGGTCTCAGACTAGACGTAACATAGTAAATGTAATCTGAGACACTAAAATTAGGATGATAAATTCCGTGTGGTATGGTTACATAAGACAGAGGGTTACTTAAGGCAATAACGAAAGGAGGGTGGTTGGTCGGGGTGGATGGGTAGGCGAATCTCATCATCAGCATTTCAGTTAATTAAAAACTTTTCAACTAATTACTCCTTTTTAGCTACTTTGCAACTACTTAGTATGTTAGCTAACCATTCCCCTAACCCTTACCGTAACCATTTTAGCTAACCCTAAACCTAACCTTAACCCTTTAACCTAACTCCTAACCCTAAACAAGGGTTGTCTATGTTGAAAATTGCTTACCATTGCTTACCATGATGACATAACTATGTTGTTGAATTTTGCCCTCAAAACAACAGTTGACGACTTTTTGCAAATCCATGTATTTTCCACAGATTCCACATCACAATACGTTGACAAATTCCATTGAAATCATGCCGATTCAACCAGTTTGTGCCCAGTGGACTGTGTCGCTTTTGGTCATCTAATGATGATTGCATTTCTTATGACAACCTTCCTCTTGAGAAATCATGAGTTTCCAAGGAAATGTGCTGAATGCAGCCTTTCAGTGCCGTGACCACAGTAGATTGCCTCTAGCACTAGCCTACTATGTTGAATCAGTGTTGTTGACCATATACCTCTTCTAAAATGATTTGATTGTTTGTGTGAAATACATTTCTCAGTGGATGATAAGTGTGTCCAAGAGATTTTACCCTGGGCCATGGGGTATTGGTGTCCCTAAGCAATTTACTCTCCCAGTTACTCTCCAAACAAAACACCCAAAAGCAAATGTTTGGTAAGTTTAAAACAGCAAAACCAACGGGGAAAAAACTCGTTGAATCAACATAGTTTCCACCTAATTTCAACAAAACAATTCAGAGTGCTGATGTTGAATCAATGTGCAAAACTGATTGGATTTGCAAATAGTGATCAAGGTAAGGGAATTTAGCCTTTTTCTTCACCCAACTTTTAACTTAAATTCAATGTCATGGTGAAATCTTTTGTTGATTTCAAGTTGAATTCATGTTGACAATTCAACTAAATTTCAACCAAAACTAGATGATTAACTGACATCAGAGCACCTTTGGAATAGTCTTGTAACGCTGAGAGTCTGGAAGCAAGTTCAGGGAGTGAGTATTTTATTAAAATAAACACAACATAATACAAAACAAGACACACTAACAGCACACAGACATGAAACAATCACGCCTGGGGAAGGAACCAAAGGGAGTGACATATATAGGGCAATCAAGGAGCTGAGGGTAATCAAGGAGGGTAATCAAGGAGGTGATGGAGTCCAGGTGATTGTCATTATGCGCTGATGCCTGAACCGATGGTGACAGGTGTGCGCCATAACGAGCAGCCAGGTGACAAGTCTGTTTTTGGGTCAGGTTGTTTGAACATCAGCAGTTTTGTGAATCCTTTTGACCCTCTGTAACTTGTCTATTTTAATTTGTTAGTAGCCTGCCTGTCATAGATTAGGGCAGTTCTATGTTATTGTCACACATCAAGGTACTATATGTAGAGGTAGAGCAACATGCCACCCTCAGCAAACCAAACCGCCCACTCCAAAGTGTTTGTGACAGGATATGTTCTTGGCACCGTAGTTGTATAAACAAGCTGACTGCACAGATGTCAGGATTGAGACAGATCCCCAGATGTACCCTCAATATCCTCACGCTTTGTTGGCATAGCAACCCTCTATTCTCTGGCATTTGGGTTCTTTCCCATTAGCATTGAGTGTACAGCTATGTCAGTGGTTATTTTTGGTTGACATCCAGTTGCCACGGTGAGCTTGAGAGACTTCACACGGGCATTTCTAGGTCTTTAACACATGTAGATATGGCAGCGACAACAACCCAGGGGAGAGAAAGCGTCCCCACTGTTACAATTTCTTGTAAATGCATGATTATAACTCGGCCTATGCAGTGCTTTAAGAACATATTCACACCCCCTGACTTTTTCTAAATTGTGTTGTCCTACAGACTGAATTTAAAATGGATGACACTCAGATTTCGTTTCTCACTGGCCTACACACAATACCCCATAATGTCAGTGGAATTAGTATTATTTTATTATAATGTTTTTACAAATTAATCAAAGAAATAAAAGCTGAAATGTCTTGAGTCAATAAGTATTACATCCCTTTGTTATGGCAAGCCTAAATGTGCTTAACAAGTCACATAACTTCCATGGACTCTGTATGCAATAATAGTGTTGTAAAATATTTTTGAACGACTACCTCATCTCTGCATGCACCTCACATACAATTATCTGTAAGGGGCCTCAGTTGAGCAGTGCATTTCAAAAACAGATTCAACCACAAAGACCAGGGAGGTTTTCAAAGAAAGGCACCTATTGGTAAAAATAAAAAGTAGACTTTGAATATCCCTTTGAGCATGGTGAAGTTATTCATTACACTTTGGATGGTGTATCAATAGACCCAGTCACGACAAAGGTACAGGCGTCCTTCCTAACTCAGTTGCCGGAGAGGAAGGAAACTGCTCGGGGATTTCACCATGAGCCCAATGATGACTTTTAAACAGTTACAGAGTTTAATGGATATGATAGGAGAAAACTGAGGATAGGTGAAAAACATTGTAGTAACTCCACAATACTAACCTAATTGACAGAGCGAAAGAAGGAAGCCTGTACAGAATACAAATATTCCAAAACATGTATCCTGTTTGCAACAAGGCACTTAAGTAATACTGCAAAATACTTGGCACAGACTTAAATACAAAGTGTTATGTAGTACCACTTTCCATATGTTCAAGTATAGTTGTGACTGCATCATGTTATGTGTATGCTTGTAATTGTTTAGTACTGGGGAGTTTTTCAGGAAAAAAATTAATGGAATGGAGCTAACCACTGGCAAAATCCTAGAGGAACACCTGGTTCAGTATGCTTTGCATCAGACACTGGGAGATGAATTCACCTTCCAGCAGGACAATAACCTAAAACACTCACCAAATCTACACTCAAGTTGCTTACCAAGAAGTCAGTGAATGTTCCTGAGTGGCTGAGTTACATTTAGACTTACAGTTGAAGTCGGAAATTTAAATACACCTTAGGCAAATACATTTAAACTCAGTAGAAATTCCCTGTGTTAGGTCAGTTAAGATCACCACTTTATTTTAAGAATGTGAAATGTCAGAATAATAGTAGAGAATTATTTATTTCAGCTTTTATTTCATTCATCACATTCCCAGTGGGTCAGAAGTGTACATACACTCAATTAGTATTTGGTAGCATTGCCTTTAAATTGTTGAACTTGTGTTAAAGGTTTTGGGTAACCTTCCACAAGCTTCCCACAATAAGTTGGGTGAATTTTGGCCCATTCCTTCTGACAGAGCTGGTGTAACTGAGTCAGGTTTGTAGGCCTCCTTGCTCGCACATGAATTTTCAGTTCTGCCCACAAATATTCTATAAGATTGAGGTCAGGGCTTTGTGATGGCCACTCCAATACCTTGACTTTGTTGTCCTTAAGCCATTTTGCCACAACTTTGGAAGTATGCTTGGGGTCATTATCCATTTGGAAGACTCATTTGCGATCAAGCTTTAACTTCCTGACTGATGTCTCGAGATGTTGCTTCAATATATCCACACATTTTCGTCCCTCATGAAGTCATCTATTTTGTGAAGTGCACAAGTCCCTCCTGCAGCAAAGCACCTCCACAACATGATGCTACCACCCCCGTACTTCACGGTTGGGATGGTGTTCTACAGCTTGCAAGCCTCCTCCTTTATCCTCCAAACATAACGATGGTCATTATGGTCAAACAGTTTTATTTTTGTTTCATCAGACAAGAGGACATTTCTCCAAAAAGTATGATCTTTGTCCCCATGTGCAGTTGCAAACCTTGCTGAGCGGCCTTTCAGGTTATGTCGACATGGGACTTGTTTTACTGTGGATATAGATACTTTTGTACTTGTTTCCTCCAGCATCTTCACAAGGTCCTTTGCTGTTGTTCTGGGAGTGATTTGTACTTTTCGCACCAAAGTACGTTTATCTTTAAGAGACAGAATACATCTTCTTCCTGAGCGGTATGACTTCTACATGATCCCATGATGTTTATACTTGCGTACTATTGTTTATACAGATGAACATGGTACCTTCAGGCATTTGGAAATTGCTCCCAAGGATGAACCAGACTTGAGGAGGTTTCCAACATATTTTCTGAAGTCTTGGCTGATTTATTTTGATGTTCTCATGATGTCAAGCAAAGAGGGACTGAGTTTGAAGGTAGGCCTTGAAATACACCCACAGGTACACCTCCAATTGCCTCAAATTATGTCAATTCGCCTATCAGAAGCTTCTAAAGCCATGACATAATTTTCTGGAATTTTCCAAGCAGTTTAAGGGCACAGTCAACTTAGTGTATGTAAACTTCTGACCGACTGGAATTGTGATACAGTGAATTATAAGAGAAATAATCTGTCTGTAAACAATTATTGGAAAAATTACTTGTGTCATGCACAAAGTAGATGCCCTAACTGTCTTGCCAAAACTATAGTTTGTTAACAAGAAATGTGTGGAGTGGTTGAAAAACAAGTTTTAATGATTCCACCCTAAGTGTATGTAAACTTCCGACATCAACTGTATATCTACTTGAAAATCTATGGCAACACCCGAAAATGATTGTTTACTGATGATCAACAACCAATTTGACAGAATTTGAAGATTTTTTAAAATAATAATGGGCAAATGTTGCACAATCCAGGTGTGGAAAGCTCTTAGAGACTCACAGTACCAGTCAAAAGTTAGGACGCACCAACTCATTCAATGTTTTTTCTATATTTTTACTATTTTCTACATTGCAGAATAATAGTGAAAACATAAACTTTGAAATAACACATATGGAATCATGTAGTAATGAAAAAAGTGTTAAACAAATCAAAATATATTTTGGATTCTTCAAAGTAGCCACCCTTTGCCTTGATGACAGATTTGCACACTCTTGGCATTCTCTTAACCAGCGAAACCTGAAATGCTTTTCCAACAGTCTTGAAGGAGTTCCCACATATGCTGAGCACTTATTGGTTGCTTTTTCTTCACCCTGCGGTCCAACTCATCCCAAACCATCTCAATTGGGTTGTTAACAGGACAATGACTCAACACGCCTAAAGGACCGACACTGCCCTTACTGCATTTGAGACCTTCAAATGCCTCTTCACCTATGCACCCATCCTTAGGCAGCCCGATTCTACCCTTCCTTTTGTTCTGGAGGTGGATGCATCCGAGGTTGGAGTGGGAGCAGTTCTCTCTCAGCAGGTCGGGACACCTCCCAAATTACACCCATGTGGCTTATTTTCCAAGAAACTGTCACCTGCTGAGAGGAACTATGATGTTGGGAACCGACAGCTTCTCGGCATTAAGCTGGCTATCGATGAGTGGTGCTGCTGGTTAGAGGGAGCTCATCACCCATTCCTTGTTCTTACCGACCACCGCAATTTGGAGTACTTAAGAAGTGCTAAGAGGCTCAACCCCAGACAGGTTCCCTGGGCACTCTTCTTCACCTGATTCAACTTCCTAGTCACCTACCTGCCCTGCAAGAAAAATGGGAAGGCTGATTCCTTATCCCGTCTATTTGACGCCTCTTTCTCTAACCCAGCTCCCGAGCCCATCCTGCCGCCATCTTGTGTTGTGGGACCCATACAGTGGGAAATCCAAGCAGGCATCCAAGAGGCTCTACGCCATGACCCAGCACCTCCAGGAACCCCTGCAGGCAAGACCTAACTAATGCTGTGGTGCCATACCTCGCTGAGTTCTGGGCATCCCAGAATCACCCGGACCACGGAGCTACTGCGCAAGTTCTTGTGGTCATCAGCCGATGTCCAGGATTATGTTCTTTCCTGTCCCGTCTGTGCTTGGGCAAAGAGCCCTCGCCAACTACCTACCGGTAAGCTCAAGCCTTTACCTACACCACACAGACCATAGACCCGTATCGCCATGGATCTGCCGGACTCTTCGGGCCTCATGACTATTTTAGTTGTAGTGGACCGGTTCTCCAAGATGTGCCAACTCATCACCCTTCCGCATCTACCTAATGCCATGGAAATTGCCAAGAGCATTTTCCAACAGGTGTTTGTCTGTATGGGATCCCGGAAGATATCGTTTCGAATCAGGGACATCAGCCTATCCTCTGGATACCATCCCCAAACCAACGGGCAGACGGAATGCCTGAATCAGGAAATGGGGAAGTACCTTCGCCAACACTGCACCCACCAACCACAAGAGTGGAGTCGCTATCTAGCTTGGGCCGAATACACACAGAACTCCCTGGTGCATTCCTCAATCCATCTCATCCCTTTTCAGTGTGTCCTCGGATACTTTTGCAATGCACTGTACCACCCTTACCTTGTCACAACACAACTCATTGGCTCAAACGAATTAAGAAGGAAAGAAATTCCACAAATGAACTTTTAACAAGGCACACCTGTTAATGGAAATGCATTCCAGGTGACTACCTCATGAAGCTGGTTGAGAGAATGCCAAGCATGTGCAAAGCTGTTATCAAGGCTTTTGGATTTGTTTAACACTTTTCTGGTTACTACATGATTCCATATGTGTAATTTCATAGTTTTGATGTCTTTACTATTATTCTAAAATGTAGAAAATAATAAAAATAAAGAAAAACCTTCAAATGATTCGGTGTGTTCAAACGTTTGACTGGTACTGTACCTTGAAAGACTCACAGTTCTAATCTCTGCCAAAGATGCTTCTACAAAGTATCGATTCAGGGGTGTGAATACCTATGTAAATTAGATATTGCTGTAGTTCTATTTCATTTTAAAAAATCTAAAAACATGTTTTTCGTTTTGTCATTATGGGGTATTGTGTGCAGATGGGTGAAAAAAAGACATAATTAATTTTGAATTCAGGCTGTAACACATCAAAATGTGGAGTATGTCAATGGGTATGAATACTTTCTGAAGCCACTGTAGGTCTATTTGCATATCTTCAGGTCATTAGTGATAAGGAAGAGGCTTGCTCAGTGCTCTGGGAGAGAGATTCCTAGCTGCATTGTGCCTAGAGTCACATTACCATGTCAAACAGTACACACACACACTTCCTTGCTGTAATGGGCTTGTTTTTAGTTGAGAAACCCTCAGTCATTTCTTCTTCCCAAATGAACATCCACTGAAGCTCTCAGTGTATTCCCCAGCATTGAATGTGTTCAGTGGCACAGCTAGCATGAATAATGCTGTAATCCAATGCAAGGATAATTATCCTGCGCCAGCCGAGGCCTGTTCAGTTCCATATAATCAGACACGATATTACATTATCTCATGCTCTGTTTACGTTCTGAATACATGACGCGTGTATCTTGACACAGAGAAGGCAATAATAATATAATAATATAATAAATAACCAGGCTTCTCTTTGAAAGAGATGCAAGCCCTTGGCTTTAATTTCATTTTTCCATTTCTGTGGATTCAATGTTTAAAAAAAAAAATGTGCCCTTATTCTTCATAAGGGCGCATTTAATTGGATCCTGTTAAATTATACAGCCTTGACCTTTGATTATGCTTACTATTATCACGTTATAATCCAGATTAATTTCACTATACTCCCCTGAGTATGGGGTGAGTGGGTGACTTAATTTCCCCTTCAGTTAGATAGAATAAAATGATATGGTGGGATTAATACATTGTTGTCTCATTCCTACCGTTCAGATCATTTTTATTTTCTAGCTCCTCCTTCTGTTTCTTCATAACTGAGAATTCCTCCGACATTATAGAATTCTTGCAGGTTACAGGTTTGAATTATATTGCTGTTGCTTGCTCTTGGTACAAATACAACTGCTCTGAAGTATGAGGTGCTTGTAAGCTTTTGATTGGAAAATCTCAGGCAATAATACCTTGGCGCTCCTCTGTAGGCCGAGAGCGGCATTATTTGCTGCAAACCCTCCTGCCATCACAGCCAAGATGCTTTAGCATTGTGCCTGTGAGCTGTGTGAGTTCCCCTCTCCTACCCCTCTCCCCTCCCCTCCCCACCACCATTCCCCCAACCTCCAATCCGCTACAATTGTTTTTAGTGGTGGAGGTGTTGTGTGGCTCTGCTCTGCTCCTCCCTCGCTTGGCTGCACAGATAGATTAATGGAGCACAAGAAAAAGATATACACACACCACATGGCAGGAGGAGAGAGTGGGAGAGAGAGAGAAAGGGGAAATACAGGCAGTGAATCAAGGCTAATGATGGGGAAGGCACTGCGTTGGAGGGTGGGTGGGACATGGTTGGCTGAGGCAGAGGTGTTGAGGAATAGACAGCTGAACAGGCTGGCAGAATGACTGGGTAGAATCCTGGGGGGGATAACAATGGAGCTCAACGTCTCTTTTGTTGTTTGTATTTTGCAGTGTTCCATGGAATCACACCAAAGGGGATAAAGTAGGCTTTTAGATTGACTAATGATATCATGAAAGACTTAGCTCTGAAGTTGGTTAAGTGCATTCTCTAACTCAGGCAACTAACTCAGAGCGAATGGTCTGGGGTCCGCAACATAATTAGAATTTGTACACTGCAAATTGTCCACAACTAAGCCTAAAAAGAGATTGTATTTGAAAATAACACTAATTTCATACCTTCAATACATTGACACACAATCACATCTTTTGTGTGTGTGGGGGAATACAGATGTCCTAAAAACTTTGTGAAATGGCGCTGCCTGTTAACAACCCCTGGTCTAACTCCTCCTCCACTGCACACTAGCAGGTTAGATTGATATTCAGATAAAACAAACATCATCCTCAGCTTCTGTTGGAATGAGCTAGTTTAAGTACATCAACTATTGTCATGATGCTTTTTTAAAACCTTTATTTAACTAGGCAAGTCAGTTAAGAACAAATTCTTATTTTCAATGACGGCCTAGGAACAGTGGGTTAACTGCCTTGTTCAGGGGCAGAACTACAGATTTTTACCTTGCCAGCTCGGGGATTCAATATTGCAACCTTTCAGTTACAACTAAAATCTTAATTGGCTTCATAATTATGATATGGATTATTCATACAGGTGAGAGGGCTCCAGTTGAACCCATAATTATAGAAAATGGGTTAGTAGATATTCAGCACTCTCCGCCCCTGCGCTGCTTGCGGGCATCAGTGTCACGTTCCACTGTGCCCTCAGATAAAAGCCTTTGAGGTTCATTTAGCCAACTCTGGGATTCCAAATGGACCACTTTCCTTCTTTTCCTTTTCTTAACTGCAGCTTTTGGAGATGAAGTGAAAGGAGGCGAGCAGTGGGGATTAGATGGAAACCTTTGAATATTAATGCCCTGAACATGGGGGTGCTTGGCATCGGCAGGGCAGGCGGGTGGGCGCGGGATGAATTAATAATGAATGGGCCAGTTGACGTCAGAGTGCGTGATTGAAAAAAATCCTGGTTGCCAAAAGTGAGCCCATAAGAGATGATAGTGGTAACTTTACCTTAACACAGGGTTTCCCTTAACACAGGGTTTCCTAACCCCCCCCCACACAGTTGGTTATTTAAATCAGCTGTGTAGTTCCAGGGTCAAAAAATAAAACGCTTACCAAGGGGGGCTCCAGAACCGAGTTTGGGAAACCCTGCCTTAACAGACCTGCTTCCATTGTGTCATACAGCCGCACTGTCGGCCTCACTGCCCCCTCCATCCTACCTGTGACTACCTGTGAGTGCACACTAGGGGTGTAGTGTGCCCCCTCCATACTACCTGTGACTACCTGTGAGTGCACACTAGGGGTGTAGTGCTGCCCCTCCATCCTACCTGTGAGTGCCCCCTCCATCCTACCTGTGACTACCTGTGAGTGCACACTAGGGGTGTAGTGCTGCCCCCTCCATCCTACCTGTGACACACTGTGAGTGCTGCCCCCTCCACTACCTGTGAGTGCAGGGGTGTAGTGTGCCCCCTCCATACTACCTACCTGTGACTGCCCCCTCCATCCTACCTGTGAGTGCACACTAGGGGTGTAGTGTGCCCCCTCCATCCTACCTGTGACTACCTGTGAGTGCACACTAGGGGTGTAGTGTGCCCCTCCATCCTACCTGTGACTACCTGTGAGTGCACACTAGGGGTGTAGTGTGCCCCTCCATCCTACCTGTGACTACCTGTGAGTGCACACTAGGGGTGTAGTGTGCCCCCTCCATCCTACCTGTGACTACCTGTGAGTGCACACTAGGGGTGTAGTGTGCCCCTCCATCCTACCTGTGACTACCTGTGAGTGCACACTAGGGGTGTAGTGTGCCCCCTCCATCCTACCTGTGACTACCTGTGAGTGCACGCTAGGGGTGTAGTGCTGCCCCCTCCATCCTACCTGTGAGTGCACACTAGGGGTGTAGTGTGCCCCCTCCATCCTACCTGTGACTACCTGTGAGTGCACACTAGGGGTGTAGTGCTGCCCCCTCCATCCTACCTGTGACTACCTGTGAGTGCACACTAGGGGTGTAGTGTGCCCCCTCCATCCTACCTGTGACTACCTGTGAGTGCACACTAGGGGTGTAGTGTGCCCCCTCCATCCTACCTGTGACTACCTGTGAGTGCACACTAGGGGTGTAGTGTGCCCCCTCCATCCTACCTGTGACTACCTGTGAGTGCACACTAGGGGTGTGTGTGCCCCCTCCATCCTACCTGTGACTACCTGTGAGTGCACACTAGGGGTGTAGTGCTGCCCCCTCCATCCTACCTGTGAGTGCACACTAGGGGTGTAGTGCTGCCCCCTCCATCCTACCTGTGAGTGCACACTAGGGGTGTAGTGCTGCCCCCTCCATCCTACCTGTGACTACCTGTGAGTGCACACTAGGGGTGTAGTGCTGCCCCCTCCATCCTACCTGTGACTACCTGTGAGTGCACACTAGGGGTGTAGTGCTGCCCCCTCCATCCTACCTGTGACTACCTGTGAGTGCACACTAGGGGTGTAGTGCTGCCCCTCCATCCTACCTGTGACTACCTGTGAGTGCACACTAGGGGTGTAGTGCTGCCCCCTCCATCCTACCTGTGACTACCTGTGAGTGCACACTAGGGGTGTAGTGTGCCCCCTCCATCCTACCTGTGATCCTGTGACACTGTGACTACTACTGTGAGTGCACACTAGGGGGTGTAGTGCTGCCCCCTCCATCCTACCTGTGAGTGCACACTAGTGCTGCCCCCTCCATGTGAGTGCACACTAGGGGTGTAGTGCTGCCCCCTCCATCCTACCTGTGACTACCTGTGAGTGCACACTAGGGGTGTAGTGCTGCCCCCTCCATCCTACCTGTGACTACCTGTGAGTGCACACTAGGGGTGTAGTGCTGCCCCCTCCATCCTACCTGTGACTACCTGTGAGTGCACACTAGGGGTGTAGTGCTGCCCCCTCCATCCTACCTGTGAGTGCACACTAGGGGTCCATCCTACCTGTGACTACCTGTAGTGCTGCCCCCTCCATCCTACCTGTGACTACCTGTGAGTGCACACTAGGGGGTGTAGTGTGCCCCCCATCCATCCTACCTGTGAGTGCACACTAGGGGTGTAGTGCTGCCCCTCCATCCTACCTGTGACTACCTGTGAGTGCACACTACTAGGTGTAGTGCTGCCCCCTCCATCCTACCTGTGACTGCACACTAGGGGTGTAGTGCTGCCCCTCCATCCTACCTGTGACTACCTGTGAGTGCACACTAGGGGTGTAGTGCTGCCCCCTCCATCCTACCTGTGACTACCTGTGAGTGCACACTAGGGGTGTAGTGCTGCCCCCTCCATCCTACCTGTGACTACCTGTGAGTGCACACTAGGGGTGTAGTGCTGCCCCCTCCATCCTACCTGTGACTACCTGTGAGTGCACACTAGGGGTGTAGTGCTGCCCCCTCCATCCTACCTGTGACTACCTGTGAGTGCACACTAGGGGTGTAGTGCTGCCCCCTCCATCCTACCTGTGACTACCTGTGAGTGCACACTAGGGGTGTAGTGTGCCCCCTCCATCCTACCTGTGACTACCTGTGAGTGCACACTAGGGGTGTAGTGCTGCCCCCTCCATCCTACCTGTGACTACCTGTGAGTGCACACTAGGGGTGTAGTGCTGCCCCCCATCCATCCTACCTGTGACTACCTGTGAGTGCACACTAGGGGTGTAGTGCTGCCCCCATCCATCCTACCTGTGACTACCTGTGAGTGCACACTAGGGGTGTAGTGCTGCCCCCTCCATCCTACCTGTGACTACCTGTGAGTGCACACTAGGGGTGTAGTGCTGCCCCTCCATCCTACCTGTGACTACCTGTGAGTGCACACTAGGGGTGTAGTGCTGCCCCCTCCATCCTACCTACTACCTGTGAGTGCACACTAGGGGTGTAGTGTGCATCCTACTACCTGTGAGTGACTACCTGTGTGTAGTGCTGCCCCTCCATCCTACCTGTGACTACCTGTGAGTGCACACTAGGGGTGTAGTGCTGCCCCTCCACCTGTGACTCCTACCACTAGTGAGTGCACACTAGGGGTGTAGTGCTGCCCCCTCCATCCTACCTGTGACTACCTGTGAGTGCACACTAGGGGTGTGCCCCCTCCATCCTACCTGTGCTGCCCCTCCATCCTACCTGTGACTACCTGTGAGTGCACACTAGGGGTGTAGTGCTGCCCCCTCCATCCTACCTGTGACTACCTGTGAGTGCACACTAGGGGTGTAGTGCTGCCCCCTCCATCCTACCTGTGACTACCTGTGAGTGCACACTAGGGGTGTAGTGCTGCCCCCTCCATCCTACCTGTGACTACCTGTGAGTGCACACTAGGGGTGTAGTGCTGCCCCCTCCATCCTACCTGTGACTACCTGTGAGTGCACACTAGGGGTGTAGTGCTGCCCCCTCCATCCTACCTGTGACTACCTGTGAGTGCACACTAGGGGTGTAGTGCTGC